>NC_053431.1:89368480-89735379 GCF_007990345.1 Gossypium hirsutum
TGCGAAATGGCTTATCCATTTTGTTAATCTTGGAATTTATGCTTTGGCTAGATAATTATGTTTGGTTGTGGTTTTGGTTGATTTGGTTTTGGTTATATAACTATGGTTATGTTTGATATTTTACTCATGAGTTCATTGATTCAAATATGTCTTGTATTTGGCTTTATTGAGAAATGGATTTTGTGCATATATGGCTAAAACTTTGGTTTTATAATGATAGGTATAAAATTTGATTCATAGTGTACTTTCATTGAATAGCTGAATATAAAATGACTTAATATGGTCTTGTGATTTTGAAAAGTATAATTCCTATATGTATTAAAGCATATGAATTTAACTTGTTTATATTCGGCATTTGTATTGGGTTTTGACCATTTGAATAGTAAAATTTGATGCTTTGTTGTGTGTTTTCAAATTATGTTAGTTTATTAATAATTATTGCTGCGTAAGAGATATATTTTTAAGACATGACATTTATATATAATGGATGTGTTAGCTGATATGTTCTTAGTAAGAAATGGATAATTATGTTGGTATTAATCTCTTTTAGTTTTTATATGATATTATTTAATCTAGTTTTGAATGGTTGATATAAAATGTATTGAGTGATATTTTATGTTGTTGTTTGAAATGAGTTTGTACGAATAATATTTATTGTTTTATGTGATATGAAATTTTTATTTTGAATTAGTTCTATGTAAGATTATTTGTGGATTAATTTGTTATTTATATTATAATTATTTTTAAGTTTCATAAATTATGATCAGTTATGAATGCATATGGTAATCGTATCCTTTCCGACGACAGATACGGGTTAGGGGTGTTACAATAAAGAAACACACAAATAGCCAAGTCCCTAACATGCCATAACTTAAAGTATTTCTAGCCAAAAATTGAAATAACTCGGTTGATAGTGTGAGACGAATCTCGACGTCCTTACGATTTTTCGAGTTGGCTTTGTGATACTATAAAAAAGAGAGAAAAGAAGGAGTAAGCATAAAGCTTAGTAAGTTTTCATGTAAATAAATAAAATTCTAAATGAATATCAGATAACCTGAACCTTTGAACATGGACTTATCTTACCTTCCTTTTGGTACATTCTTTAAATTTTTCGTTGAACACTTGGAATACTAAGGATACACGAGTGCTTTTCTTTTTAAACTTACCATTTCCATGTCTTGACATGGTCTTACGTGGTATCCTTGCTTATGAACTCACCATTGCCATGCCTTGGCATGGTCTTACATGGAATCTTTGCCTTATCGTAGTTTATCATGTCATGTCTTGACATGGTCTTACATGATTTCCTTGCCTTGTAAAACTTACCAATGCTATGCCTTGGCATGGTCTTACTTGGTATCCTTAAACCCTAATGTCATGACATTTGTATCCTACGCATTCCTAAGGTTCACTAGAACTTTTAAGTATCATTTCTCCGTTAATTCTTGCTTGAATCATCAAGGAATAAATTTACAAAATAAATATATAGATGCTGAAAATACATCATTAATTATAAATAATAAACATTGCATTTATTTACTGCAAACTTACCTCGATACCAAATACGATCAAATATTTTGATTTAATCCTCAACCTTTTTCTTTCCTCGGTCTAACCCCAATTTCGTTCTTCTTGATCTATATAGCAAATTTAATTATTTAATATTCACATTTATCAAAACAGTCCTTAACTCTAACTTTGGTAAAATTATGATTTTGCCCCTAACTTTTGCATATTACCTTTTGCCCCCAGGCTCAGAAATGAAACATTATCCCTAATTCTTATGTTTTATGACATGCTGATCATTTTTTACCTATGGAAACATCAAATTCCCACTCTAACATGTACTTATACCATTAGGTATTTTTACCGATTATGTCGTTTTACTCATTTTCACTTAAATCGCTTAGTTAAGTCATTTACACAATTTCAGCTTCATTTCTACATAAACATCAATAACACATTTCACCTATGGGTATTTTCCAATATGACCGTGGTTAATTATTGCTAGATAAGCTAATCAGTTATGGGACTTCAAAACGTAAAGAACATTAAAACAGGGCTTAGATCACTTACTATGAGCTTAGAAGCTTGAAAAACCCTATCTATGAGACCCTTGAATTTCGGCCTAATGAAGGATTGGCACATTTTGCCTCTTTTTCCTTTTTTATCTTTTTATTACCAAATGACTAAATACCCTTCATTAAACTTTAGTTTTTTTATCTATGTATGTCATTTTTGTCCATGAAACCTAATGGTCTATTACCATTTAAGGACCTCTACTTATTTACTCTTCAATTTATCTTTGCGTCTAAAACTCTATTTATCAACTTTTTCATTAGGCCTAGTAGGTAATTAAGCTGCTATTATAAATTTTCCATCGATACTCTAACACATACATCTAATCACTCGGTAATTATAAAATTAATCGAAATAACTTTTGTATCTCAATTCGTGGTTTTGCAACCATTATTCTGTTTAGGCCCTATTTTGGGATGTCACAGACCTTTTGGCTTTTGACGCAACGTAATATCGATAGCAACTTTGTGACACCACAAACCTGACTGGGACAGATCGGCTTTAATTTGAAGCGTTACATTAGTCACCAAAGTGGCTCTCCAGCTAACGACCATCCGACGCACACCCACCTTATAACACCTCATTTATAACTAATTAACTATCATTTATTAATGCAGAAGCAATTTGTGAACCATTTTTAAACTTTTTCCAAGTATTTAAACCTAATGGTATTTTGGTCATTTTACCACTTAAGGTTAAACTATCCTGATTTTATTTCTAAATAGTTACTGACCTTCTTTTAGTTAAATTATGCAAGCCCTAAAGTTTTTAACTTAATTCGAGTTCATTTACTATGTCTAATTCAAGTTTTATTATTAGGGGCTAAATCGTAACTTTTATAAACTTTTAGTACTTTTCCAAACTAAAAAAAATTTAGAGTGTTTCTACCAAATATTGACATTTACAAGTCTAATCCTAAAATAATACCAAGTTTTCCTATCATTAAAGGCTTTAACTAATGTAATCAGGTTTTATGACTAAATTATAAATTATGCAAATTAGAATTCTAGATTACAAAAACCAAAAATCAAACCCCCAAAAACCACACGCCCGTGTGAAAAGGCACATGCCGGTGTGACTGCACCTATTTTGTCAAAAAATTGTTCTAATTACCCAATTTTACATATTTTACTTACCCATTAAACCTGAAATAGCTACAATTAATTACCATAAACATCTACACATCTCTAATTTAATTTATTTACAATAAATATGCAACAATTAATCAAAATTTAACACCCAGTTACACGCTTAGCAAACACCAATTAATTCACATAAGCTACATACCTTAGTCACAAACAATCCACTTCATGGTAAGCTTTAATTAAACATTGTTAGTATAAATACATACTTCATACATTATGTTATCAACCACCGTATGAAAACTCATCAACATACCATAAATCAAACATCAATTAGACATAAAATCATGTATTAAAGCAATTATAAAATCACCAAAATTAAAATCTAAAATTTAATGCCCAATGTCTATTACAAGAAAATAACACTAGTCCCAAAAGCATCACAATGCCCCTATATAGTCTCTAAAGTAAATTTCTTAAGCTACTATCAAGCTTTATTCTTGGATCGCCTTTACACTCATTTCTTGACTCCGTACGCTCGAAAATTCTTTGCACAAAATGTGAGGGTGTGAGCTTAAAAAGCTCAGTGAATGATAGTAAAACCTTCAAGTAATTTTCACCCAATCACGCATAAATCAAGGCAATTAAGTATTAAATTTTCAGTCACAACATGTTAACATTTCACCATAACATCACATGCTATTTCAAGAATTAAGATCAAAATTTTTTCATGGCATGTAAATCATCTTTTAACACTAACATTCAATTATATTAGCGTAATACATCCATGGAAATAAGTAACGTGTGATCATACATTGGATAAAAATCTCTGAACTCTTACAATCAAATACAGTCTTCTGAATTGAGCGGGCCGAAGGCACCGCTCCCTTCTAGCGCCTCAAATAACCCAATGAGTGGAGACTCAGCTCAACACTCCCTTATCTACTCCAACAATTAGTCCACCAAGAGCCATATGCTCATAATATCACAAAATAATGGTGAGTACTCACAATCCTATAACATGCCAACTATATCCAACGGATCCACTATGCAATTTTTCCATATAATCATACATACAAGGCATAAATTTATTATTTAAACACTTAATTTAAGATGTTAAAATGCAAGTTAAAGCACGTTGCTAAGCAATTTTAACATCAATAATATTAAGCATAACAAATATCATTTTCCCAATATTCATATACAAATTAGAACACCTTTATCAAATGTTCAATAAATCAGCAATTCATGGTCCAAATATCAATTTATTCCATACAATTTAATCATGCTAAAAGCATAATACACAACTTACCAAACCAATTGCTATTTTGCTCTTTTATAAAATAAAACCTATTTTTTTAAATCCAACCATTCAATATTTAATTAAGTTATTAATAACACCAATTAAACCTTTAATTTAACACATAATCAAGATAATTTATCAAATTGCCCTTAATATCACTCACCTCCACACTTAGCTCTTTAAGCAAAATGTATCAAACAAGCAAGTTTGAGCTTCAATTCTGATTTGCACATTCTTCCTCTTTATGTAGAGCTTTACCAAGACAAATTATGCATTACAACTATAATAGTAGCAAGAAACACAAAATTTGATAAAGTATACAAATATAAATCATTTCTCTAAACAACCTTACCGATGTTGCACAACTAAGCCGGAATATGGAATTCCTCAACTAACTCCCTTTTCAGTACCTCAAACCATTTCTAATCTTCATTCCTAGTCCAACACATGTATTCTAAGTGTTATTTCATCATTTAATCTGTTTCATAATTTTTCAGAAAAAAATCATCCATGTTCTTGATCAAATTCGAATTTCTCAAATCCATAAAATGTGTTTGATCCTTTGGTTTAGATTAAAACCTCTTATTAGGCCTATTTTGAGCTTAGAAATCCATTAAAATTTGGATTCCAACTCAAAATTAAAGATTCATCATTGTTGATCTCAAGTTCAAGAAAGAAGAAATTAAAGTTGAAAATGTATTATAACCACTTTAATTAACAAATGATTGAAATCAACTTAAAACAAGTTTAGAGATGAGGATTACCTTCAATTGAACTCAAATCATTGATTTGGAAGTTTGAATCAAAATGCTTTACGAAATTCGGATGACTTTTGCCCAACTTTGAAATTATTTTGAGAGATTTTAGAGAGAATTTTGGGAGAGAAATTTTTAGATCTATTCTTTGATATTTGGTTTATGAAACAAACAAACAAAAAAAAGTAAGAGAAAGAGCTCTCAATTTGGGTGAAAATGAGTGAAAAGTGAGGTAGGTGCAAAGTTTTTAAATTGAAAACGCCATCTAGTTTTCAAAATTTGGGGAATTTACCATCAGGTCACTCCCCTTTTTCCTTTGTTTTATAATTTGCTCCTTTCTCTTCAAAATTCCAAAAATATGGTTTATTTGCTATAAAACTTCTTACACATTTCCCTTGTTCTTAAATTAGCCACATTTAATTAATATTTTAAACCACCCAATTAAACCCCATTTTAAATTATTTTTAAATTCTAATTTAATCCAAATATTTATTTTTACCCAAAAAATTAATTAAAACTGTAAAATTAATTTTTCTAAAATATTTTCATTTTCTGAAATATTATTTACCAATTTTTAGATGACATTAAGCTAACTAATTAATCCGATTAATTCCTAATTTTCACTCGGAACCCGGTAAACTTACCTAAAACTACTAGAACTATTTTCTAGGTCTTACAAACTTGAATAACGTGCTCGAAGCAGCCAGACACATACTTTCATTTGGGGCGGTAGTAATTCAAACTACCATACTTTATATATCCATTTTAGTATGTACACTTCATCAACATACCTCACGCAATCCAAATATGTCGAGGCACATGCAACAATTTCATGTGCACATGGAAACGAAGTGCTTGAAATCTCCCACATTCGCAAGTCCTTTGTCTCAAGTATACATTATATGAATCTTCGATAATACCCTCATCAGGTCTATGGAACTCTGTAACCCAAAATGTTTCATATGGACGTGAATGACACACTGCAGACATAGAGTTCTCTCTTCTTGCATTTTATATAATATCTTTCATCACTTCTTCGCACCAAATGTGTCAACTTTTATTTTTTGAACATATTTTTTTGCCCGCTTTTGAAAAAAGGCTATAAGTGAAATATGTTTTTTTGACCACCGACGTTATCGAAAATGACATGTCCCTTTTAATATGGAGTTGAGTCCAATGTTCCTTAGGTATCTTCTAGGTTCGTTGTGCCCGTATCATAGACCTCTATCATATGATTGAGTCTACTATTGATTGTGTATCTCATCGAAGTATTGAGCACTGAATTGGTTTATTTCTCACAAATTCTCCAACATTTCACGAAATAGATGTTGGACAAGCTCGTACCCTGTTGAAGAAAATAAAAATATATCCATGAATGTAAACAATGTGTTAAAAATTATATAGAAATAATATTTACTACGTACCCATGTTAATAACATATCGTTGCTCATTATCCTTCTGAAATTGACCTAGGTAATTTGACCTGATATGACGTATACAATACCTATGGTGTGCACGATCTCATAGGCTTCTTTATCGATCAATTGCAACATATATTTCGGGTGCCCTATCAGAAACGATGCATATATCAAGTTGCGGCACAAACATGCCTTCTTAAGTTAGTTAAGAAAAAGTCCCAAGCATCAGCATTTATTGTTGAACAATTGCAAAGCTATTAGCAAGATTTTTCGGTTACTATCCTGTGCAAAAACCAACAACAAGTGATGCTCATATCTCTAGTACATGCATGTGCTGTCAATTTTAAATAAAGGCTTACAGTACCAAATGCTTCAATGCACGACTTGAATTCTAAAAAAAATGATGGAAAATTCTTTTCCATTTGATCATTCAATTTCCAAAATACGTACGTTCCATATTCAGATCGATGATGATACTGAAGACGTACTGATTCAGTACCTTCAACCATTGCCACAAATTATTATATGATTTATCGCACCCATTATGCATCTTTCCCATTGCCATCCACTTTTCAACTCATGCTTTGTAGTACGACTCAGTGTAATCGTACTCAGTATAGATATTAGCAATTAAATTGGCACGAAAATCCTAGGATTCACTTTCACCATAGGTAAGATAATGTTAGAGATCAGGCTAGAATCTAATTTTGTATGATCCTTTGACATACCTGCAACAACACATGTAATACCCCTAACCCATCTCCATTGTCGGATTAGGGTTATTTAGTATTACGACACATAACGAATCTCGGTAGATCATAAAAACCAATTAAAAATTAATTTAAATAATATTTATTCATAACCAATCATCATTCATGATGTTCATACAAAAACAAGATTTAAATTGAGTGTACAGAATCTAAAAATCAATTTGGAAACAATTAGGGAAATATGAAATAAAATAGAAAAATCTAAAAAATTGAAAATATGGGTCACATGGCCGTGTGAAAAACCCATGTTGTGTGGCTTAGGACATGGCCGTGTGGGCAGACTATGTAGAATTCGAAATAGGGTCACACGGCCGTGTAACATCTTGTGACTGTGTAGGGAAAACCTGCAACAAAATCAAATAGACCACACGGCCGTGTTATACAATAATGTGGCAAATCGTATGGTAAATCATGTGTGCCTGAATTCACCTTCAAACACAAGCCAATTCACATACCAAAATTAGGTTCCATCCATTCATTATTCAACATTCAAGCCTATTCAAATTGTGTCAAAACATGTCAAAATATATCATTTCACAATCAACCTATGTGCCTAACCAATATGACTTCATTGGCACCACAATTTAAACATAAACATAAACCATTTAACCTAACAAATTAGCTTTCCATGCTTATATTTTCACCAAATCAACTTATATCACCAAATGCCAAGTCATTACTTGAATTTCATCAATTAACCTTTCATGTATGTACCAATTCAACAATGCATTATATTTCAACCACACTTTTATGCTATCAAATACCAAACCAACCAAAATATCATTAAGGGTTAACATATATTACATATTTCGAATGGCACAAACGTAACCAAATTATCATAACTTACATATACCAGATGATCATAACACACATATACCAAAACACTATTTACATGCCACTTATAACCAGACCCAAATGGATAAGAATAAGTTACTAAATAGTGTCGTAATACACCTAACCCGTATCCGTTACCAGAACAGGGTTACGGAGTATTACCAGAGTTTACAGAAAAATTTCATACAATCCATATCATTTATTATTCATATATGAAACTAATATTATCATCCCTTGAATGGACCCTCGAGGCCTAATTTAAACATTAGAAACAATTCTGGACTAAACCGGGAATCTAGAGAATTTTTCACGAAATTTTTAAAATTTTTTTCGTACAGGGGTCACACGCACGTGTGAGTAGGCCGTGTGACTCACACGACTCGATGAAATGCCCATGTCTCAGGCCGTGTGTGTATTCGATATGAGGCACACGGACGTATCCTAGCCCATGTCCTTACCTGTGTAACTATATGAATTGTGCCACACAACCTGCCACACGCCCGTATGCTAGGCCGTATATCTCACATGGCTGAGAAACATGCCCGTGTCTCTGCCCATGTGCCCAATTCTAAGTATTCTATTTTGAAATTTTAAGATGCAGGGGACACACGACCACCCACACGCCCATGCACATTACCATGTGTCACACACGGTCAAGACACACGCCCATGTGCCTATACGTATGGACAATATAAAGCTATTTACTAGCTTTATTTCTCACCAAAATTCGCCAACAACCTACGCCAACATTTGCAAACATATACCAACCAATTCAAGCATTATAACCAAGTGAAGTCTAACATCTAACATGATATATTATTACATGCATTCATGTGTTTCCAAACTTACCTTTGTAATAATTTCCATAATTCATTTAAATCATACCAAGCACATATGTATTAACCATGTTATAACCTCATATATATATTCACTAAATATACTATCATTAGCCATTCCAATGGCTAGATTACAAACAACCATGATATGCCAACATTGGCTAAGTTAGATTATACATGCCATTATGTTAAAATAAGTTTTCTATTTATACCAAAACAAACTGGAGGATAGTGTGATGATGCTTCGAGTGACTCCAACCTTTACGAGCTTCCGAACACTATAAATAAAGAAAAGAAAACCATGTAAGCATTTCAAATGCTTAGTAAGTTCGTATAACAGGAGTTGAACTTACCATATATTTATTTTTAAGATAAGCATACAAAAATGCAACCAAGCAATTTTGCTTATAGCCTAAAACACAACTTCACCAATCATGCTAGTCAAGTAATTCATATAATACCAAGAACATGGATGAGCTCATCATTTAATGACTTTTATAGACATATACTTTCCATATCACTAGTCCATATTACATGTACATTTTGATGACAAATCATTTCAAGTTAAATTTAATCATGTCAGAAATTTACCTATTGAATTTATTTGAAATATTGATGGATACGCTCATGAAGTACACTTTAGTGTACACTACTATAATTCGTCAATTCATATCCAAAGGTACCCAATTAGGGCACAAAATCGGGAAGCACACTCTCGAGTCTTGTAACGGGAAGCTCACATAGAGCCATTTCGGGAAGCTCATAAAGAGCCTATCGAGAAGCTTATCCGGGCTATATAACAGGAAGCTCATAAGAGCCATAATCGGGAAGTTCACAAAGAACAATAATGGGAAGCTCCGGATAGCCAATATCAAGAAGTTCAAGGAAGCACTATCGGGAAGCTCACAAGAGCCAATTTAACAGGAAGCTCGTGAAGAGCCTATAATCGGGAAACTTATAAGAGTTAAGGTGTGTCCACAACACATGCAAGATCACAACCAATCGGGATGCTCCGAAGAGCTATTAATGGGAAGCTCACAAGAACCATAAAATGGGAAGCTCGAGAGGGCTTATAACAGGATGCTCATAAGAGCTACGGTGTGTTCGCAACATATGTTGAATCACAACCAATATGGAAATCCTGTATCCATCGACTTTCATTTATTCAAACGGGATTTGACATTTATCGAGTATTATCAGATATTTAATCAATTTCATATACATGGAAATTATACAATTCACATATATAACATTTGATTCAAACATATAAATGTACACAGTTTAGCTACACAAACTTACCTCAACACTTGTTCATATTCAAAAGTCTACTAATCCGTCACATTTTCTTTTCCTCGATCTAACTTCAAATTTGAGTTATCCAGATCTATATAAATGAATTTATATCATCAATTTAATACAATTCATATTCGATTGGATTCAATTTATACCCTAGGAAAAATTACCATTTTGCCCCTATACTTTTCATAAATTCCAATTTCGTCTCTAGGCTCAAAAAATGAAATTCATACAATTTAATCCTTATTCCAAGCCTAACTGATTTCTACATATAACATTTACAGTACATATATTTCATAAAAATAAAAAATTTTCCATGAATTTTACATCTTTACAATTTAATCCCTAAATCTCAATTTCATGAAAATTCACTTTACAAAAGTTGTTTATCTATCAACAACCTTTCATTTTCTACCATAAATTTTAAAATTTCAGCATATTCATCTATGACAAAACTTCGATACCTTGATAAATTTACAAATTAATCCCCAAAATAGATAGATTAAGCTATTTCGATCTAAAAATATAAAAATTACTAAAAACGAGACAAGAATTCATACCTAATTAAGCTTGATTAGTTTCCTCTCTCTCCAAGGGTTTCCATGTATTTGGGGATGAAGATGATATATATTGATGATATTAAACCTTATTTAATTTATCATCTTTTAATTTTTCCACTTTCCAATTTAGTCTTTTTCTTTTTCTAATTTTCCATGGATGATTCACAAAAAATATCGACTAATTTTTATTTAATGGTCTAATTGTCATATAAGGACCTCAAATTTTGAATTCCATAGCTATTTGATACTTATAGCTACTAGAATCAAACTTTTACATTTATGCAATTTAGTCCTTTCCATAATAAAACACATAATCGATAAAATTTTCTTTTCAAAATTTTCATATGACATTCCTATCATAATGCAAACCATGCAATATTAAAATAAATTTTCTTTTCGGCTCAGATTTGTGGTCCAGAAACCACTGTTTCGATTTCACTGAAAATAGGTTGTTACGAGTGTGATCTCCAAAAGCAATCCAATCGACAGCTCGTATCCAATGATCTACAAGGAAGAAAAACTAAATTGAGGTAAGCTTACATATAGCTTAGTAAGTTTGTATCAAATATAAACTTTAACTTACTGTAACGGTTAGAACTTAAATATTTCTTAACTAAATGCCATAAAAAGGTCAAGAGTTCATTATTAACCTATAGATATCACAAGTCTCTCAAGGTTAGTGAGTTTATATAAACATAACATGAAATTTTCTTATCATGTCATAGAACATTACAAGTGAACACATTAAAACTTAATTTAACTATCACCTATTCATTTAACCACTCATATTTCATTTCAAATATCCATATCTAATGTCTCAATTCATACATTTATTTCTATGTAACCAATTCATATAACCACTTCATATAATCATTTCATATAACCATTTTATTTCAATAATTCTTATAAATTTTTCCATTCAATGTCTAATTCCATATAACTGTTTCATATATTTTGTTTTATTTGTACATTTAACACTTGATGAACCAAATGAAATAACGTCAGATATGTGGGAAAGATGCTCACATAAGTTGTAACTGTAATTGCTCTCATGAGCCATATTAGTAAATGCTCACAAAAGCTATGAAATGGGCCTTCTCACATGAGTTGTGGAGAATTCACAATAAATGCAGGACTTCAATCATTGGTAGGACATCCATGACCAACACCCAAAATTGTAAATAACCGTAATGATATGTCATTTGTATCCTAAACATTCACGAGGTTCATACGGGTCACGTTTGATATCCGTATCATTTAACTTTATTCACGTTAATAACATTACAAAAACACATCCATATAATTCTCATTTTCTAGACATAATCGTCAACTTAGATAATACTACAATTTATTCCAATTTACTAATCACTATATATCAATCAATTTAATTTATTCATAACATGAATATTAATTAGCATATCACCAAAAACAACAATTAATAAGTGTATTCAACAAATGAACTTACCTAAATTGATTCTACACCAAACACGGCTCCAAGGACTAATCAACAATTTTTTTTCCTTTTTCACGTTTTTCTATCGATTGATCCATTTCTTGCTCATCCAAGAGAAACGGGTTGGTTGAATGGTTCTTCTTCTTCTCCTTTTAGCATTCGGTTTGAAGATGAAGAAAATGGTTGCATGTCTTTCTTTTCTTTTTCTTTTTCTTTTACAAATTAAAACATGTTTTTATTATAATATTATTAAATAATATCAAAACTTAATATATTATCAAACATTATGGCCAACAACCATTCCACTATTATAATTATGGCCAAATTGCCATTGAAACCATTCAGTAATGTTTTTATACCCATTAAACCCATAAAATTTACTAGCGATTAACTTTTACACCTTTTACAATTTAGTCCTTTTTTCTTTAATTAACTATTCAAATGTCAAAATTTATGGAAAAACTTTCAATACACCTATAAAAATATTTACGGCCTCGTTTTACAGAAATGAGGTCCTGATACCTCATTTTCCAAAACCACTTGACCTTAGGGACAAACCACCTAAACTTAACTATTCATTCAAATAATAAATATTATCAATTAAAATTTAATATAATACTATATTTGACTCATAAATATTAAATAATCATATTGAAAAACTCACTCGTCGAATTTGTGGCCCCAAAACCGATATTTTTGACATCATTAAGAATGTGTTGTTACAACACAAGTATTTCAATATACATAAGACAATGTTGGAGACTAGGTGAAAATCAAATTTCGAATGGTCTTGTGACAACATAAGTATTTGGAGTGTTATGTTTCTTAGTTATCCAAAACTTCGTCTTAGTTCTCACAAATGCCATGATTTTCCGTGGACATCTACTGTCACATATTGCGCACTTCACCTCATATTTTTTGGCTCGTGATTTTGCAACATGGAAGTTGACCCTATAATTTATGCTATACTGCTTCACTATAGCAACAAAAGCATATTTAGAGGAAAACTCTATTCTAACTTGTAAATCACTGAAATTTGTCGAAGATTATGTATAGCCCAATCTTCTATGAGGAAGTTCTGGAAATTCTAACCCATCTTTAGCATCAAGTTTTCATTAAGCATGTGGGGTGGAAGTACATATTTCATAAACTCTGGATGGGTTCCTCCAACATTGGTCGGACTTTCACTGTCAGACTCAGACTTCCTTTTGGTTGAGTAGTTACGACCTCTAATCCAAAAAATAATGTAACTTTCCAACAATCCAATTCAGACTCCCTTATTGGATCATCATTGGTTTCAGATTCCTCTTTATTCTTAGCTTCCTCTTTATTATCAACCCTAGAGTCATGTACAGGGTTGGTTGTCCATTCATTGGTGCAATTTGTAAGGAGTACATCATCCGTTCTTGCCAACCCTACATTAAAACCAATATTACTTACAGATTGACCATCCATGTAACTTGATGGCACATCCACATAAATGTTTCCAACATAAAACATTGACATTTTGAAGTTGAAATCAAAAGCAATCATAGAATGTCGTGTTGGGGTCTCCAAGTTTGGGTTACCAACTAACCCTGACTATAAGCCAAAGTTGAAATCGAGGGTTAAAATTGAGGAATGCCTTCCCATTGATGATTTTGAAATTTCTTGATAGGAGCTTTGTAACAACATCACAAAACCACCACACAACCGTGTGGTTGGACTTTTTGCTTCCTATTTGTGAAACAAATTTACTGAAACTATTGTCAAACTTGGACCAACTTCCGGCATCGACAAACTAGGCATATAACTCTAGTATAACATTTCCACTAGAGAAATGTGTATTGAGCATTTCCTCGACATCCATGTTGCCTTTGAGCTGAAATATATCATATCTAACAAGGTTCAGTGACATTAGATATCTATATTTCAAACTTAAAATTCTCCTCCTACTTGAAGTCAACACTTTCCTTTTAATTATCGACTAAAGCTCATTCAATTTTATGCATTGATTGAAAGCCAATTCTGTAGATTAGGTTGATGCAAAAGTGACCCGAATTTTCAGTTTCACAAATTTGACCATCATAGTAAATAAAGTTTCTAATTCGTCTACTCATCTTCTCTATTAGAATTAAATGACCCGGATCCTTATTTAAATAACATATAGTGGTAAAATAAAATAAAAATAAAATCTATATAGAACTACACTTCTTTTATTTTATATTAGAATAAGGTTTTTTAAACCTTATTAAACTCCATCTATTTTATATTGATTAGAATAAGTTATGGTGCCCTGGAAATAGAAAAGTTGTGATTAGCAGAGATGTAATTTTTGATGAAACTTCTATGCTACCTAACTTATCTCTTAAAGACTCTTCCAATAAAGAAAATTAAAAGTAGGTGGAGCATCAGATTAATACAGAGCCGACTCCTCAAGCCAGTACAAAAATTGAGAATAGAGTTGTTTCTTCACCGCAATACTCTATCACCAAAAACAAAATTAGAAGAGAAATTAAACCTCCAAAGAAGTATGCTGAGGCTGATCTAGTTGCGTATGCTTTAAATGTGGCTGAAGATATATATGTGAATCAAGAGCCATCTAATTATCCTGAGGCGGTTAGCTATAAAGACTTAGAAAAATGGATGTTTGCTATGCAAGAAGAGATGAAATCACTCCACAAAAATAGAACATAGGATCTTGTGAAACTTCCTAAAGGTAAAAAAGTTGTTCGTTGTAAATGAGTGTTTAAAACGAAAGAAGGGACTCCATAAGTTGAAGAACCCAGATATAAAGTAAGGCTTGTTTAAAGGTTACAGTCAAATTCCAAGAGTGGACTTCACAGATGTGTTCTCCCCAGTTGTTTAGCATAGTTTGATTTGAGCTTTGCTTGGTATTATGGCCATACATGATTTGGAGCTTGAGCAGTTAGATGTAAAAACTGCATTTTTTGCATAGAGAACTTGAGGAGGATATTTACATGCAATAACCAGAGGGTTTTACAGTCTCAGAAAAAGAGGACTATGTTTGCTTGCTGAAAAAGTCCGTTTACAGTTTGAAACATCACCAAGATAGTGGCACAAGAGGTTTGATTCCTTAATAACTTCTCATGATTTCAAAAGAATTAGTTTGACAGTTGTGTTTACTTTAAGAAAAACAGTGATGGTTCTTTTGTGTATCTACTTCTTTATGTTGATGACATGTTGATAGCAGTAAAAGATAAAGGAGAGATAAGAAAGGTCAAAGCCCAACTAAGTGAAGAATTTGAGATGAAAGATTTAGGACCAGCAAAGAAGATACTTGGTATGGAGATTATCAGAGATAGAAAAGCAAGTAAATTGTACCTAAGTCAGAAGGGGTACATTGAGAAAGTTCTTTACAGGTTCAATATGCAGAGTGCTAAGCCTGTTAGTACTCCTTTAATAGCCCATTTTAGACTTTCATCGGCTTTGTCTCCACAATCAGATGATGAGATTGAGTTCATGTTACATGTTTCATACTCTAGTGCAATGGGATCTCTCATGTATGCTATGGTTTGTTCACATCCAGATTTATCATATGTAGTTAGTGCAGTTAGCAGATACATGGCGAATCCTGGTAAAGAACACTGGAAAGCAGTTCAGTGGATTTTAAGATACTTACGAGGTACTACTGATGTTTGCTTATAGTTTGGAAGAACTAGAGATGGAGTCATTGGGTATGTGATGCTGATTTTGCTGGAGACCTTGATAGAAGAAGATCTCTCACAGGTTATGTCTTTACAATCGGAGGTTGTGCAATCAGTTGGAAAGCCACTTTGCAAACTACAGCCACTTTATCTACCACTGAAGCTGAGTACATGACAATTATTGAGGCTTGTAAAGAAGCTATCTGGTTGAAGGGACTCTTTAGTGAACTCAATGAATACCTTCAAATTAGTACTGTATTTTGTGACAGTCAGAGTGCAATCTTCCTTACAAAAGATCAAATGTTTCATGAGAGAACAAAACACATTGATGTTCGGTATCATTTTTTTCGTGATATTATTGCTCGTGGTGATATTGTTGTGAGCAAAATTAGTACTCATGAAAATCCTGCAGATATGATGACTAAGTCACTTCCTATAACTAGGTTTGAGCATTGGTTAGACTTGGTTGGTGTCCATTGTTGAAGTTAAACCCTTAAGGGGTTTTATGGGAGAGGTGGAGAACTTGTTCGTTGAAAGTTCGCGATGAAGAACTTGTTCATTGAGAATTCGTGTCCAGGTGGAGATTGTTAGAATTAAATGACCCGAATCCTTATTTAAATAAAATACAGTGGTAAAATAAAATAAAAGTAAAATCCATATAGAACAACACTTTTTTTATTTTATATTAGAATAAGGTTTTTTAAACCTTATTAAACTCCATCTATTTTATATTGATTAGAATAAGGTGTTTCAGTCTTACTAGAATGTGGCTTTAAAAGCCTATAAATAGACATAGTCTATTCCTCTTGTAATCATTCAAATTTCACATAGTGAATTTTCTAATACCCCGTACCCGAGACCGTTGCCGGAGTCGAACACGAGGTGTTAACGGACTTAATTCATTTACTTACACAGTTTATTTTAAAATTTCCAGACAAGCTGGCTAACTGCACCATCGTCACTTTAAAAATTATATCTCGAGTTCCAAAACTAAAAAACTGATTCCATAAATTTTTCCTGAAACTAGACTCATATATCCATCTACAAATATTTTTCTAGAATATTTGGTCAGGCCAATTAGTACATTTTATTAGTTAAAGTCTCCCCTATTTCAGGGTTCAAGTACACCGACCTTCATACATTACGACTTAGATATCTCCCTGTGCAGAGCTTCATTACTTATGACATTTGTTTCTAATGAAACTAGACTCAAAAAGGAATCTGTACATATAAAGCATGATTTCTAATTATCTCTGGTTAATTTATGGTGAATTTCTAAAATCAGAACAGGGGATCCAGAAAATGCTCTAGCACTGTTTCACGAAAACTTAAACATCTCATAAAATATGGCTCATATGGTCGTTTCGTTTCTTTCATATGAAAATAGACTCATCAAGATTCGATTTCATAATTTATTAACTATTTAATTCCATTCCTACTATTTTTAGTGATTTTTCAAATTCACATTACTGCTGCTACCAGCATATATTTAAGGTAAATTTTACCTATTTCATAATTTTCCATAAATCAATTAATAAATTGACATACATTATTTTCAAGTATAATCACGATTTGCCATGACGTACGTAGCACCAATAGGACCATGATCGGCCATTCCAATGGCTAATCATTACCAAGCATTTCCACACCACTTAATAACCATGTCATAAGACCATATATACAAAATGACCATAATGTTATACTCAAAATATACGAGCCATTTTCGCATGGCTATACGAATATACATTACCAAAAGATACTTAATTAACAACAAGGGTCAGCCCTATACATGCCATTATCAAAATTCAACTAAAAGAGTACCAAAAGGGCTTAGATAGTGTGGACGACTTCGACTTTGACACTCCCGAGTCCGATAGCTGACGAACAAAATCTATAAAACAGAGAATTAAAGCAACAGAATAAGCATTTTGATGCTTAGTAAGTTTTAAGTAATGAAATTATTTACAACTAAAGTATAGCGTTCGTATGACTAAATGAATGATTGCGTATATGCATATTCCCAAAATCATGTTTACTTCCCGCTTCAGCCATTATATTCATACACTCAGGATCAAACCTAACTAAAGGCCGGAAGCTTGTTAATCAATTGAGCGAATACTATTTAAAAGAAATCAACCTTTCCAATGCATATACGAAACATACCTTATCGTTTGGATTTATGAGCGTATTAATTGAAGTTATTACAGCAAGATCGCTCATTTCCAAACCCAAGTACCTTCGGGATTTAGCCGGATATAGCAACTCGCACAAATGCCTTCGGGACTTAGCCTGGATATAGTAACTAGCACAAATGCCTTCGGGACTTAGCCCGGATATAGTAAATAGCACAAATGCCTTCGGATCTTAGTCCGGTTATAGTAACTAGCCAAAATGCCTTCAGATCTTAGTCCGGTTATAGTAACTAGCACAAATGCCTTCGGGACTTAGCCTGGATATAGTAACTAGCACAAATGCCTTCGGATCTTAGTCCGGTTATCATCCGAATAATCATGCACATATATCAATAAATCATAACACATTTATATTTCATTTTCATTACTAGAACTCAAACACAAGACACTTATCAACCATTACCATTTTCGGCTCAATAGCCACATACAAAGAGCATGATTTTGATTGGCTTTATAACATGATCTCTATACACATTCGGCTAGCAGTCATAAGTATAACTAATTACCTCGATAAATAATTCAAGTAGAATCATTATATCACCGTTTATTTATTATGCTTATATGTCATGACTTAATCAAATCATAAACTAAGTTCCATTACTCAAAGACTTACCTCGGATGTTGTCGAACGACTTCAACGGCTATTCGATTACTTTTTCCTTTCCCCTATCCAACTTTGATCCTCTAAGCTCTTGAGCTAAATCAAATAATTTACCTCTCAATCAAACACAATCATACGGCATTCATATACATTTTAAAACCAATTCATTTGAATCAATTTACCACTTAAGTCTATCACCATTTCGCTTTCAAATTTGTGTACTTGGTAAGTCACATTAAACTACTACAAATATAACTTTAATACATATTTATTTTCGAAGGTCTCAATGACACAAGGTGTATACATAAGGCACTAACATACATATAAGTATATATATACTTATGTGGTGTTCATATTTTAGTCGATTACTTAAGTTATGCACAACCATGTATTTATATACACTCTCATATTCATTATTATGAATATTGCCGAATACTTAACACAACTAAGCTAAAAATTTACCCAATATCATCTTAATTAACTTCTACTTATACATCAAAATTTCCAATACAAAGTATTTAGCACCTATGCACTTAAACCGGATTAGCAAACACCCATAGACCATGACCGAATGCCATTTAAACACAAGTCAACAAGATCTTATGATTTCAAATCAAACTCTTAACAAGAATGCACAGTGCCGAACCCTTAGATGATTAAACATCTAATTTAGACAATTTTAGAACATCTAAACGGCACTTGTTCAAAACATTAAACAACTACATGTTCGGCTATTACCATAGGTGCATTAGAAATTTATACTATCAATAAGCTCAACTTCTTACAACAACAATTTCTTCCTTAAAGTTTAAAGGCTAAAATCAAATTATCTCCTCATTAACCATAACCGAATGTGCCATACATCCATCAAGATTCAAGATTTTTGGCATGGGCTAAGTAAGAAACAAGATGATTAACCTAAAACAAGCTTGAATTTCAAAACAAATCTAACACCTTTCACTAACCTTTCTTCTCCTTCCATGACCGAAAGTCTCCCCCCCTTCTCTTCTTTTCAATTCGGCAATGAAGAACAAAGATGAACTTTGTTTTCTTCACCCCCAATTTTTATTACTTTATTACTAACCCTTTTATTTTATTATTTTTAACACAAAATATTAACACAAAATATTTATAATATGTTTTAACCCATAGCATGGCCGGCCACTATCTAAAATTTGGGTAATTTGACATGCAAGTGCAAGCATTTTCTAACATGCATTAATAGGCCACTTTGACATTTGCCTAGCACAATCCTAAATTTTCTCACACAAGTCCTATTTGATAAATTTCACATACTATATACAAAATTTAAGCATGAAATTTTCACACGTGCATGTTCATATATAATAAGCATTAAATATGACTGTTAATTATTTTCTTATGGCTCGGTTTCGTGGTCCCGAAACCACTTTTTGACTAGGGTCAATTTAGGGCTGTCACAACTCTCCCCCACTTAAGAAATTTTGTCCCCGAAAATCTTACCGGTAAATAGGTTTGGGTATCGTTCTTTCATAGAGTTCTCGGTTTCCCAAGTAGCTTCTTCGATCCCGTGTTTGAGCCATAACACATTTACTGACGAAACCCTTTTGTTTCGCAACTCCTTCACTTCACGAGCTAGGATACGAATCGGTTCTTCTTCATAACTCATATCGGATTGAATTTCAACCTCGGAGGGATTAATTATGTGCGAATGATCAGATCTGTAACGTCGAAGCATCGAAACATGAAAAACATTGTGAATCTTCTCGAGATCAGGGGGTAAAATCAATCTATATGCCACTGGACCAACTCGTTCGGATATTTCATACGGCCCTATGAACCTCGGACTCAGTTTGCCCTTACGGCCAAATCTGAGTATCTTTTTCCAAGGTGAAACTTTAAGAAACACTTTGTCTCCCACCTGATACTCAATATCTCTTCGTTTTAAATCCGCGTACGACTTCTGAAGATCTGATGCTGCCTTCAGACTTTCACGAATTATTTTTACTTTCCGCTCAGCATCTTTAATCAAATCAACTCTGAAAATTTTACTTTTACCGAGCTCGGTCCAAAACAATGGTGTACGGCATTTATGACCGTACAAAGCCTCGTAAGGTGCCATCTTAATACTTGATTGAAAACTATTGTTGTAAGCGAATTCAATCAAAGGTAAATACCGCTCCCATGAACCACTAAACTCAAGGATGCAACATCTCAACATATCCTCGAGTATCTGAATTATCCGCTCGGATTGACCATCAGTCTGGGGATGAAAAGTGGTGCTAAAATGCAACTTGGTACCCAAAGCTTCTTGCAATTTCTTCCAAAATCGCGATATGAATCTCGGATCTCTATCTGACACAATAGAAATTGGTACTCCATGTAACCTTACAATCTGGGATACATACATTTCAGCTAGCTTGTCAAGAGAATAATCCGTACGTACAGGGATAAAATGAGCCGACTTTGTCAGTCTATCAACAACAACTCAGATCGTATCTTTCTTGCTTGATGACAATGGCAATCCAGATACAAAATCCATCGTGACTCGATCCCACTTCCACTCGGGTATCATGATCGGCTGAAGTAATCCCGAAGGCACTTGGTGTTCCTCTTTCACTTGTTGACATATCAAACACTTCGAAACAAAGTCAGAAATGTCTCGTTTCATACCAGGCCACCAAAATTGACGTTTCAAATCATTGTACATTTTTGTACTACCCAGGTGGATAGACATTCGGCTACTATGAGCCTCGCTCAGGATCATCGAAATAAGTTCTGAATTTCTTGGAACACACAAACGACTTCTGAACCTCAAACAATCGTCATCATCAATTTGAAACTCTAATTCCCTATTCGAAACACATTCAGCCCGTTTTGCGACCAATTCATCATCGACTTTCTGAGCTTCACGAATTTGATGAATCAACAATGGTTTGGCCTTTAATTCTGCTACTAACACATTATCGGATAGAACAGACAAGTGTACATTCATCGTTCGTAAAGCAAATAGTGATTTATGACTTAAGGCATCCGCAACCATATTAGCCTTTCCCGGGTGATAGTCAATGACAAGCTCTTAATCTTTTAACAACTCGAGCCAACGTCTTTGTCGCAGATTCAAATCTCTTTGAGTCATCAAATATTTGAGACTTTTGTGATCCGAAAATACATGGCACTTCTCACCAAATAAGTAATGTCTCCATATTTTCAAAGCGAATACGATGGCAGCTAATTCGAGACCATGGGTTGGATAATTTTTCTCATGTGGCTTCAGTTGCCTCAACGCATAAGCTACAACTCGACCTTCTTGCATCAATACACAACCCAACCCAAGTAAGGATGCATCACTGTAAATGACAAACTCTTTGCCTGATTCAGGCTGCACTAGTACTGGAGCTTCAGTCAAATAAGTTTTTAGTTGATCAAAACTTTTCTGACATTTTTCTGTCCATTCAAACCTAACATCTTTCTGAAGTAGTTTCGTCATTGGTGTGGCTATCATCGAGAAACCCTTTACAAACCGTCTGTAGTAACCGACAAGTCCCAAAAAGCTCCGAACCTCAATAATATTTCTCGGAGGCTTCCAATTAAGTATGGCTGAAATTTTGCTCGGATCAACTCGAATACCCGATGCAGATACCACATGACCCAAGAAGCTAACCTCTCTTAACCAAAACTCACACTTACTGAACTTAGCATATAACTGCTTATCCCGTAAAATCTGCAACACTAATCCCAGGTGTTCAGCATGATCGGTTTCATTTCTCGAATAGACCAAAATATCATCGATAAACACAACTACAAACCGATCCAAAAACAGTCTGAAGCTCTGATTCATCAAATCCATAAATACCACAGGGGCATTAGTGAGCCCAAACGGCATTACTAAGAACTCGTAGTGACCGTATCTCGTTCTGAAAGCAGTTTTGGGTATATCCGAATCTCGAATTCGCAACTGATAATAACCCGATCTCAAATCTATCTTTGAAAACACTGAGGCTCCCTTTAGTTGATCAAACAAATCATCAATACGTGGTAACGGATATTTATTCTTTATTGTCACTTTATTCAGCTGACGATAGTCGATGCACAACCTCATGGTTCCGTCCTTCTTTTTCACAAACAATACTGGTGCACCCCAAGGTGAGAAACTCGATCGAGCGGAACCTCTATCCATCAACTCTTGCAACTGAGCTTTCAATTCCTTTAATTCTGTTAGTGTCATACGATACGGAGCTATCGAAATCGGTGTAGTCCCAGGTACAAGTTCGATGCCAAACTCTACCTCCCGAACAGGTGGTAACCCCGGTAATTCTTCGGGAAAAACATCCGAATATTCACAAACCACTGGTACCGATTCAAGTTTCTTTTCTGGTTCTTTATTATCAAGTACGTATGCAAGATACGCTTCACATCCCTTTCTCACATATTTTTGAGCTAACATCGAAGATATTATTGTTGGCAATCCATTCAAAACAGTAGACTCAACTCGTATTATCTCATTATTTGCACACCTCAAATCAATAGTCTTACTTTTGCAATTCACAACTGCATCATGTACGGTCAACCAATCCAAGCCGAGAATAACATCAAATTCATCAAACGGTAAAAGCATCAAGTCAGCTGGAAAACAGGAGCCTCGGATTATTAAGGGGCATTTCTTACACACCTTGTCGACAAGCACATAACGACCCAAGGGATTCGACACTCGAATTACGAACTCAGTAGACTCAACAGGTAAAGTCTTACTGGATGCTAAGGTCTCACATACATATGAATGAGTAGAACCAGGGTCAATCAATGCAATCACATTAGTATCAAAGAGAGTGAAAGTACCGGTAATAACATCTGGCGAGGAAGCATCCTCGCGTGCGCGTATAGCATAAGCTCTAGCAGGAGCACGAGCCTCAGATCTGCTTGTAGCATCTTTAGATCCTCTCTGACCGCCACTAGCATTCCCCGTATTTCTAGATGGTCTGCCCCGTGCAGTAGTAGCACCTGGTTTCCCACTCTAATTTACATTTTGCTCAGACAGTCTCGGGCAATCCTTGATAAAGTGGTCAGCTAATCCGCACTTATAACAGGAGCGGTCATGGAATCTACAACTCCCCGAATGCCATTTACCACAATACTGGCACTCTGTTCTGTCTCGACGATCATTTCCAACACTGGCTACCGAAGTGACTCGTGTACTCACAGGGGGTCGATCACGATCTCGTCTAGAAAAGCCCGAAGTGTCTTTAGACCGGCCTAAATCATCTCTAAATTTCTTCGATGACTGTTGGAAGGGCTTTCCCGAAGATCTCTTACGAAACTCCTTTGCTCCCATATCAGCTTTTCTTTTCTCCTTACTGAGCTCTTCGGCTTTGCAAGCTCACTCGACAAGTACCACAAATTCTCTGATTTCTAAAATGCCAACATATAGTTTTATATCATCGTTCAGTCCATCTTCGAAACGTTTACACATTACAGCTTCTGAAGAAATGCATTCTCGAGCGTACCGGCTAAGCCTTACAAACTTTCGTTCATAATCAGTAACCGACATGGAACCTTGTTTAATTTCAAGAAATTCTTTCCGTTTTTGATCAATGAATCTCTGGCTGATATACTTTTTTTGAAACTCGGTTTGGAAAAACTCCCACGTTACTTGCTCTCTGGGCACAACAGAAATCAACGTATTCCACCAATAATAGGAAGAATCACGTAGCAAGGAGATAGTACACTTTAAGAATTCATCGGGTGTGCAAGATAGTTCATCAAGTACCCGAATAGTGTTGTCCAACCAAAATTCAGCTTGCTCGGCATCGTCGCTGTCTGTAGCTTTAAATTCAGTAGCCCCGTGTTTTCGGATTCTGTCAACTGGGGGCTTATTTAACCTTATCTGGTCAATTACCGGAGGTATCGCAGGTGCAGGGGTTGTATTAGTCGGGAATGGGGGTTGTGGAACAGCCGTATTAGTTCGAATATACTGATTGAACCAATCATTCATCACGCTATAAAAAGCCCGTCTAGCTTCATCATTCTGATTACTAGCAATAGGTTGAGAGTCCACTGGCGTTGTCCCTTGCGCGGGAGCAGGCGCTACACTCTCAACATCATCAGCTACCGCTCGGTTGGGATCGAGATCCATTACTATAAGTAAACAAATTTTTAACTGTCAGAAATCACCACACTATCAAATAAACACATAATGGCATGTATAGCTAGACCCGAACGTGTTACGGTAGTCCTAGAATCGACTAAACCATAGCTCTGATACCAATAAAATTGTAATACCCCGTACCTGAGACCGTTGCCGAAGTCGAACACGAGGTGTTAACGGACTTAATTCATTTACTTACACAGTTCATTTTAAAATTTCTAGACAAGCTGGCTAACTACATCACCGTCACTTTAAAAATCATATCTGGAGTTCCAAAACTCGAAAACCAATTCCATAAATTTTTCCTGAAACTAGACTCATATATCCATCTACAAATATTTTTCTAGAATTTTTGGTTGGGCCAATTAGTATAGTTTATTAGTTAAAGTCTCCCCTGTTTCAGGGTTCGACTACACTGACCTTCATGCATTACAACTTAGATATCTCCCTGTGCAGAGCTTCAGTACTTATTCCGCTGTTTCTAATGAAACTAGACTCAAAAAGGAACCTGTACATATAAAGCATGACTTATAATTTTCTCTGGTTAATTTATGGTGAATTTCTAAAATCAGAACAGGGGATCCAGAAAATGCTCTGGCCCTATTTCACGAAAACTTAAACATCTCATAAAATACGGCTCATATGGTCGTTCCGTTTCTTTCATATGAAAATAGACTCATCAAGATTCGATTTCATAATTTATTCACTATTTAATTCCATTCCTACTATTTTTAGTGATTTTTCAAATTCACATCACTGCTGCTGTCAGCATATATTTAAGGTAAATTTTACCTATTTCATAATTTTCCATGAATCAATTAGTAAATTGACATACATTATTTTCAAGTATAATCACGATTAGCCATGACGTACGTAGCACCAATAGGACCATGATCGGCCATTCCAATGGTAAATCATTACCAAGCATTTCCACACCACTTAATAACCATGTCATAAGACCATATATACAAAATGACCATAATGTTATACTCAAAATATACGAGCCATTTTCGCATGGCTATACGAATATACATTACCAAAAGATAATTAACAACAAGGGTCAGCCCTATACATGCCATTATCAAAATTCAACTAAAAGAGTACCAAAAGGGCTTAGATAGTGTGGACGACTTCGACTTTGACACTCCCGAGTCCGATAGCTGACGAACAAAATCTATAAAACAGAGAATAAAAGCAACAGAATAAGCATTTTGATGCTTAGTAAGTTTTAAGTAATGAAATTATTTACAACTAAAGTATAGCGTTCGTATGACTAAATGAATGATTGCGTATACGCATATTCCCAAAATCATGTTTACTTCCCGCTTCAGCCATTATATTCATACACTCAGGATCAAACCTAACTAAAGGCCGGAAGCTTGTTAATCAATTGAGCGAATACTATTTAAAAGGAATCAACCTTTCCAATGCATATACGAAACATACCTTATTGTTTGGATTTATGAGCGTATTAATTGAAGTTATTACAGCAAGATCGCTCATTTCCAAACCCAAGTACCTTCAGGATTTAGCCGGATATAGCAACTCGCACAAATGCCTTCGGGACTTAGCCCGGATATAGTAACTAGCACAAATGCCTTCGGGACTTAGCCCGGATATAGTAACTAGCACAAATGCCTTCGGATCTTAGTCCGGTTATAGTAACTAGCACAAATGCCTTCGAATCTTAGTCCGGTTATAGTAACTAGCACAAATGCCTTCGGGACTTAGCCCGGATATAGTAACTAGCACAAATGCCTTCGGATCTTAGTCCGGTTATCATCCGAATAATCATGCACATATATCAATAAATCATAACACATCTATATTTCATTTTCATTACTAGAACTCAAACACAAGACACTTATCAACCATTACCATTTTCGGCTCAATAGCCACATACAAAGAGCATGATTTTGATTGGCTTTATAACATGATCTCAATACACATTCGGCTACCAGTCATAAGTAGAACTAATTACCTCGATAAATAATTCAAGTAGAATCATTATATCACCGTTTATTTATTATGCTTATATGTCATGACTTAATCAAATCATAAACTAAGTTCCATTACTCAAAGACTTACCTCGGATGTTGTCAAATGACTTCAACGGCTATTCGATTACTTTTTCCTTTCCCCTATCCAACTTTGATCCTCTAAGCTCTTGAGCTAAATCAAATAATTTACCTCTCAATCAAACACAATCATATGGCATTCATATACATTTTAGAACCAATTCATTTGAATCAATTTACCATTTAAGTCTATGACCATTTCGCTTTCAAATTTGTGTACTTGGTAAGTCACATTAAACTACTACAAATATAACTTTAATACATATTTATTTTCGAAGGTCTCAATGACACAAGGTGTATACATAAGGCACTAACATACATATAAGTATATATATATACTTATGTGGTGTTCATATTTTAGTCGATTACTTAAGTTATGCACAACCACGTATTTATATACACTCTCATATTCATTATTATGAATATTGCCGAATACTTAACACAACTAAGCTAAAAATTTACCCAATATCATCTTAATTAACTTCTACTTATACATCAAAATTTCCAATACAAAGTATTTAGCACCTATGCAACCGGATTAGCAAACACCCATAGACCATGACTAAATGCCATTTAAACACAAGTCAACAAGATCTCAAGAAAAATGCACAATGCCGAACCCTTAGATGATTAAACATCTAATTTAGACAATTTTAGAACATCTAAACGGCACTTGTTCAAAACATTAAACAACTACATGTTCGACTATTACCATAGGTGCATTAGAAATTTATACTATCAATAAGCTCAACTTCTTGCAACAACAATTTCTTCCTCAAAGTTTAAAGGCTAAAATCAAATTATTTCCTCATTAACCATAACCGAATGTGCCATACATCCATCAAGATTCAAGATTTTTGGCATGGGCTAAGTAAGAAACAAGATGATTAACCTAAAACAAGCTTGAATTTCAAAACAAATCTAACACCTTTCACTAACCTTTCTTCTCCTTCCATGACCGAAAGTCTCCCCCCTTCTCTTCTTTTCAATTCGGCAAGGAAGAACAAAGATGAACTTTGTTTTCTTCACCCCCCCAATTTTTATTACTTTATTACTAACCCTTTTATTTTATTATTTTTAACACAAAATATTAACACAAAATATTTATAATATGTTTTAACCCATAGCATGGCCGGCCACTATCTAAAATTTGGGTAATTTGACATGCAAGTACAAGCATTTTCTAACATGCATTAATAGGCCACTTTGACATTTGCCTAGCACAATCCTAAATTTTCTCACACAAGTCCTATTTGATAAATTTCACATACTATATACAAAATTTAAGCATGAAATTTTCACACGTGCATGTTCATATATAATAAGCATTAAATATGACTGTTAATTATTTTCTTATGGCTCGGTTTCATGGTCCCGAAACCACTTTTCGACTAGGGTCAATTTAGGGCTGTCACAAATTTTCTTTTCCTCTACCCGTGGTTTTTTCCCGAAAGGGTTTCCACGTAAAAATTTATTTTTCTTTATTTTATTTTATTTTATTTTCACAATCTCCTATCAAACTTGTTTCACATGTTTAAAATGAAAACATTATATAGAAAAATAAGTACTCATTATCCAAATTCAAACAATGTCACTTTAACTAATTTACTTTTTTGGGTCAATTTTTGAACTTTTGATTTTAAACATCAACAATCTTCTCCTTATGAAAATAATCTACTCAAAATTTAACTATGAAAGCCTCTCCGTAGAATGTATTCATTTTATATGAAACTCTACCATAGAATATGAAACATAATTTCAAAATTTTGGAAAGGATTAGACATGACAAGTAAAAACAAAATGCTTCTAACAAGAAGCTTTTTTTCTGAAAAGTTTTTAAAGAATCCTATTCTACCATGGAAAAGATGATATGTGATGTAAATTTTATCCCAGGATTCTTGGGTTTCAAAAATTTTATCCTGAGATTTTTGTGTTTCGAGTTTAGGATTAGGGTTAGGTGTTTTCAAAAACATGCTGTGAAGGACATACTTTAGCTGGAGAAAAATCGCTCCCTGTAGGGCGCATTTTCAGCCGATGTGGCAAGATATGTAATGACCCGATTTCGAGTGGTGTCAAAAAATGCAATATCAAAACCCCATTTTTTGTATACCGAGTCCATAAAAATTAAATAAAAATATTTACAAAGTTATTATAAAAATATATTGAAATTCGGTTAAGTAATTTAGCCAAAAAAGTAGTTAAGTAAAACTCATAGAATAAATGGTAAAAGCCCAATTGCTATAGATTTTTAATTAAAAAAGTGTTGGGGACCTAAATAGAAATTATCCAAAGGGCCAGAATGGTTATTTAACCATTAATTAACATTAATTGATTGATGATGATGGTTAATTCCACTAAGATTAAATTATAATTAAATTATGTATAATAAAGTCTTAACTAACAAATTAAGTAAGATTAATTAAAATATAAGCTAACTATATAAATTAAAGTTAGTGAATATGAGTATCATCTTCTTTATTAGTTTGGTCATCCCACTTTCGAAAGAAAAGAAGATAATTCTTCAATTGTTTCAACATTTGTCCATCAAATTTCATAAGGTAACTAAGTTAAATTCATGAAATTTTTATAGATTTATAACCATGGGAGCTTGATTTAGCTAGCTCATGTATATTAAAATTTTAGAAAGATTCCATTATTGAGAAATTGATGAATTAGGTTTGAAATTGATAGATATTAAGTTTAGATTAAGAAAATGACTAAATTATAAAGTTTGATAAGCTTGGTTGTTAACTTTGTTACATTAGAGACCAAATTGAATAAATTGAAAACCTAACATGAAATTATGCTAGGAATAAAAAGTACATGGTCTCTAATGTGTGAATATGAAATCAAATTTTGATTCAATGCTAAATATTGAAAGATATGCTTATCCCAAGTTTAAGGACAAAATTGAATAAAATGAAAAATATGTGTGTCTTTGTATTTGGATGTGGGTTGAATGAAACTTGATATTGTTTTATATATTGAATTATCAATCATAGCAAAAGACAACGTCAAACTGGCGAGAGAGAAAGGAAAAGCGAGAGACGTCGGTGAGTGATGTGAAATTTGGGTTTGTAGTTTTACAACTCAAAATCAATTTATTTCTTTGCATATTCATGTTATATTGAAAGATTGAGTATCGAGGTGAGTTAATAATGACCGAATGAATTGATTTATTTTGATTGGTATTGAGTATCAAGATAGTGGACTAAGTTGAAAAAAATGATTAGTGTGATTTAATGGAACATGATTTGTATTATAAGAATGGATTGAAGCATGTCAGATGATATGAGATATTTTGTGTTGATGATGAACTGCAATGTGATTTAGAAATTGAATGTGGAATTATATATATACATTAATTGGATTGAATTGAAATGAAATGAGATAAATGATTGTTATGTGATAATATAGTGTAGAGGGTATGAAAATACACATGTGACTAATTATAGGGTATGATAGGTAAATGTAAACGATTACAGGGTATTAATTTGTGAATATGAATGATTACAGGTATGACAATGCAAATATGAATATTAGATGCCCATGTGAACTTAGTAAAAGGATAAGATATGATTGGCATGTCAATAGGGTCTTATGTGTGCTTGTATGAGATATGTGATGATATTGAGATTATTAAAGGTTATATTGAGATTTAGCATCTATTGCAGATTATTGAGTATTAATTGTCTCTATGGAGACTTTGGTGTGCTGGAGGGATGTATTTGAAAATGTTTATACATTCAATATCGATAGGCTTTCACTTTAGTGCCTTGGTGTGGTATAGTTCATCCGTGTATCCGAGTCCATTTTACTAAGGTTACTTTGGGCAAAACATTGAAACCAGTAAATGAAATAAACTGAACTTTTGGTAAACTATTATTGATTTAAATTGAAATGGTATGAAATTTTAAATTGATAACAGTATATGAAATGATGTGATAACGTTGAACTTTATGAGTGCATATATGTAATTCACGATGATAAGGTATATAAAACATTATGCAATCCATTTATAATCGAGCCTTAGGGACTGAATTGAATACAAATGAATCAATAGACTCTAGAAAGATATTTGAATGGCAAGTTAAATGGTTAAATGGTATTGATTGAACATGAAATTTGAATGGCTTAATGTTAAAGGCATACATGTTTGATACATAAATGGTTTTGAATGTTTAAATGATATAAAGATTGACACTTGATAAAAGGTATAATTTGGCATGATATGATAAGTTTAAATGTTAATATTAATTGAATTGATGAACAAAATGATTATATGAATATTTCATGAATTGGAAGGTTTTGGCATGTATCTGTATGTGATATGACTAAAGATTGAATTTGAATTGATTATATGCATTTGATTAATACTTGTGTTATATTGACTTGAATCATGGACGTACCATTGAGCTTTATCGCTCAGCATACAATTTGTTAACTCCGTGCGCAGGTTTAGGTAAATCACAAAGTCACATGGTGTGATTCAGCATCTAACGAACAATCCTTGACTCAGCATTGTTTGTATTGTAACAACCCATTTTTTCAGAAGTGTCGGAAATAATGGTTTCAGGACCAAAATTCTGACGAGTGAGTCTGTAAATATTATTCTTTAACATTTACAAGTCAATTGTAATGATATACTGAATTTTGATCTAATAATTTTTACCATTTGGATAATTAGTTAAGCATAAATGGTTTGACCCTAAAGTCAAGTGGTTTGGAAAATGAGATATCAAGGCCACGTTTCTATAAACCGAGCCTATAAATATTTCAATTAAATATTTACAAATCTATTGTATAGGTGAATTAATTTTTGTTTGGTAATTTTATTAATTGAATGGTTAATTAGAGTATAAAGACTATATTGTAAAAATAGTAAAATTCAATTGCTATTGATTGTCATTAGTTAAAAGATTTTAACAGTAAAATGCTTAAGGATTTAAATGGCAATTTGACCATTTTTAAAATGGGTGGCCAGTTAGGTAATTAAAATTGAGTGACTTTATGTTAAAATTTTAATTAAAAACCTTTATCATTATTATGTTAAAAATAAAATAAAACAAACACAAAATTACCATCTTTATTTTTGGCTTTCACCATTGAAACACCATTTTTGAACATGAGAGAATCCATTATGGGGTTTCAAGCTTTAGCCCTTTGCATGGTAAACATTTTAACGCCCTTTACTTGTAATTTTTATATTTTTGAGATTGTTATAACTTGATTTAGCTAACATGTATCTTTATTTTCAAAATTTTTAAAGTTTGTTAAAATTACCATTGATGAATTTTAGATGTTTTTGATAGAAAATGGTAGATTTGAAAGCTAAGAGATATTTAAAGACTATTTTGTTAATGAATTTTTGTTAGTTTTGCATTTAGGGACTAAAATGAGAAGTTGATGAAATTTTCATGAAATTTTGATAAATTTAAATTTTATAGGCTGTAGAAGTGTATAGTTGAAATCATAATAAAAAATAAGGTTTGTTATATAATTATAATTCGATGCGGAGTCCGACCCAGGATCTGACTTGAGATCCGACCCAGTTTAAAAGTTGACAGACGTCCCAAAGGGGGGCTTCTTCTTCCTCTCTGTTTCTAGTTCCCTGCTTTGAAAGAATTTAACCACTCAACCATATCTCATTCCATAAATGTTGATCCAATGCATCAATAATTGGTGTGGTCAGTGTGGGTGAACCCTCCAAAGAGTTCGTCATTCTCTGTGATGTTGGTTCTTGTCATCATCTCTACAATACTAGTAAACTCTTTGGGTTCTCCAGTTCTGGTTCATAAACAGTGGTTGAGAAGCAGCAATTCCCAATGGTGATGGGAGGTGTTGAGATGTTGGGTTACCATTTCTAATCCATTTTAAGCTTCCATATCCTTAATCTCTTTATTTTCCTTTTTGGTTTTTCCTTCACTTTCCATTTGTTGAAGCATAGGGAAAGTTTCAATACGACCATGAATCTAAATCATAAAGAGGGAAAGTTTCAGCAATTGTAGCCATGAATCTAAATCCTAAAAAAATACATAAAAAAAAAGTCAAATCCTTTTCCAATGTAAGTACAATCGTCTATCTTCGTTGTCTTCTTCAATTACTTAACGAAGGCTTTTATTATTTTTTTTTTTTTGCATTTTGTCTACTGATATTTCTTGCTTAGCTAAATTTTGTTTATTTTACTATGTTCTTTTTGTACAAATAGGTGAGAACAACATTTTGGGAAAGTCCCAGATGAGATTGGAAATCTCATCAATTTAGAGGAAATAAGATTTTGTGGTTTAAATTGAATTTTGGGTCAAAGACTGTTTGCTGATTATTTCTCATTTCTTGGTTGAATTTTGTTGGAATGTGATAAATGTTGTATTAATTTGTAACATTTAGCTAACTATTGCAATTTTCTCTTTAATGGTTAGGGAGTAATTGAGTATAATTTGCCATTACATAGGTGAAATCTCAAGGGCTGATATAGGCTTTAAAAAGTATTTATTTTGAATAGCAATCTTTTATGCTTATTAATCTCAGTTGGTAGACACAATCTATCTAACTACATCACTGATTCCTCTACTGTAGTCATTGGAGAATGAGTGTCAATTTTCTTTTCTAGGTACTAAAATTTCTTTCACTATGATTTCTTTGTAATTAAATTTCTTCGTAGAATCATTTAGGTTGATACACTCTCCAATACTGTGTGCATTCTTCTGCTGCACTTAAACACTTAGGCTAATGTCAAAGGTAAAAACATATCACCACTATTTCAGTGGTCTCATGAAAGGGCATGGTTTAATGATGCCATCATGGAATGCCACTATTTCTTTAAAAAAATTACTCTACTTGTTGTAACACCCCTAGCCCGTATCCTTGCTGAAATAGGGTTACGGAGCATTACCAGACTTATTTCATAAATAATCATACAATTCACATACAATTTCCATTTCCAAATATAAATCATTCATAATCAATAACATTGTCCCTAATACGAGCCTACAAGGCCCAAATCATGCATTAGAAGTGGTTCGGGACTAAACTGATAACTCAGGAACTTTTTGGAAAACATAGAAAATTTTACAAAATAGAAGGGACACACACTCGTGTGGCCCGGCCGTGTGTCTCAGACGGCCAAAGACACGCTTGTGTCACAGGCCGTGTGGACATTCGAAATGGGATCACATGGCCATGTCTCAACCTGTGTCCTACCCCTTGTAACTCTTTGACTCGGGTCACACGGCCAACCTCACGCCTGTGTGACTAGCTCATGTACCCTTCGAAATGGCCTCGCACGCCTGTGTGCCAGGTCGTGTGCTAGGTCGTGCCAAAACTGTAGGGTATACAGACTTATGCCGTACGGCCCAACATACTGACTTGGTTTCTAAATAAACACCAGGTGACACACGGCCGTGTCACCTGACCCCGTGTCACACACGGCTGAGACATACATCCGTGTCTCTACCTGTCTGGACAAAAATAGGCTATTTACCAAGCCATCTTACTCACCTAAATTTTCATTCACCTACACAATTAAAATGACATATAACATGACATAAATAGGCATTCAAACAAGTCTAATTCATGCCAATTCCATACCAACAACCACAAGACACTCAAATATCACAATAAGCCATCAATTCATACCAATTTCACATTCTCAAATCACCTAAATAGTCACTTTCAATTATGCATCACTTCACATAAAATCTCAAGCATACCAATCTCAAATTTCAACCATTTGGTACTCCAAATACCAATTCACAATAAACATTTATATAGCAATTATACACAACATATCAAAAGCCCATTTGTACATATATATTTACATCACCAAACATGCCAAAATAAGCTAATTTACATGGGTATACAGATAACCAAGCATTTAACATTTACAAGCCAAATCAAATGGCTAAATTGATTACCAAATTATAAACCATAATGACCATAATTCCTATACATGCCATATAACTAAAATCACATGTTCAAAAGTACTAAAATGACTGTTTGATAGTGTGATGAGATCTCCGATGACTCCCAAATCCGAGCAAGCTTCTATAATCACTATAAAACATGGAAAAGTAAACAGAGTAAGCTATAAAGCTTAAGAAGTTCGTATAGTAATAAACTCAACTTACCATATATACACAATTTAAGCAATTTACATTTCATAACATAACTCATATTGATCCACAAACCTATCACATATTCATTCACAAGGTTAGATATGAAATTCACAAGTTTTTTTGATTCAATGCTTGTATGTTTCATGTACATACCTGTATCAACTCGTATCAATTTTATTCTCATCCATATCCTCTATATACCAATTGAACCATTTCGAATAATATTGGATACTTGGGAATCTTGCACCTTAAGTGCCAATACATAGCGGAAGCTATCTCAATCTCATATCTCATATAATGCTAACTCTCGAGTTATCAACGGGTCTACTCACACAAGCTAATAGTCATGAGGTGGCTATATGGTGCTGCTCACACAAGCTGGCAAGAATTCGCAACACAAGTCGGATAACTCAACCACCAGTAGGACGTACAGACCAACATCCAAACACATAAGCCCTAATGACATGTCATTTGTATCCCTACCTATTCCTAAGGTTCAATCCGTATTTCACATTGTCGAATCTTCATCTAACATATCCGTAGGACCGTACTCACAATTAATTCAATAATAAAGCATTTAAAAACACAATTATATTAATGCTTATTAACATACGAACTTACCTCAATTCACAAAAACGAAGAAATGAATCGACTAGTCTAATACTTTATTTTTTTCCCGATCTAGATCCAAACATCATTCTTGATCTATATAATATCAAATTTAACTTATTCAATTATCAATTTATTCAATTTATCCCAAAATACATATTATGGAAACTTTACACTTTTTCCCCTAATATTTTAACATTTTTACAATTTAGTCCTTAGCTCATAAAAATAAAAATTCATGCAATTTGGTCCCTACTCATGCTATCCAAATTCCCCCTATTATCATAGTAGCCCATATCTTTCATTTATTTCACATTTCCAGTACAAAGTTTACACATTTCAAAAATAAATCCTTATTTGAGAATTTTACCAAAAATCACTTCACAAATGTTGTTTATCTAGCAACAACGATATGTTTTCTATCATCACAAATCAAAATACACCTATATTCATCAATGGTAAAACCTAAACTTTTAACAATTTTGTAAATTAGTCCCTGGGCTAGCTAGATTAAGCTATAACGATCTCAAAAACATAGAAATCATTAAAAATGAGACAAAAATGAGCTTACATGCAAGTTAGCAAGTGACCGAAAATTTAAACCCTAGTTATGGCTTCTCCAATATGAATTTTTTGTGGTGATAGCCAAAATAGAAAGATAATACCCTTATTTTTATTATTTTACTTAAGTTATTTAATTTACTTATTTAACCTTTGTTATAATTCATTAAAATTTATTTAATCATGTCCACTAAATTTATAAATGGGCTAAGTACTACTTAAGGACCTCCACATTAAAGTTCTATAGCTATTACCTTTAGCTATTAGAACCCAACTTTTACACTTTACGCGATTCAGTCCTCTTTATCAAATCAAGCACTCAAACAATAAAATTTCTCAACGAAATTTTCATACAATCATACTATCAAGCTGTAGATATTAAAATAGTAATAAAATAATTATTTTGACCTTAGATTTGTGGTCCCAAAACCACTATTCTAATTTGATAAAAACAGGCTGTTACAACTCTTCCCCCTTAGGAATTTTCGTCCCCAAAAATCTTACCAGAAAATAGGTTAAGGTACTATTTTCTCATAGCTTCTTTGGGTTCCCACGTACCTTCTTCGACACCGTGATATTGCCAAAGTACTTTCACTAAAGCTTTTATTTCTCAACTCTTTAATTTCTCGAGCCAGAATTCTGATTGATTCTTCATTTTATGTCATATTAGGCTGAATTTCAATCTCTATCGGAGAAATTACATGTGACGGATCTAATCTATATCGGCGTAACATCGACCCATGAAACATATCATGGATCTTTTCTAGTTCTAATGTTAAAGCTAGTTGATATGCCACTAGCCCTATTCTCTCGATAATTTCATACGGCCCGATAAATGGCAGACTCAATTTTTCTTTGCAACCAAATCGAAGAATCTTCTTCCACGGAGATACTTTCAAAAATACTCTGTCGCTGATTTGAAATTCAATGTCTTTATGTTTCAAATCCACATATGATTTATGTCGATCTGAAGCTACTTTCAAACTGTTGCGAATTACTTTCACTTTATCTTCGGCCTCTTTAACCAAATCAACCCCGTGAATCTTTTTCTCACTAAGCTCGGTCCAATACAATGGAGTTCGGCATTTATGAACATATAATGCTTCATATGGTGCCATCCTTATGCTCGATTGCAAACTATTATTATATGCAAATTCAACCAATAGTAAATATTTTTCCAGTTGCCTTCAAACTCTAAAACACAACAACGAAGCATATCTTCGAGAATCTAAATTACTCTCTCAGACTGACCATCGATTTGAGGCTGAAAAGAAGTACTAAAGTTCAACCGCGTACCCCAAAGCTTCTTGCAATTTCTTCCAAAATCGCGATGTAAACCTCGGATCTCTATCCAAAATAATAAAAACTGGTACCCCGTGCAATCTAACAATTTTAGAGATATACAATTCAGCTAATCTCTCAAGTGAAAAATCTGTACGTACCAGAATGAAATGTGCCGATTTTGTTAAACGGTCAACAACAACCCAGATAGCATCTTTCTTTTTTGGAGATAGGGGTAATCCTGATACGAAATCCATCATAACTCTATCCCATTTCCACTCTAGTATCATCACTAGCTGCAATAATCCTGAAGGCACTTGATGTTCGGCTTTGACTTGTTGACAAACAAAACATTTCAACACAAACTCTGAAATGTCTCATTTCATGCCTGACCACCAATACAACTGTTTCAAATCATTGAACATTTTAGTACTCCCTGGATGAACAGATAAACAACCACTGTGTATTTCATGTAGAATTTTCTGAATAAGCTCGGGATTCTTTGGTACAGAAATTCTACCTCAGAACATTAAATAATCATCGGATCCGATCTGATACTCTGAATTAGCAGTCGATTCGCATTATACTCATTTAGCTTGCAATTCATTATCACATTTTTGAGCCTCGCAAATTTGCTGTAAAAATAACGGTTTAGATTTTAACTCAACAAAATCGAACCATCACCAGACAAAGTTAACAATGTGTTCATCGCCCGTAAAGAAAATAAAGATTTTCTACTCAGAGCATCCGCAACTACATTCACTTTCCCCGGGTGATAATCGATCATTAACTCATTATCTTTCAACAACTCAAGCCATCTTCGTTGTTGCAAATTCAAACCTTTCTGAGTCATTAGATACTTCAAACTCTTGTGATCAGTAAAAATATGACATTTTCCCCCGAATAAATAATGTTGCCAAATTTTCAATGCAAAAACAATAGCGGCCAACTCTAAATCGTAAGTCGGATAATTCTTTTCATGCGGTTTCAATTGTCTGGAAGCATAAGCTATCACTTAGCCATATTGTATCAAAACACATCCCAAACCATTCAATGATGTGTCACTGAAGATCACAAACTCTTTACCCAAATCAGGTTGAACTAAAACTGGTGTTTCAGTTAACAGTGCTTTCAACTTATCAAAACTCTGTTGGCATTTCTTAGACCATTCGAACTTCACATCTTCCTGTAGTAATTGAGCCATAAGTGTAGCAATCATTGAGAACCCTTTTACAAAACATCGATAATAGCTAGCTAATCCTAGAAAGCTTCTGACTTCGGACACGTTTCTTGGTGGTTTCCAATCAACAACTGCTGAAATTTTACATGGATCAACTTGGATACCTTTCGCTAAAACAATATGTCCCAAAAATCCAACCTCTCGAAGCCAAAACTCGCATTTGCTGAATTTAGTAAATAGTTTCTTATCTCTCAAGGTTTGTAATACAATCTTCAAATGTTCAGCATGCTCAGATTCATCTTGGGAATAGATCAGAATGTCATCGATAAATACAACAATAAATTTGTCCAAATACTGTAGAAAGATTCGATTTATTAAATCCATGAATACTGAAGGAGTGTTAGTTAGTTCGAGTGGCATAACAAGAAATTCATAATGCCCTTTACCTTGTTCTGAATGCAGTTTTTGGCACGTCCGAATCTTTAACTCTCAACTGATAACTAGACCGCAGATCAATCTTTGAAAATACTGTTGCTCCTTTCAACTGATCGAATAAATCATCAATTCTCGACAAAGGATACTTATTCTTAATTGTAACTTTGTTAGGCTAATGATAATCGATACACAATCTCATCGATCCATCTTTCTTCTTTACAAACAGCACTGGTGCATCCCAAAGCGAAAAAATAGGTCGTACAAAATCTTTATCGGTTAACTCTTACAACTGAGCTTTTAGCTCTTTCAACTCTGTAGGAGTCATTCTGTACGGAGCTATCGATATCGGTGTTGTTCCTAGGACTAATTCAATAGCAAACTCGACTTCTCTGATCAGTGGCAATTTAAGCAACTCTTCTGGAAACACATCCGGATATTCAAAAACCACTGGTACTGATTCAATCTTCGATTCAGACACTTTTGTATCAAGTACATAAGCAAGATAAGCATCGCAACCTTTTTTCACATATTTTTGAGCTAGCATCGTTGATATCACAACAAGCAACCCACTCAAATCATCGGATTCAATTCGAAGAATTTCATTATTCTAACATTTCAGTTCAACAATCTTTCATCTACGATTCACAACAGCATCATGCAGAGTCAACCAATCCATACCCAAAATCACATCGAATTCATCAAATAGTAAAAGCATTAAATTAGCCGGAAAACAATAACCCATAGTCATCAAAGGACAATTCTTGCAATCTTTATCAACTAGGACATACTTGCCTAAGTGGTTCGATACTTTAATCACAAATTTGGTAGACTCAACAAGGCAAACTCTTACTAGAGACTAAATTCATACAGACATATAAATGAGTCAGTCCAAGATCAATTAAGGCAATTACATTAGTGTCATAGAGAGAAAATGTACCGGTGATAACATCTGGTGATGACGCATCTTCGCGAGTATGAATAGCGTAAGCTCAGGCTGGTGTTTGTGCCTTGGATCTTACAGCAGAATCTTTTGTCACACCTTTGCTACTAGTCACATTTCCCATATTTCTAGGTTGTCTCCCTCTAGCAGCTGCAGTGCTCAGTCTTGCATTATAAAATTTGTCTTTCTCGATCAACTTAAGACAATCCCGAATAAAGTGATCTTGCGAACCACATTTGAAACAAGCTTTGTTATTCATCCAGCAATCTCCAAAATGTTATCTTCGACACTGTTGACACTCGGGTTTGTTGGTTTTCACAGTGCCAACACTCGATACTGAAGTAGCTTGAGCTTTACAATTCGTATATTGCTTTCCACGATCTCTATTGGAATACCCCACTGAAGTTGTCGATCGATTATACGAGTCCCATAATTTCTTTGATAAAAAGTGATAGGGTTTACTCATCGACCTCTTTCTCGAATCTCTAGCCTCAGAATCAGCTTTTTTTTTCTTTTCCAAGTTCTTCAGCTTTGCAAGCTCTGTCAACTAACACAACAAATTCTTTTAATTCAAGAATCCCTACTAGAAGTCTAATGTCTTCGTTCAACCCGTCTTCGAATCGCTTACACATAATTGCCTCAATAGATACACATTCTCGAGCATACTTATTGAGTCTCACAAATTCTCTCTCGCACTCGTTCACAGACATTCGACCCTGTTTCCACTCCAGAAATTCTTTGCATTTTTTATCAATAAACTGCTGACTTATATATTTCTTTCTAAACTCGGTCTGAAAGAATTCCCACGTGACTCTTTCTCTCGATACCATGGATATAAAGTATTCCACCATTGATATGCAGTATCTCTCAGAAGTGATAGGGATCATTTAAAACATTCAGTTGGCGCGTAAGACAATTCATCAAATAACCCAATCGTATTATCAAGCCAAAACTCAGCTTTCTCAGGATCATCATCAACTATAGCTCTAAACTCTTCAGCCCCATATTTTCAAATTTTATCCATCGGTAGCTTACTCAAACGTAAAGGTTCCACACCTTGAGGTGCTATGGGAACCAATTGGGGAATAGGTGGGGGTGGAGGCTGCTGAGCAGCTAGGTTAGTTCAGACAAACTCAGTGAACCATTCGTCCATCATCTGGAAGAAAGCTTCCTTAGCCTCTCCTCCCTTACTACCAGACACAGGTCTCAATTCAGATGGCGCTACTCCGTGAACGGAGGCTGGCGCATTACTTTCAACATCATCAACAAATGCTCAATTGGGATCCATAGCTATATCAAAACACGATTTAAAACTGTTAGGAGATATCACACTATCATACCTTGTACAATGGCATGTATAGCTAGACTCTCATATACACTATGTTAGCCTGAGAATCGACTAAACCGTAGCTATAATACCAATAAATGTAACATCCCTAGCCCATATCCGTCACCAAAATAGGGTTACGGAGCATTACCAAACTTATTTCATAAATAATCATACAATTCACATACAATTTCCATTTCCAAATATAAATCATTCATAACCAATCACATTATCCTCAATACAAGCCTACGAGGCCCAGATCATGCATTAGAAGTTGTTCGGGACTAAACTGATAACTTAGGATCTTTTTGGAAAACATAGAAAACTTTAAAAAATACAGGGGACAAACACCTGTGTGGCCCGACCGTGTGTCTCACAAGGCCAAAGTCACATCCATGTCACAGGTCGTGTGAACATTCGAAATGGGATCACATGGCCATGTCCCAGCCTGTGTTCAACCTCGTGTAACTCTCTAACTTGGGTCACATGGCCAACCATACGCCTATGTAACTAGCTCGTGTACCCTTCAAAATGGCCTCACACGCTCGTGTGTCGAACCATGTGCTAGTTCGTGCAAAAATTGTAGGGTATATTGACTTATGCCACACGGCCAAGTCACACGCCCATGAGCTGGGCTGTGTAGAGCATACTGATTTGGTTTCTAATTAAACACCAGGGGACACCCAGCCGTGTCACCTAACCGTGTGTTACACACAACTGAGACACACACCCGTGTCTCTGCTCGTGTGGACAAAAATAGGCTATTTACCAAGCATCTTGCTCACCCAAATTTGCATTCACCTACACAATTCAAATGACATATAACATGACATAAATAAGCATTCAAACAAGTCTAATTCATGCCAATTCCATACCAACAACCACAAGACACTCAAATATCACAATAAACCATTCAATTCATACCAATTTCACATTCTCAAATCACCTAAATAGTCACTTTCAATTATGGATCACTTCATCTAAAATCTCAAGCATACCAATCTCAAATTTCAACCATTTGGTACTCCAAATACCAACTCACAATAAACATTTATATAGCAATTATACATAACATATCAAAAGCCTATTTGTGCATATATATTTACATCACCAAACATGCCAAAATAAGCCAATTTACATGGCTATAAGATAACCAAGCATTTAACATTTACAAGCCAAATCAAATGGCTAAATACATTACCAAACTATAAACCATAATGACCATAATTCCTATACATGTCATATAACCAAAATCACAAGTTCAAAAGTACCAAAATGACAGCTTGATAGTGTGATGAGATCTCCAATGACTTCTAAATCCGAGCAAGCTTTGATAATCACTATAAAACACGGAAAAGTAAATAGAGTAAGGTATAAAGCTTAGTAAGTTCGTATAGTAATAAACTTAACTTACCAGATATACAAAATTTAAGTAATTAACATATCATAACATAACTCATATTGATCCACAAACCTATCACATATTCATTCACAAGGTTAGATATGAAATTCACAAGTTTCTTCGATTCAATGCTTGTATGTTTCATGAACATAGCTATATCAACTCGTATCAATTTTATACTCATCCATATCCTTGATATACCCATTGAACCATTTGGAATAATATTGGATACTCGGGAATCTTGCACCCTAAGTGACAATACATTGTCGAAGCTATCTTAATCTCATATCTCATATAATGCTCACTCTCGAGCTATCAGTGGGTCTGCTCACACAAGCTGACGGTCATGACATGGCTACACGGTGCTGCTCACACAAGCTGACAAGAATCCGCAACACATGTCGGATAACTCAGCCACCGGTAGGACGTACGAACAAACACCTAAACACATAAGCCCTAATGACATGTTATTTGTATCCTAACCTATTCATAAGGTTCAACCGAGACTTCACATTGCTGAATCTTAGTCGAACATATCCGTAGGATTGTATTCATAATTAATTCAAGAATAAAGAATTTAAAAACACAATTATATTAATGCTTATTAACATACGAACTTATCTCGATTTACAAAAACGATGAAATGAATTGATTAGTCCAATACTTTGTTTTCTCCCGATCTAGATCCGAACTTTGTTTTTCTTGAGCTATATAATATCAAATATAAATTATTCAATTATCAATTTATTCAATTTAGCCCAAAATGCATATTGTGGCAACTTTACGATTTTGCCCCTAATATTTTAGCATTTTTACAATTTAGTCCTTAGCTTATAAAAATAAAAATTCATGCAATTTGGTCCCTACTCATGCTATCCAAATTTCCCCTATTATCATAGTAGCCCATATCTTTCATTTATTTCACATTTCCAGTACAAAGTTTACACATTTCAAAAATAAATCCTTATTTGACAATTTTACCAAAAATCACTTAACAAATGTTCTTTATCTAACAACAACGATACGTTTTCTATCATAAAAACTCAAAATACACCTATATTCATTAATGGTAAAAACCTAAAATTTTAACAATTTTGTAAATTAGTCCATGGGCTAGCTAGATTAAGTTGTAACGATCTCAAAAACATAGAAATCATTAAAAATGGGACAAAAATGAACTTACGTGCAAGTTAGCAAGTGACTGAAACTTTAAACCCTAGTTATGGCTTCTCCAATATGAATTTTTTGTGGTGATAGCCAAAATAGGAAGATGATACCCTTATTTTTATTATTTTACTTAAGTTAATTTATTAATTTACTTATTTAACCTTTGTTATAATTCATTTAAATTCATTTAATCATGTCCAAGAATGTCCAATAACTTTACAAATGGGCTAAGTACTACTTAAGGACCTACACATTAAAGTTCTATAGCTATTAGGCACCTTTAGCTATTAGAACCCAACTTTTACACTTTACGCGATTTAGTCCTTTTTATCAAATTAAGCACTCAAAAGATAAATTTCTCAACGAAATTTTCACACAATCATACTATCATGTTGTAGACATTAAAATAATAATAAAATAATTATTTTTACCTTAGATTTGTGGTCCCAAAACCACTGTTCTGATTTGACTAAAAAGGGGTTGTTACACTTGCAGGATGTTGTATGGCTTTGTCGTATGCTAGCTGTTCACTAACAAGGATATATTTAGCAACAAAAGTTTCATTATTGGATGCTTCCTCTGTACTATAAATTTTGGCCATGTGTTGCTCTTATGTGTTCAAGTTTGACTTATTTTACCTCTTCTGTGCATGTTTAATGTTTAAGTTTCCTAAAATGCTTTAAATCGAAAGGCTTTTCATATATAATTTTTAAATAAGTTTATAAAATATAAAGGATATCCAGTTCTAGTCTTAGAGAGTTTGAAAGGAAGCCCCTATTTTCCCTGAAAATCAAGTGATTATTTTACTCTTTTCTATGTCACAAACTGTCTGTGATAGAGTTGTTGTTGAACCAAAGAAAAAGGTACAAAAACTTAAAAGAATTCAACATTTATATGCCCAGTTGTTTGATAACCTGAGAAGGTAAAATGATGAGGTAACTTCATTATAAGTTTCACATGTCAAATAACGAAAACTTCATCACAACACTAATAAATTTTTGTTGCATGATCTTATATGTCAGTTTGAATAAACTATTTTATCAAAGTTCCATACTCTTAACTGTTGTTGATTCTAGAATGAGCAGTTAGCTGATATTCTAGAATATGTTTCTTGGACTTTGGGGTACCTTCCAGTTCTTATGTCTCTTTCAATATAACTACCTATTTTTTTTCCTTCTGAAAGTACATCCATTAGTGTTGTTTTCCCTACTCCACTAACAAATATCAAGGCTGTGAGAACTCCAGGTAGGTCTAAATGCACCAGTAATATCTTGAATTACCTGTAGTCTTTGTGGATACCCCTACTCTCTTAGTTTCTTCAGAGTATCAACAAAGTATTACTCATCTTTGAATGATATTGTTATGGGCTTAAAAGGTAAAACCATTCCCTTAACTTTTTTTTATGTTAGAGAGTCGACATTGGGAAATTCTTTTTGTAGAGCTATGTCACTCAAATCCTCTTTTGTCTTTAGGTAAGAAAGTATTTCATGAGAGATAATAGCCCGAGAACTCCTTAGGGGGCTTTAAAAGGCTCAAAGTGAATGATAATTGTTACTTGTTGCGGTGTCTTTTCTTTTCAATTCACTTAAATGAACTTGATAACATATGCCCTTTGCATAGTCTTTATCTCTATGGAATTTAAAGTTATTGAACTGATTCTTCTCCAACATATACACGTAATCAACGATTGTTTACATATCATATAAGTTATCTAATGCAAATCATTAGTTGAGAAGCTACTAATATAGATGTTGTGGAGTTTGATCAAGAAAATCATGACTAAACCATTGCATTTGGGAAAATACTTTAAACAGTCTGCTAATGCTTTGGAACAACAGATTGCTAGGGAAGCAAGATTTTATGGTGCTCTAATTAGGTATCCCCCTAATTTTGTTTAAAAGAATCTAAAATTTTGTTGCTACAACGTTTCATATTCTTTACATATTGTTCTATAAGCTTATTATGCAATTTGTTAGTGGAGGCCATGTTCTTTTACTTGCTCCATTCCTTTTATTTCCTAACAAGCACATAGATTGCAGCAAAATTCGAAAGTTAAATGACAACGAGTTACAGGCCTAGGCCTAACTTCCAGTTATGAAGGTTTCATTATTGTTCTTTTTGATAATTCATTATATAGATTAGCACCAATGTCTCATCTGTCTTTTTATGTCCCAAATACTCCTTAATGAAAAAAATATTATTTTCATAGATATTTGTACTAAGTATAATCTAGAGTTAGTAGAGTTAAGATTGCAACTAAACACAACTTGCGAACCTACGTTCCCAGCTGATATTACAAAGGCTTGTCGATTTATGATCGCAACCTCCAACATAGCTAGTGGACCTACGTTCCTAACTAATATTACCATGGCTCAAAGGTTCAATACTGTAACCTCCAAAACAGTTAGTGCGAGCTCAAGCTCCCAGCTGTAACCCTAAGGCTTACAGGTTCAATACTATAGCCTCCAAAATAGTTAGCGTAAGCTTAAACTCCCAGTTGTAACCTTAAGGCTCGCATATTCAATATCACAACCTCCAACATAGTTAGCGTGAGCTCAAACTCCCAACTGTAATCTTAAAGCTTGCAGTTTCAATACCACAGTCTCCAAAATAGTTAGCACGAGATCAAGCTCCTAGCTGTAACCCAAAGGCTTGCAAGTTCAATATTACAGCCTCCAAAATAGTTACCGAGAGCTCAAGCTGCCAGCTATTACCTTAAGGCTCATAGGTTCAAACTCGTAGCCCCCAAAATCAGTTAGCCCAAGCTCAAGCTCCTAGCTATAACTTTAAGGCTCGTAGGTTCAATATCGCAGCCTCCAAAACAGTTAGCGCAAGCTCAAGCTCCCAACTATAACCTTAAGGCTCGTAGGTTCAATATCGCAACTCCAAAACATTTAACGCAAGCTCAAACTCCTAGTTGTAACCCTAAGACTCCCAGGTTCAATACTACAACCTCCAAAATAGTTAACGTGAGCTCAAGCTCCCAACTGTAATCTTAAGGCCTGGAGGTTTAATACCGTAGCCTCCAAAATTGTTAATGCGAGCTCAAGCTTCAAGATGTAACCTTAAGGTTCATAGGTTCAATACCGCAGCCTCCAAAATAGTTAGCATGAGCTTACGTTCCCAATTGATAATCTAAAGGCTTGCCAATTTAAGATCGCAACCTTCAAAATAGCTTGTAGACCTATGTTCCCAGTTGATATTATAGAGGCTCGCTGGTTTAAGATTGCAACTCTTAATAGCTCTTTAACCTACATTCACAACTAATGTTCCTAAGGTTAGTTGATTTAATATCGTAGTTTTTTAACAGCTCACTGATTTAAGATCACAGTTGATATTGTTAAGACTCGTTGACTTACAATTTTTTTCTTATGGGAAATATAGTTCAAAATATTCTATAATACAAATTTTTGACTCTTGTATCACACTATCAAACAACAAAACTTATTTAATAATGCTTCAAGTTAAAACCTATATGGTAAGCCCAAAATTACACACACTTCAAAAATGTCAAATCGTCTGAGAAGGGTCACTTTATAACTCTTCTTTGATTAGGTGGGGGATATATTGTTATATAATTATAATTCGACCTAGAATCAGACCCAGGGTCCAACCCGAGATCTGACCTTAGATCCAACTTAATTAATAAAGGGGGCTTTTTCTTCCTCTCTATTTTTGGTTCCCTGCTCCAAAAGAATTTAACCACTCAACCCTATCTTATTCCACAACTGTTAATCTAGTGCATTAACAAGGTTCAATTGTAAAAGTGATAGTTGTTTCAATTTTAGGGACTAAATTGAATAAAAAGAAAAAATTTAGGGAAATTATGAAAACTAAACGAAAGATGTCATATACATGAAATTGGGTGATTTAAAGTGTTGGAAATTAATAATTGGAAATAAATTACTGTACAGATCAAGAACCTGTAGATAATTGAAGAAAATATAAAATTACAGATTAGTCCTTAACACTCTTACTTTTCTTGTTTGCCTGGTACGTTCATATGGTATAGTTATTTGTATTTTTATAATATTTATGTTTGCATTGTATAATTGGAATGGTTTGATATAAACTCAAATGTTGTAATTGATACAAAGGTGAGAAAAAGGATTTGATTGAAAAATGATAAATTGTTACATATTTTGAGCTTGTATGACCATGAGATAGGATACAATTGGCATGCCAATAGGGTTATATCACAAGCAGTATAGGTTTGATATGAGATGAGATAATGATAGATGATATGTTTATATGTTCACTGCATGTACCAGAATCTAACGTTTGTTGCAGATTAATGAGTTATATTTACAGTGATTCAGGCGCGTTTCTGGGGGAGGATGTGTAGCTTTCAAGCTTGGCATTTAGTGCCCAGGCGTGTTTATGGAGGGATGTTAGCCTTCGAGCTTGGCACTCATTTCCCAAGTGTGTTTTTGGATGGATTAACTCGTTTGAGCATATTGGTGTGTTTTGGGTGGACAGCCGAGTATCCATATATGTATTTTTCATAGTTCATCAGGCTAAATTGTTGTTCCAAATGGATAATTATGATTGATAAAAGGTTAAAGTTAAAAGAAATTTATTGTTCAATATTGTATAATGGAAAATGTCATATGACTTGTAACACCCCTAACCCATACCCGTCGCCGGAACAAGGTTATAAAGCATTGCTAGAGTTTTCAAAACAAATACAGTTAAATATATCATTCACTATTCATATTTGAAACCAATCATATTCAATTGTATTGTCCCTTAATTGGACCGTTGAGGCCCAATTTATGCATTAGAAACAAGTCAGGACTAAATCAAAAACTCAGAATTTTTTGCAAAATTTCAAAAATTTTCCTAGATGCAGGGGACACACGTCCGTGTCTCAGGCCGTGTGGGCACTTCTAATAGGAGTACACGGCCGTGTCCCATCTCGTGTCCTTACCCGTGTAACTTTCTGACTTGGGTCATACAACCAGCCACATGCCCGTGTATTAGGCCGTATAGACGATTTAATTTTCAAAAACTGGGTTAGGACTCACATGGCCAAGACACACGCTGTTGTGTTTACCTGTGTGGACAAAATAAAGCCATTTCCTAGCCTTATTTCTCACCCAAATTTTTCCTTGTACCTATATTAACATTTTAACACATTTCCAAACCAATTCAAGACATTTAAATCAAGCCAACATTAACATTATACATGATATATCATCACGTGTATTCAAGCTTACCTTTTTAAGAGACATATATGTTTACCATCATTCAATCTAACTATACCAAGCACACATATATTAACCATATTATAACCTCATGTATATATTATTCACTAAAAATACCATCACTAGCCATTCCAATGGCTGGATTACAAACAACCATTTACAAGCCAACATTGGCTAAGTTAGCCTATACATGCCATTATACCAAAATAAGTTTGCTATCTATACCAAAACCAGCTGAAGGATAGTGTAATGATGTTCCGACCAATTCAAACCTTTACGAGCTTCCAAGCACTACAAAATAGAGAAAAGAAAACCGAGTAAGCATTTCAATTGCTTAGTAAGTTCATATAACAAGAATTTAACTTACCAATTATGTAAATTCAAAATAAGTATACAAACATGCATCCAAATCATTATGGCCATTTTCCTAAACACATATGATCTCAAGAAACTTGTTAGTCATGTATATCATGTAAACATCAAAAATCAAGAATGAGCTCATCATGTAATAACTTTCATAAACATGTGCTTTTCATATCATATTTCCATATAACATGTGCATTTCCATAATCAATCATCTTAAGTTCAATTTAACCATGTCAGAACTCTTCCCATTGAATTTATTTGAAATATCGATGGATACGCTCATGTAGTACACTTAAGTGTACAAAAATGAAAATCCATCAATTCATATATAGGGGTACCCATTAGGGCACATAATCAGTAAGCACTCTCTTGAGCCATATAACAGGGTGCTCATGTGAGCCATGTAACAGGAAGCTTATCTGGGCTAAATTAAGAAACTCATAAGAGTTTAAAACAAGATGTTCATTGATCTTAATAGGTAACTCCAAAGAGTTATTATCAGAGAGCTCCGGATAGCCATATAACATCCTATTCAAGCGAGCCATATCAAGAAGCTTAAGAAGAGCCTATATCAGGATGCTCAATAAGAGCTACTGTAATGCCCCACACCCGAGCCCTATGCTAGGACAAAATACGAGGTGATACCACACTTAATAACATGCATATAAGTCATGTTTGAGCTAATCTCAACCTCTGTTGGCGCGATCACATGCGAAAGATCCGATCTATATCGACGTAATATGGACACATGAAACATGTCGTGAATCCCTTCCAATTATAATGGCAAATCCAATCTGTAGGCAACAGGCCCTACTCTCTCAGTAATCTCATAAGGTCCTCTGAAATGAGGACTCAGCTTGCACTTTCTACTGAATCTGAGGATTTTCCTCCATGGGGATACCTTTAAAAACACCTTATCCCTGACTTAAAACTTGATCTCTTTCCATTTCAAATCCGCGTAGGATTTCTTTCTATCTGAAGCGGCCTTCAAATAGTTGTGAATCACCTAAAATTTCTCTTCGGTCTCTTTAACTAAATCAACCCCGTGTATCTTATTCTCTCTCAGCTCGGTCCAATACAGGATGTTCGACACTTGCGTCCATACAAAGCCTCATAAGGCGCCATTTTCAAACTTGACTGATAATTGTTGTTGTAGGCAAATTCGACCAGCGGTAAATACCTTTCCCAAATGCCTTGAAACTCGAGAACATAACACCGTAACATGTCTTCTAATATCTGAATTACTCTTTCTGACTGACTGTCGGTTTGCTGGTGAAAAGCCGTGTTAAAATTCAGTTTGGTTCCCAATGTCTCTTGCAACTTTTTCCAAAATTGCTAGGTAAACCTCGAATATCTATTCGAAATAATCGACAAGGGCACTCCATGAAGTCTCACGATCTTAGAAACATATAGATCGGCCAATTTCTCGAGGGAATAGTCAGTACGCACTGGTATAAAATGTGCCAACTTACTAAGTCTATCAACAACTACCCAAACTGAATCCTTTTTCCTTGGTGTCAAAGGCAACCCTGACACAAAATCCATGTTTACTCGGTCCCACTTCCACTCAGGAACCATAACAGGTTGAAGTAAACGTGAAGGTACTTGGCATTCGGCCTTCACTTGTTGACAAGCTAGACACTTAGAAACAAACTCAGAAATGTCTCTTTTCATCCCCGACCACTAGTACATTTTCTTCAAGTCATTATACATTTTTACTCTACCCGAATGGATAGACAAGCAACCACTATGTGCCTCTCACAAAATCCTCTAAATAAGCTCATTATCCTTAGGTACACAAACTCTATTCCGTACCAATACTAAACTCTGATTCATTTCCCATCTCACACTGAGCCATTTTAGCTTGCAAGTCCCTATCACCTTTCTGAGCCTCACAAACCTGTTGAAGGAACGTAGGTCTAGCTCTCATCTCAGCTAGAATTGAACAATCATCAATCATGGTCAACTGAGTATTCATAGCCCTCAAGGCGAACAATAATTTCCTACTCAATGCATCGGCTACTATATTAGCCTTTCCGGGATGGTAGTCAATCACCAACTTGTAATCCTTTATCAACTCTAGCCACCTTCGTTGCCATAAATTAAACTCTTTCTGAGTCATCAAATACTTAAGGCTTTTATGGTCGGTGAACTCTCGCCATACAAATGGTGTCTCCAAATTTTAATGCGAACACGATAGCTGCTAGTTCCAAATTGTGGGTCGGGTAATTCTTCTCGTATGGCTTTAGCTGTCTTGAGGCATAGGCTATTACCTTGCCTTCTTGTATAAGCATACACCCCAATCCATTCAAGGAGGCGTCACTATACACCACGAATTCTTTACCTGATTCCGGTTGTACTAAAACTAGAGCTTTGGTCAACAAAACCTTTAATTTCTCAAAACTCTTTTGGCATTTCTTTAACCATTCGAACTTGACATCCTTTTGTAACAACCTTGTCATTGGGGTGGCTATCATAGAGAATCCATTCACAAATCATCTGTAGTATCCAGCCAAACCCAAAAAGCTTCGAACCTCTAACACATTCCTCGACGGTTTCCACTCAACGATAGCTGAGATCTTGCTTGGGTCAACTCTAATCCCATCACCCAACACAATGTGTCCTAGGAATTAGAACTCATTAAGCCAAAATTTACTCTTACTGAACTTTCCATATAACTACTTATCTCTCAAGGTTTGTAAAACCATTCTCAGATGCTCCGCGTGTTCACTCTCATCATGTGAGGAAATCAGTATGTCGTTGATAAAGACCACTACGAACTTATCCAAATACGGCTGGAAAATGCAATTCATCAAATCCATAAACACCGCAGGGGCATTTGTTAAATCGAAGGGCATAATAAGAAACTCATAGTGCCCATACCTCATCCTAAACGCAATCTTTGGTACATCTTGCTCTTTAACCCTTAGCTGGTAGTAGCCAGACCTTAAGTCGATCTTAGAAAACACGGTGGCTCTTTTCAACTGATCGAACAAACCATCGATCCTTGGCAAGGGATACTTGTTCTTCACAGTCACTTTGTTGAGCTGTCGATAGTCTATGCACAATCTCATCGATCCATCCTTTTTCTTCACAAATAGCACTGGGGCACCTCACGGAGAAAAACTCGGTATCGCAAATCCCTTGTCAGTTAACTCTTGTAGTTGAACCTTCAACTCCTTTAACTCCGTAGGAGCCATCCTATACAGAGCAATTGAGATAGGTGCCGTACCAGAAACCAACTCGATACCGAACTCAACTTCTCTAGTTGGAGGCAATCCTGGCAACTCTTCTGGAAACACATCCAAATACTCACATACCACTGGCACTGATTCGATCTTCAATTCAGATGCCTGAGTGTTTAATACAAAAGTGAGAAAAGCTTCACACCTTTTTTAAATATCTCTCCACAGTTATAGACGATATCACTATAGGTGATTATCCGATTCATCTGGTTCAACCCGAAGAACATTCCCATCTTCACATTTCAACTCGATAACTTTTCTTCTACAATCTACTACGACACCATGAAAAGTCAACCAATCCATACCGAGGATTAAGTCGAATTCATCAGACGGTAGCAGCATGAGGTTAGCCGAAAAACAATGACCTCTAACCATCAAAGGACAATTTCTACATATTTTATCAACTAACACATGCTTGCCTAATGGGTTTGACACCTTTACTACAAATTCTATAGACTCGATTGGCATATTCATACTGGGTACTAATTTCAAGCAAACATAAGAATGGGTAGACCCCGGATCAATTAAATTAAAGCAACAATAGAAATATCGTGAAGAGAAAAAGTACCCGTAATCACATCTAGTGAAGATGCCTCTTCGCAAGCGCGAATGGCATAAGTCCTTGCAAGTGCTCGGCCCTCAGACCTCACAACTGAATCTCTAGGAGCACCTCTACTGCTAGCCCCACTACCTGGGTTCTTCTGTGGTCTACCCCTCGAAGGAGCACTATTCACCCTCATATCTTGCTTTTTCTCTTTGTCATCTAATTTTGGACAGTTCTGGATGAAGTGGCCAAGTGATCCACATTAGAAGCAACCACTCTCATCCTTTCGGTACTCGCTGAAATGACGCCTACCACATTGTGAACACTCTAGCCTATTTTGCTGAGCACTACCAACACTAGTGATAGAAGTGGTTTGAGCTTTAGATGTTGTGTGCTGTTTCTTCTTGCTCTTGCTCGAGAACCCCACTAACGCGTTTGATCGGGTAGGACACTCTCTTGATCTCTTAGATGAGGCCTGCTGTGATTTCCCCATCTGTCTTTTCTTTGAGTCTCGGGACTCGATGTTAGCTTTTCTCTTCTCTTTGGCCAATTCCACAGCCTTACATGCTTACACCACGAGCACCACAAAATTTATTCAATTCTAAGATGCCAACTAATAGACGGATATCTTCGTTCAGACCATCTTCAAACTTCTTGCACATGATGGCTTATGTAGATACGCACTCCCATGCATATTTGCTGAGTCTCACAAACTCATGCTCATACTCCATTACCGTCCTATGGCCTTGCTTCAGCTCTAAAAATTCTTTCCTTTTCTGGTCTATAAACCTCTGGCTAATGTACTTCTTCTTGAACTCTTCCAGGAAGAATTCCCAAGTTATCCTCTCTCTCAGTGCAATTGACACAAGAGTATTCCACCATTGGTAGGCCAAGTCTCCTAAGAGTGACACTATGCACTTCACGCACTCCTCAGGCGTGCACGATAGTTCATCAACTACCCTAATAGTATTCTCCAACCAAAACTCTGCTCTCTCCGTGTTATCATCAATATTTGCCCGAAATTACCCGGCCCCTTGTTTTCGAATCTTGTCTACTGGAGGTTTCTCCCTCCTAACCATATCCACTCATTGCGGAGCTACAGGATCATGCTGAGGAATTGGAGGAGGTGGGGGAGGTGGAGTATTCGGATTCTCACGAATAAACTCCGAATACCACACATCCATCATGTGGAGGTAAGCTTCTCTAGCCCTTCCGGCCTAACTCAGTGTCACGGGCCCACTATCTACTGGCGCGGTCCCTTCAGCGGGAGCCCACGCATTACTCTCCATATTATTCGTCGTAGCTACGTCAGGATCCATTTACTATATAAATAAAAACACAATTCATCAAGTCAAGAGTCATCACACTATCAATATACATTTATGGCATGTATAGCTAAACTCGTACTCACTAGGTTAGTCCTAGAATTGACTAAACCATAGCTCTGATATCACTAAATGTAACGCCCCACACCCGAGCCCTATGCTAGGATGGAATATGAGGCATTACCATACTTAATCACATGCATACAATCATTTCAATGTCATTAAAACTCGGTCAAATTAAAAACTTTTTCGAACTTTGTCTAAACTCCTTATAAAGGCCTACGAGGCCTCAACCATTCATTGGAAGCCATTTGGAACCAACTCGGGTCCTTAAACTGACTTAATAAAAATGACCTTGAAATAGGGCACACGCCTGTGTGGAAGGGCAACACGTCTATGTGGTCATTATAACATGGCCGTGCTGATGGCCCGTGTGATACACATGGCCTAAACATCTAGGAACAAGCCCGTGCCCCATGCTCGTGGGAATTAAATTCTAAATTTGAACCTACAGGGGTTTTTACATGGCCTGACACACGTCCGTGTCTATGGCCCGTGTCCCTCACATGGCCATGACACGCCCGTATCCTAGCCCGTGTCTAAAAGCTTTGACATTCTGTTTCTAACGTCAACATCCAATAAGGGGTACACCGCCAAGGCACACGCCAGTGGCCAAAGGTCGTGTCCTCCACACGACTGAGACACACGGCCTTGTCTTTGTCCATGTGTTTACTACCATGCATACTGACTTGTAAATTTTACGTGCAGGGGACACACAGCCGAATAACACGCCCATGGGGCTGACCATGTGTCACACACGGCCTAGACATACGCCTGTGTGTCTACCCATGTGGAAAATATAAGGCTATCTACCAAGCTTTTTCCACCTTGTAACACAATCTAACACCAACCAACATATCAAAATCTAACTTAATATGATTTCTGAACCAAACAACCATAGCTAAGGCCTGTATACATTTCATAAATTCAACCATGCCAACAATTTCACATTTATGAAAGACTAGCTTGCATTCATATAATGACTTTCAATATTAGCCATTTTCTATGGCCTTATACAAAATAAATCAAATATTAGATCGGGCCAACACATTTGGCCAATTAACAATGACACAAAACTCAAAAGTCAAGGTCCTATACATGCCATAATCAAAATAAAAGCTCTAACTATACCAAGTGCTTTGGATGATAATGTGATCGATACCTTCAACGTCCGATGATGCTCGAGCTAATTAGGCGGCATTATAAGAAAATGGAAGGGAGAGGGAGTAAGCATAAAGCTTAGTAAGTTGCATGAAAATAAATATAACAACAACTTTACCATTCATCATCATGCTCATAGTACTGAAGTAGGCATAAGTACAACTTACTCATCACTATCCAATACAAATCACATAGCATATATTAAGCTTACATCTCATACATTTCAAATAGGTACCTGTACTACTCAGAACATGGTTATACTTTTTCTCGTTTAACTTAAATTGTAACTCTCACTGTTGAACCATTTGAAATGCTATCGGATATTCATTAAGCCTTAAACATAGGGTATGATGCCAATGCCATGTCCCAGGCATGGTCTTACACTGGCTCATCCATCAAGTCGATGCCATGTCCCAGACATGGTCTTACACTAACTATCAAAAGCAAAGCCGACGCCATGTCCCAAACTTGGTCTTACACTAGCTTTCACATATCTGTACTGATGCCATGTCCCAAACATGGTCTTATATTGACACATCTATACTTGCCGATGCCATGTCCCAGACATGATCTTACACTGACACATCTCGTAGCTGATGCATGTCCTAAACATGGCTTACATCTCGAGGCCGATGCATGTCCCATACTTGTCTTACACTAGCTCTCGTCTCAATGCCGATGCCATGTTCCAGACATGGTTTTAGACTGGCTCTAATAATGTGGCCGATGCATGTCCCAAACAGGTCTTACACTAGCACACAAATAACCCGAATGCCATGGCATGAATATCCGATTTATTTCCTAAGGTTCAAACGAGAGTTCTACTATCTCAATATTCATCATACATAATCATTTCCACAAACAAGAAATTTATGCTATATCAATTCAAACATACATAACGCCAATGTAGTTGTATTATTTACATACATCTTACCTCAGTATTTAAAATATAATGACTATTTCGGCTTAGTCTGCTAGCTTTGCTTTTCCCTGGTCTAGGCCCGGATTTTGTAATTCTTGATCTAAAATGATAAAAATTCACAAGTTTAAATCACTTTATCGATCCAGGTATTCAACAATTTATAATTGGGCAAAATGATCATTTTACCCCTAGACCCGAAAATCAATTTTTATCGAATCTCTTCTTATCTTAAGCCTAACCAAACCCTTTTTACTCTTATCCAACCCAAAATTCCCATTATTTCTCACATTTATCATCTAATTTTCAACTTATGCAAAATGGTCCCTAGTTAGGGTTTCGCTGAAAACTACTTCACAAAAGTTTTTTATTTCACAACCATGATTCATTTTTTTCCATAAAAGTTCAGAAAAAAAACATGAACAAACTCATGGCAAAACCCTAGACTTTCAACCATTTTGCAAAATAGTCCCTTCATTTGAAAGCTCATGCTACAAGGGTTCCAAAAATACAAAAATTATCAAGAAAATTCATCAAAACCACTTACTTGCAGGGAGATTAACTGGCTGAAATTTTTCAAGCTTCCAAAACCCTCTTATGGCTGATATTTTTGGTCAAGAAGAAAGGATGAATGAAAAAGATGAAGGCTAGGCTTTAGGTTATTATTTTATCACATATTAGGTCATCAAATACCTAACACTTTGGCTATTTTATTTTCTTTGTCTTATGGCCAGCCAAGCCTCTCTAAAGGGTCTAATTGCCCTTTAAACACCCCAAATTTAAGTTTCATGACAATTTAACACCCTTATCTATCAAATCAAGACTTTTGTATTATATGCAATTTAGTCCTTTTTCGTAATTAAGCATGAAATCGCTAAAATTACTTCACCAAATTTTTCATTCACTAATATAAACATGCTATAACTCTAAAATAATAATAAAATACTTTCTATGACTTTGGATTGGTAGTATCAAAACCACTGTTATGAATAAGCCCAAAATTGAGCTGTTACTGCTACGTTTGTTTCTACAATATATGCAGGATCACAACCGATCGTGTAACAGAATGCTCACAAAGAGTTGCGGTAGTCTGCAACACATGCAGGATCACTACCAATCAGGATGCTTGCAGGAACCATGTAATGAGAAGCTCGAGAGGTCTTATATTAGGATGCTCTTTTGAGCTATGGTGTGTCCGCAACATATGCAAGACCACAACCAATCGAGAAATCCTGTATCCATCGAATTCCGTCTATTCAAACGGGACTTATACTTATTGAGCAATATCAGGCATGTAATTAATTTTATACATTAAACATTTATAAAATTCACAAATATTCAACATTCAATTTCAAACATATTAATATACATAATCTAGTTACATGAACTTACCTCGATAAGCGTTTTTATACAAGGAGCTACTAATCCGATACTTTTTATTTTCCTCGATCCAACTCCGTACTAGGTCTATCCGAATCTATATAATGAATTTAACATCAATTTAATCCATTTCATACTCAATTTAATTCAATTCACACTCTAGGCAAAATTACCATTTTGCCCCTATACTTTCTATAAATGACGTTTTCATCCCTAGGCTCAGAAAATTAAATTTGTGCAATTAAATCCTTATTCCCAGCCTAAAAAATTTTTACATATAACATTTGCAACACATATATTTCATAAAAATCAGAAATTTTCCATGAATTTTATATCTTTTATAATTTAGTCCATAATTCATAATTTCATGAAAATTCACTTTACAAAAGTTATTTATCTATCAACAACCTTCCAATTTCTACCAAAAATTTTAGAATTTCAACATATTCATTCATGTAAAAATTTCAATACTTTAATATCTTTACAAATTGATCCCTAAAATAGATAAATTCAGTTATTACGATCTCAGAAATATGAAAATTACTAAAAACGGGACAAGATTACTTACCCAATTAGGCCTGCTTGATTTTCTTTCTCTTTCCTAGGGTTTCCATAGAATTTGGGGAAGAATATGATATAAAATAATGATATTAGTTATTTTTTTATTTATCATCATTTATTTATTTCAATTTCAAATTTAGTCCTTTTCTTTTTTCTAATTTTCCATAGATGAATATCAAAAATATCCACTAACTTCTCTTAATGGTCTAATTTTCATATAAGGACCTCAAATATTGAATTCCATAGCTATTTGATACTTATAGCTACTAGAACTCAACTTTTGCATTTTATGCAATTTGGTCCTTTCTATAATTAAACATGAAATCGGTAAAATTTTCTTATCGAAATTTTCATACGTCTTTCCTATCATGATGCAGACCATGCAATAATTTTAAAATAAATTTTCTTTCTAACTCAGATTTGTGGTCCCGAAACTACTATTCTGATTTCACTAAAAACTGGTTGTTACATGACCGAAATGATTATATTTGTTATAGATTAAAATGTTATTTGGTGATCGAATATTGTAACTGTAGTAGACAAGAATTGTTAATGCTAATTAAATGAAATTGAATGGAACCAAATGGTTTTATAATAGAAATGATGACTGAATATTGAGATATATATATATAGTAATTAGGAATGAATGTTATAATGAATTGGTATTGAATTGTATAGTAGGAAATGAAATGAAGTATTATTGATTGAATGTGATATAATCACCCTGTATTTGTGAAATGTGATGACAAGATTTTTTAATTAGCTAGTTCAATATGTTAATTGTGCTTTAAGGTGAGTTTACTATTTTAGTCCGTACGAACTTACTAAGCATCTAAAAAGATTACTTGGTTACGTTTCTATTTTTTAGTTGTTTGCGGAGCGTGGCAATCAAACCACCTCAGATTTCACACTATCAAGCCTTCAAATCGGCAGTTTTAAATGTTCTAGAGTCCGTTGTGTGGCATGTGTCTAGGTTTAAATGTGATTAAATGTTAATTTTGGATGTTGAGGAAATGATCTATGTCTATAATGCTTGTACTTGTTGGTAAGTTGATATGTTAACTTATGGCTTGAAATGGAAGTTTTGAACATGGTTGCTAAATACGAGAATTGTGATGGTACATATGAAATATTGATATGCTTAAAGGTGATATGAAATGTTTGAATAGGTGAAGTTTTGTTGGATGACATGATACAATAGTTTGATGCCTATTTGAAATGTTATAAGTATGATATGTGAGTTTATGCTTGTTATAAAGTGATAGGTTATTAGATTGGTATAATGGTCAACTTTAGGATGATAGAAATTGGTATTTTGACTGCATATTTGGCACATGCATGGTTATGTTCTAATTTGGCATAAAATGGGAACGTACTATAGTACTAGTTAATGTTAAGTGATTGAAATTTGTATTTTTTTGTGTATAACGTAAATGTATGGTCACTTTCTATCTTGGCATGAAAAAAGTTGAACTTTGGCTTTGAAGATTAGTTGTGATGGTGATTTATGGCATATTGGTTAGAAATAGGATTTAATTATGTTTTAATATGATTTTGGCGCAATTGGAACATGTATAAAAATCGATTGCTGCATGTATATGACCTAGGTAAGAATTGATTGTTGCATGTATGAATCGATTGTTGTATGTATAAGGTTAGGTAAAATTTTGAGTTAGATAACTCGATTAAAAAGGCATATTTTTAACACACACAAGCTAACACAGAACTGTGTGTCACACATGGGCAAGTGACCATGTGACCCTATTTTGTGATTTTTCCCTAGTTGTTTAAAAGTTTGTAATTTGGTCATTAATTGCACTCGAGCCAACATAAGAGCTTTTATAATCTCAATTGAGATCAATTAAGACTTAGAATTGTTTGTAGTTGTGCTAAACATGAATTATGAGTTATTTTGTTGAAGCATTGAATGTTAAAGTCAGAAATGCATGTGAATTGTTCTGTTAACTGTTGTAGCATCTTATAGCTCGAGTCGGTGATCAGGCCAAGTAAAGGATGTTACATAGATAGTCCCTTTTGGTTTAAGATATGGCATGTACTTAGGTTTGAGTTGATTTTGTGTTATAATTGGTAAAATCGAAAGTTTGAATAGCACTGTTACTTGAATTATGAATATATATATGAATGGTAGTGAATTAGAGTGGAACATATGATGAATTACCAATTCAATTGGTTAGATGGATGAAATTATGAAAATATCATATGGTAAATGTGTTATATATGGTAGTATTGATGCAACAAGATGAAATTTATAATATGGAAATAATTAGAATGTTGAATTAGTTGATTTGGTATTCATATTGAATTCGAAGAATATTTTGATTAGGCACCATTTGGAAACAGAAGGTCACATCACGATATCGAGTCCTTGTCATCGTGATGAGAAGTCATTAGATAGTTACGTCACGATGTTTGCCCGATATTTTATAAACTTTATAGTTTGGTCCTAATTTGACATTGAGTTAACAAAAGAGCTTTTATGGCTTGTATAAGACTCAGAAATGATGGAAAATCATATTGAGAATGGATAATGTTGTTAATAGCATATATAAAAAGGTAAATTGAATCGTAGTTGCTCTGGCATTGGATGTGGTATCTTGTAGCTTGGACCTGACAATCGGGTCAAGTACGCTTTCGCCCTCTCTCTTGCCACGTCAATTGAAAATGCGCCCTACAGGAGTCATTTTTTCCTTCTTTCTCCAAAAATGATTTGTTTCCCTAATTTTTGACAAAACAATCTAATTCTTTAATTTTTCTTTAGTATTGGCACATATCCCTTATTTTCCCAAAAAATGGTATCTAAACTACTTTTATTCCCAAGTTGATACCTTTTTTAGTTCAACCGTTGGTCAAACCATTTAGTCTATTTAAAAAGATAACCAACTGAAAATTGTCATGTGACAAAAAAAGATAAAAAATATTATTTTTACTTAATTTGTTCTTTCTTTTTCATCTTATTTTGTGTGTCTTCTATGAGTGTGAGCATTTAAGGCTTATGGTTTTGATCTATGTTTTCAAAACCGGATTAGTGGTTGACCTAGTTAGGCTACTAGTTCCCGGTTTGTGTGGTTCAATGAAATAAATTATTAAAAGTTCACTAAAATAATTTTTTTTTAAAATAGAGGAAACATGATGAACCGATTTTTTAACTTGTTTTAATCGATCTATATCAGTTCCTAGGTCAATCGGTACAACCTCTATCTTTGGATTGATACCTCAACTAATCCAATTCTAAAAACACTATTTTGATCGAAGAAAAAACTTTCTTGATCATTTCAGGTTGAACAAGAAAGAGTAAAGTTTGAAAACAACTTAACCACCAATATCTCAGCCTTGAGAGGGTGAATTTTGAGCATTACTGGTTTTGCAAGACATTATAAAGAAACAAAAAAAAGAAAATAAAAGAATTTATAAAATATCTTTTTAAGTTTACATGACATGGTGATCACGTATTGGGTGGAAAATTTTTAACAAATATAACATTTTGGTATAAAATGAGTAACAAAAGAATGGCTCAAGTATCACTTTTAACAAAAAAGTTTAGGGACCAACTTGAAAAAATAGTATAGTTTGAGTACTAATTTGTGGGTTAATTTTGTTTTTCAAATAAACTAAATAGTTTGACTAGTGGAGGTACCAACTTGAAAAAAAAATAGTTTAGATATCACTTATGATTAAAAAAAAAAGGTCACAAGATGGAGGGAAAATGTTATAGTTTAGGTACTGATTTGTGAGTTAAAGAAAAAATTTTACATATATATAATTAAGGGTTTTACTAGTGCAAATAATAAATAATATATATTCGGTCAACTAGAATTAGAATAAACTTAATACAAAGCACAAAAAAATGAAAACTATAACATATCTAGATCTAACCCACACATTGTGAGACTTGAACCCAAAATAATATGGGAGAGAACCCAAACATATTATTTGAGTATAATGTGACTCAAACTTGGACACTCAAAGTCTCAAATCCTCAATTTTTGGAAACACTATTAAGACCTTATTGGCAATATATATAATTAATATCAACAAAGGAATTAAACTTACACCCAACTAATCTCAAATTTCTCAACTTAACTATTTATCATTAAACTTGATCATGGCCGAGCTACCTGTCCAAGTCCGAAGGCCCGCTCGAAAAGTGAGAGGGTTTGGAAAAAATATAGGGCCGAGAAATGGGTTTGGACAAAAGATAAGACTTGTTTTCTAAACGGGACAGACCTTGAGTAGGATTTTCTTGGCTCAGCCCAACTCGAATAAGTTGTTTTGCTACCATTTCGCTATTGTTTTGTTGTCATTTGACTATTACATTGCTACTATTTTGTTATTATTATTTGGATATTGCATAACTCTTGTTTTATTATTAATTTTGCTACTACTTTAGAGATAGTTTCTTGCTAGTTTGCAACTATTTTAATGTTATCTAAGTATAAAGAGTTTTTTTTAATATATTTTCAATTTTTTGGGAAACATTTATTTTAATGATTTTAGTGTATATGATGTATTATATTTTTTTAAATAGTTTTTATTTAAAAAATAATCTAAAAAATTAATACGGACAGACCGGATTGGGCTCGGGATTCATATTTTTAATCTAGGCTAAGCTAGGTCGAGCTAGGCCCGAGCCTAAAAAAGAGACTTAAAATTTTGCATTGGTCTGGCATGAACCCAATCCATGATCAGGTTTATTATCACTTTAAGAGTTTTTTTCAAGGTTGTAGTTCAATCTATTTATTTAAAAAAAATTATATAAAATTATTTGATATATATTATAATAAAATTTTATGATAAAATTTATTATTTTTAAAAATTTTGATTATTTTTAAATATTTTCAACTATCAATCAAGAAAAAGAAATTTATAGGTAGCATAGTTATATTCTGCGATAAGCCAGTACTTTATCGCTTTACTTTTGTTATGTTAGATTCTCCCAAACGTACTACAAAGTGCCTCCCAAGTCTGCAATATTTTCCCCTTTTTCTTTTGCTAACATCAGACAATGTAGTTTTCTTCGTTAAAAAGCTGCGAAACAGCGGAGGGAAGACAAGGGTATACAATAATATTTTCTATAAAATACTTCAACATTCGTTTTTGCTCTTCTTTTTCCCTGCCAAATCAAAGCAAAGAATATGAGAAAAAAAAAAGCATAATTGGGAAAAAATAAAATCCACCACCGTATCGGTTGAATCAAATAGTTCAATTCTCTTGAAATATTTCAAAAAATAAAAATAATTAAGTCATAAAATTTTATAAAAAAATATGAGAGGTCATAATTTACAAAAAAATATTTACAAAAATAATCAAAATGTAATGAAAAAGTCAATTTTTTTTGTTAAAAATCTAAAAAAATAATTGTGCAAATATTTTGTATTCCTAAGGTTTTTAATTTTTATTATTGATACAAAGATTGGGATTATGATAATTTGCAATAGTTCACCTACTGGGTGGAGAGTCATTATGAATAATTAAAGTATTTCTTGGAAGACAAAAGCACTAGAGGGGAAGATAGATATATACTTCAGTAAGGGTGTAGAGAGAGATCAAAAAGAGAGCTCCCTATTTCTTATTCAAAAAGAGAGATCCCTATTCCTTAATTCTTGATGGTCTTATAAAGTGGTGCCATCAGTCCTTCTCGAGATGCTTAGTTTCATACTTTTTGAAGCTTAGCTGATCTATTGATATTCTTTACTTGTAAATACGGGATGTCATGTTAGAACAACGAATATATGTAATGTATGGATGAAACGTATTCTATATATATTAGGAATGTAGTCCCATAATATATGCTTGAGATGTCATGAACTTATGAGGTTGAGGGCTTAATGAGTCTTGCGCTCGCAAAATCTTAATTTTATAATTAATTTTAATTTATGAGATAACTTTAGTTGAACGATTGTCCGACAAAACTAATGCTGCGTAAGGCAAACTTAAGAAGTGCAGACATAATACCTATCAATTTCAATAATTTAGCTTTTAGATTTACATCGATGAAAGAAATGAACTTACTAATTGAATAGATTTAACCTATTACTATCATGAAAGAAAGAGAAAGGAAAAAAAGAAAAGCGTAAAGCATAAAATAAAATAAAATAAAAAGAAGAAGAAAAAGAAAAAAACAGGTTTTAGGGATTGCAACTTACGAGTAAATATGACCAAAACAAAAAATCCTTCAACAGCAAGCATCAGAATAGGTTACCTATATATGGTGGCGCTGGAGTTGTTGGCATCCAAGAAGGAAAATTGTTTCCATAAATGGAAACGAAAGTGATTAAATCATAAAATAATACCTTAAATGCAAAAAACCAAAACCCATTTCATGAATTGAATGTTATATTAGTAAAGTAGCATGAAAGATATGAGCAAATTAATGAAAATATGAACAAGTTGAAGATTCAAATTGTAGTGAAACCAACTAGTAATTAATTAAGGATAATGTTAATTTTGTACATAAAGCAATGGCATTTGTGTTTGTACATAGTTTATGGAATGTTCCTAGGTGATGAATCAAACGCATACTTTATTACCACCTCCCGACCCCAATAAATGAATAACAAAGAAAGAATAAAACCAGGATGGGCGCTTCCAATCCAATGGAAGCTGGCTGACTAAATTTGCAGGCATTAATGCAATTTACTCAGCCTCAACCAACAATTGCATGGGGAAAAATGAAAGCTGTCGTCCACAACTGACTCTGCATTCCCATTGAAAGCAGGTCCACTCAAATGCGAATCCGAGGACCTTTCTTACCCATTATTACTTAACCCATAAAATTTTCCCATTACCCCTAATTCGAATCTCTCATGCAAAGCAGTCCTAATTAATTGAGAGAAATTTATTTTATATTTAGGAATTTTAAAATATAAAATTCAATTTTTAACATTTACTATTTTTTTAAAATATAGTTACTTTTCATAAATTTAAAATTTAGTTCTTACACTTTTGTTTTTAAGAATTTAGTTCTTTTATTTTCCAGATTTTAAAATTTAAGTCTAGTTATTAACACTATTAAATTTTTTTAGTTCAATTTGTTGGTGTGATAATTTAAAATAAATAAAAAATAATTATATAACTAAAAAGATCCGTTGCAATGAATCTGAATTTAATAAAATAATTTTAATAATATTAACAAGTGAACTTAAATTTTAATATCTAAAAAATAAAAAAACTAAACTTCTCAAAATAAAATTATACCAAATAAATTTCAAATTTATAAAAAATTATAACACATTTTAACCTTAAAAAAAACATGCATGTGTTGAATATAGTCATCATCTAAATTACGCAAAAGCCCTAAATTTGAAATTGTGTGGCTTTGAACCAATACGAACATAACACGTCATATAATCAATTTCCACATTGAGAATTTAGATTACTAATATATTCCTCAATGTACTCGTGATCATCCAAACTCTTCGACGGTAAATCAGTGCAATTTTTTACACACACGGGCAATTGAACCTTCCATAATTTTTCTACGGAATTATCGTAATTACATGGATCCTTTTATGGATGGAATAAGTAGTTTATCACTACAGTTTTTCTCTCCAATTATTTTCTTCTCATAATGTAACTAATTTAACAAGGCTTTCTAACCTAAGTTTGTTGTCTTTAATTAACTTCCATTTCCAATACATATCATTACCTCGAGCAAGCATATGAACAACTCAACGAAATATCATTCCTCGTCACAATCCGAACTCTCTTTTATTCTCCATGAAAAAAAAAATTTCAAATGAAAAACAAAATTTGAAAATAAGTAGGAGAAGAAAAGTTCATTCGGAGAGCAATTCACTACAGCAAAACAGGTTTTTCGCGGCGTTTGGACAAAAAACAGTGCTATAGATTGAGCATTAGCAGCTTTTTTTAAAAACTTCGCTATAGATCGAGAATTAGAGGCGTTTATTGAAAAACGCCGCTATAGATCGAGTATTAGCAGCGCTTTTCTAAAAACGCCGCTATAGATCGAGCATTAGCGGCTCTTTTTGAAAAACTCCGCAAAAAAATTCAGCAAGACACCGTCGTTTTATGTTAGCTTTAGTGGCATTAGCGGCGCTTTTTAAAAACGCCGCAAAGAAATTCAGTAAGATGTCGTTGTTTTATGTTGAGCTTTAGTGGCATTAGCGGTGCTTTTTGAAAAACGTAGCTAAAGATCGAGCTTTAGCAGCGCATTGTCAAAAATGCCGTAAAAAACATTTTATCTGTCTATTTATTATTTAAATGGTTTATTTATATTAATTAAAATACAATTTATTTTTAATTGAATATTTAAATTCTTCAGAAAAAATAATGACATGTAAAAAAATTTTGAAAATAAAAACATAGAAAAATATATGTTAAAAATGAAAAAATTAAAATACTATTATTTAAAATAATTTTAAAGCTTTTTGGGTATATGACTGATTGTTTGTCAATTTATATATTAAATAAATTCTTATATAATCGTAAAAGAGATAATATTAATTTTAAAATATTTAATTAATTATCATTATGGCTTAGGGTTTATGGTTTAGGCTATTTATAGTTTATGAGTTACTATTTTAAGGTTTATGGATTATGGGTTTAGGGATTATGGTTTATGGTTTAAGGGTTGGGGTTTAAGGTTTAGGGGTTAAGGGTTAAGGGTTAGGGGTTTAGGGGTTAATATGATAGGGGTTAGGGGTTTAGGAGTTTAGGGGACAAGGGTTAGGGGTTTAGGGTTTAGGGGAATTAGTGTGATAAATTTATGTTAAAAAATTAAAATACTATTATTTAAAATAATTCTAAACCTTTTTTGGTATATAACAGATTGTTTGTCAATTTATATATTAAATAAATTCTTATATAATCGTAAAAGAGATAATATTAAATTTAAAATATTAAATCAATTATTATTATAGTTTAGGGTTTATGATTTATGGCATATGATTTAGGGTTTATGATTTAAGGGTTGGGGTTTAAGATTTAGGGGGTTAGTGGTTAAGGGTTATGGGTTAAGGGATATGGGTTTTAGGGTTAAAGGGACAAGGGTTAGGGATTTAAGGGTTATAGGGTTAAGGGTTAGGGTTTAAGGTTTAGAAGATATGTGTTTTAGGGTTAAAGGGACATGGGTTAGAGGTTTAGGGGTTAAGGGGTTAGGAGTTTAGGGTAATTAGTGTGAAAATTTTATGTTAAAAATTTGAAATACTATTATTTAAAATAATTTTAAAGTTTTTTTGGGTATATGACTGATTGTTTTTTAATCTATATATTAAATAATTTCAAATTTTAAAGAATTCATATTTTAAAAAATTTTAAAGAATTCAAATTTTAAAAAATTTTCAAGATTTCAAATTTTATCTAATTATTTTAAATATTAGTTAAATTTTAAAAAAATTATTTAAATGAAAAAAATTAAAATACTATTATTTAAAATAATTTTAAAATTTTTTGGGTATATAGCTGATTGTTTTTTAATTTATATTGTTTTTAATTTATATATTAAATAGTATTAATTTTTAAAGGCATTAGCGGTGTTGTTTTTTTATAAACGCCGCAAAAGGTATGCAATAGCAATGTTTTTAAAAAAAGCCGCAAAAAATCATTATGTTTTAAACAAAACGGCGCCGTTTTATTGGATTTGTTAGTGGCGTTTTGTGTAAAACGCCGCAATAGGTGCGTTTTAGTTGCATCAGGGTATAAACGCCACTAAAGGTTATTTTGTTTAAATCAAAACGGCGACGTTTTGTTGGATTGTTAGTGGTGTTTTAGTTAAAACGCCGCAATAGGTTTCCCTTTTAGCAGCGCTAGGATAAAAACACCACAAACGTTAAATTATTTTGGGCAAAACAACGTCGTTTTGCTGACTTCTTTTTTGCCCATACCTGATATACTTAAACATTTTCCCTGTTCTCCCCAGTTTTTTTCCCCCCTTTTCCCTAATCCTAAATCCCTAAAGTATTATCACCCCTTCCTTAATTCAACATCCAAAATCCCTAATGTAATAACCCATTTTCCCCCAATTTGAAATCCCCAAAATTCGCCTTTCCCACCAGCCTTCCAGTCAATACCCCTTAATCCCATTTATAGAAAATCATATTAAGAAAGGCAAGGGTTTCAGAAGTTGGGTTTGGGGTTGAAGAAAATAGTTGAAGGTAAGAATTAGGGTATTTACTGATATTTGTGTATTAGTATTAGTTTTTGTTATTGATTTAGCTATTTTTTGGTTGCCTTTGTTAATTTGTTATTGTCTTTGTTACAGAGAAAAGTCTCGCCGAGGCTGCAAGAATTAGGGTAAAATACCCAGATAGAATTCTATTAATGTTGGATGACGATAAGCTTCAATTTTTTGTGTGGTTTGATTGGGTTCTATTAATTTGCATTTGCGTATAATGGAACTTACGGAGAACAAGTTCGAAATTTGTGATATTAATAAATGGTTTGGTTAGAGCTCGGGACTTGGATTTTATCTGTTCTTGATTGATCGTGTCTTAGTGACCTAAATATGTCGGACAAAAATGTTGTATCAAGTTCATTCCCTTTTGCTGAAAATGCAGATAACCAACGATGATAGTATAGGGAAGAAGGAAAAATGATGAACCGTGGAATAACCTTTGAAAAGAGACCAAAATTGACACGGGGGGACTAGAATTTCTTTATTTGCCACTAAGATCTCTAGCATTGACTTCTTTTTGCCTAGCTCATTGGTTTGTTTATCGAGTTCATCCACAATAGATGCCACATGATGTCCTTTTGGTGAATGTGTATATGAACTCTCTGTACCTAGCTTGAATTAGATTGTTCTCTTCATTTTTGTTTTTCATTTTATTTACTATTGTTGGACTCTTCCATGTCAGCGGTAAATCAGTTGGAATTTTTGGATTGGGCAGGATTGGATTAGCAATAGCAAAAAGAACCAAAGCTTTCAACTGCTCTATCAGTTACCACTCGAGATCTAAGAAACCAAATACAAATTAACTACAAATACTACTCAAATACACAGAAAGTCTAGATAAGCAGAAGGTTAGTTAATCTTTTATTTTATTTTATTTTTTTCATTTTTTAAATTACTATTCTTGTTTGTCCTTAGATTATTTTTTAATGGATCATTAATGGATTATGCTTTTAACTTATGTTGTTTATCCTTAGATTATTTTTTAAATTTTCTTATGTTGTTTATCCTTAAAGACTTATTATGCTGTCGATGAACTGTTTGTCATTGTTTTTCTCTACAATACATGGATATAATAATACCCAAATTTACAAGTCATCAAGTACAAAACTTTGGTTCATCAAAATTTATCATATATACCTTTCTGGGCCTTGAGATTAAAATCGACAGTTTCTAGATATCACACACATATTTGCAAATGTACACCAACTTCCACTTCATTTGCCTTACTTCGCTTGGGGATCTTTACTACTAGTTCCAATGCCTATGTTCTTATTACATTAATTCTGTAAAAGGGATCATTTCTGCTCAATTTGAAACCTTTTAATTCCACATGTATGCTTGGCAGATGAATTTTTTCTACCATATTTTTGTAATTTGTGATTTAATATTTCTATATTTCTATCACAATTTTTATTAAATTTAATTATTAGTATCATATGTCACATCTCCTATACAAATATTTAATAAAATATTTTATATATTTTTATAATTAAATTTAAATTATTATTGAAATATTCTCGTCCGTTTTATCACAAATATTATCATCTGTTTTATCATTTAAGTTAAACTTTTTATTCAAAATAAATCACAGCTTTTAAGCATAAACTTGCCGTTACCAAAAGAAAAATGTTTAGTTAAATTAATAAATGCAAATTAAAAGAAAGACTTATCAAGTTTAATGTCCTAATCAAAGGGTAATCTTTGTAATAACAAGTTTATGTAGTTCCATTTTTTTTTTCAAATTATTTTATGTTGCTATATTTTCTAACTCAATTCTAGATTAAATATTTAATCATTTTCAAGTTTTTACTTCTCTTATTTTTAAGGAATTTAATCGTTTTATTTTTGAATTTAAAAATTCAAGTTCAGTTATTAATACTGTTAAATTTTTAGATTTTAGAGACATCGTATGAAATTAGTTTTTAGATTTTTTAAGTCTTGAATTTAATTTTATTTAAAAATTTAATATTCGACCTTTATTTATATTACACTATTTTTTAAAAAAATTAAATAAAAATATATTATAAATTAAAAAAATACATTGAAAATTGAAATGATATATAAAAAAATGGCCCAAACTAAGGCCACATACAAATATCACATAAAATATACCCTAAATCTTCTTTTTATTTTTATTTTATTTTTTTAAGCTATTGTCTTATAATAATGCCAATCATCTCCATCACTGCCAGCTGAAAAGTTAGGGTTCTTTTTAGTGAATGAAGAAGTAATTTATTGATGTTGTGAGTTGAGTTGGATTTAAGCTTAATATAATATATATTTTATGATTGTTTAAATTTGATTTAATTTAAAATATAAATCTAAAATTTATTTAAATTCGTTCATATTTATAAATGATTAACTTATATACCTTACATAATACATAAATATATATCATATAATAACTTCATAACTTACAAAAATTACATAATACATAAATATATATCATATCATGACTTACATACCTTACATAAATGTATATCATATCATAACTTACATACTTTACATAAATGTATATCGTATCATAACTTACATATCTTACATAAATGTATATCATATCATAACTTACATAACTTACAAAACTTACACAACTTACTTAACTTACGTAATACATAAATATACACTTGAAAATCCCGCAACTTACCTGAATTAGTTTACACCCATTAGATACTTTATACTTGATATGTATTATCTATTTTAGTAACCGCAATTTATTGTCAATTTTAGACTTCAAGAACAACGAAATGACTAAGAGTTGGATGAATTTGTCAAGGGTAAGTAATGACTATCGAAATAGAGTACAAACTTTTTTAAATTTTGCATTTCAAAATGCAAGCCAAGAGAATATAATTCTTTGCCCGTGTAAGAAGTGTGGCAACATCAATTGGCATTTTTGTGAAGTTGTCTACGAACATCTAATTGTTGATGGCTTTATTCGGGGGTATAAAAAATGGATTTTCCATGGAGAGTGTACATCTAGTAGAACATCTAATATGACTTATCCTGATACAACTTACCATCAGTATGTTAGACAAGATGACATGGAAGGTATGTTGTGGGATGCATTTAATATGCACAGTTACGGTGAGCAACTCTTTCCACCTAACTTTATTGCATCCGATGATTGTAATATTGGTGGAAATGTTTTTACCGAAACGGGAACAAGTGCACCTGATGAGGAGCCAAATGAAGAAGCGGCGAAGTTCTACAATTTACTTAATGAAATAAACGAAGAACTTTACGAGGGATCAAAATATTCGAAATTGTCCTTCTGCATTCGTCTATTTCACTGAAAATGTTTGGGAGGGTGGACCGGAACCTCTTTTACAATGCTGCTAGAGTTTCTAAGAGATATGTTTCCATTTGCAAAAATCCCCCAGTCTTGTCAAGATATGAAGAAATTAATAAAATATTTAGGCCTTGGGTATGGTAAAATTCATAGTTGCCCAAATGACTGCATGTTGTATTAGGGTGATCAGAAAAACCAACAGTCTTGTCATGTTTGCGGTAATTCTCGTTGGATGACTAGGAATACATAAGATGTGAATGCGGATGAAGGTGGGGCACAGTTAAGAAAGAAGCCAGTCAAGATTTTGCGATATTTTCCCCTAATACCAAGACTTCAAAGGCTTTTCATGTCATCAAAGATAGCCGATTCTATGAGGTGGCATAATGATCAACGAACTGATGATGGATTATTAAGGCATCCTACAGATTCTTTAGCTTGGAAATCGTTTGACAGTAAATTTCCAAGCTTTGCAAGTGATCCTCGGAATGTGAGGCTTGGGCTAGCAGCTGACAGCTTTAATCCTTTTAAAATCATGAGTACTTCGTACAGTACTTGGCCTATAGTGCTTGTTCCTTAAAATTTGCCTCCATGGATTTGCATGAAGCAATCTTCTTTTATATTATCTATGATTATCCCTAGAAAGAAAGGTTTCGGAAATGATATTGACATTTATTTGCAGCCACTTATTGAAGAGTTAAAATAGTTATGGTCGGGTGTTGAGACATATGATGTATTGAGAAAGGATAACTTTAATTTACTGCAGCTTTGTTGTGGACAATTAATGATTTCCTGGCTTATGCCAATTTATCTTGTTGGAGTACTAAAGGACGTTATGCTTGTCCTTGTTGTGCTGCGCAAACTTGTTTGAAGTGGTTGTATAATGGGAAAAAGTTCTCTTATATGGGGCATCGTCAGTGGTTAGATGGAAATTATAAATTTAGATTTCAGAAGACTCTATTTGACGTTACTAAAGAGTACAGAGGAGCTCTTGAGCAGACCATTGGATCTAAAATCTTGTTTATGTTAAAAGATATCAATTTTAGTTATGGGAAGATGAATCAACCACCTAACACGCAAACAAGGAGAAGATCGAGGAATGAATCTGATGATGAATCTAATGAAGAGGATGATCCTAATGAGGCAGACTTGTGGAAAAAAATGAGTATTTTTTTTAGTTGCCTTATTGGGAGCACAACATTTTACGCCACAATCTTGATATCATGCATATTGAGAAGAATGTTTGCTAGAACATAATAGGGACAATTTTGAATGTCGATGGAAAATCAAAAGACAATCTTCAGAGTCGACTTGATTTAGTTAACATGGGAATTCAGCGTGATCTTCATCCCCAAGTACTTCCGAATGGGAAATATCAGTTGCCACCTTCTATTTTTACAATCAAAGGAAGAGAAAGAAGTGTTCTGCATGGTGTTGAAGGATATAAAGGTCCCAGATGCGTATCCATCAAATATATCTCGATGTGTGAGTCTTAAAGATTGAAGGCTATATTCATTAAAATCACATTATTATCATATCTTGATGCAAGTTTTACTGCCAATTGCTTTACGGTGTTGTATTTCAAAAAAGGTGACGTCCTGTATAATTGAACTATCCAATATAATGAAAGCTATTTGTGGCAAAGTTTTGGATGTTGAAGAACTTGAGAAAGTACAGGATCGAGCCGCTTTGACTTTATGTAATTTGGAGAAGATCTTTCCACCTTCCTTCTTCAATATTATGGTGCACTTGCTAATCCATCTCCCTCGTGAAGCAATACTTGGTGGACCGGTTTTCTATCGATGGATGTATCCTATAGAAATGTGCTAATTTATTTGTAAAGTATTCATTCATTCACCTCTATACATTTAGTTACAACTTTTGATAATGTTGTATATCGTGTTTAGGCTCCTAAGAAAAATGAAGTCTTATTGCCGTAATAAGCATTATCCAGAAGCATCAATTGCTGAAGGCTACTTTGCAGAGAAGTGTATGACCTTCTGTTCTAGATATTTAGAAGATGTTGAAAGATGATTGAATAGACCAAGTAGAAATGATGGGCTCAATGATCATAACTTGGCCGAAACTTATTTATTCCAAAGTTACGAAGAACTAACCGGCAAAGTTGAAATTGCAGAATTAGATGATATATCTTGGATACAAGTACATCGATATGTTCTTTTTCACCACAATTCAATTGAACCATTACGCAAGTAAGTTCTAAAATTTGATAAATTTTCATCTTTTTGATTTGTTTATCTTCTAACCAATTAAAACTTCTTTTTAACATAGTGAGTATAAACAAATCTTGAGATCTTGTTCACGCTTCCGAAGATTACAACATCGAGAGATTAATAAGTTATTCACAGAATATTTTCATGAATGGTTAAGCCAAACGGTATGTAACTGAAGTTAATAAGTTACACATAATCATGAAATTTAGTTAATCAAATAATAATGTTTTTACATAATACATTTATAATTACTCAATTTACTTTTGATTCAATAGGTTTGGAGTGGGAAGGGCGTCAATGACAAAGTTAAATGGCTTTCCCAAGGTTCAAATAGAGTAGTAAAAATATATAGTGCATTCCTCATCAATGGATTCGGATTTCATACAAAATATCGCGAGAGAATGAGGAGAACTCAAAATTGTGGAATTGTTGTTAATTCTTCAATTACAAGTTATGCTAGTGCTAGGGACAATAATCCTGTTGAGGGAAATGTGGAGTATTACGGACTTCTTACTGACATTATTGAGTTGGATTACTATGGTAAATGGAAAGTTGTCTTATTTCAATGTGATTGGGTTGATGTTAATACTGCTCGCAGAATTAAAAAAAGATTAATTTGGTTTTACAATGGTTAATTTCTCTCGTTTGATTCACACTGGGCAACAATTGATGGACGAGCCGTATGTATTTTCTTCTTAAGTGAAACAAGTTTTTTATTTGAAAGATCCAACTGATGAGGGTTGGTATGTTGTACTCCGAAACACCCCTAGAGACTTGTTTGACATGGGCAATGGAAGTAGAGATGACATCGTCAAAAGATCAGAAACTTTTCCTTTTCCAGAACAAAACTTAGATGAAAATATCCCTATACTAGTACACAACATCAATGGGTTCGCCATGAGTTGGATGGAGATATTTACGAATAATGATGTAGTAAGATTTTATGATTTTTTAATTATATGTGATATTATAATTTAAATCTTAGTCTTGTTAAATATTTCAACTATTTTATATGTACTATTATTATGGTAATTAGTTACTAAAAATTCAACTATTTTATGTGTATTGCAGGAAAAATGCCTAGAAGAAGATTACAAGATCTAAGTATTGTTTAGAATACTCCAAATTCGGAAGCAAAAAACAGTGAACAACAGATTGCCATTGGATCTTCGAATGTTCCGGAAACACCTGACGAGTCTACAGAAATTCAAAGTAATGTTAAATTTAATTTACATACGTGTTGACTTTTATTATTGATTTCTTTTTCAAATACTTATATTATAATATACCATTTTTCAGCTGAAAGTGGTGGGACGTGTACAGGTCGAGGACGTACGCTGCTTAAAGATTTATACGAGTTAACTCCTGTCGAGCATGTCAAAGTATCTAGAAACAATCTTGGTCAGCCTATTGGATTAGAAGCTCGACTTTTAATAGGATATTTAGGCATTATAGCACGAAATGCCAATATGTTGCCTATCAACTACGAATCATGACATCAAATGCCTGATAGTAACAAAAATCAAGCTCTCGATAATTTTAAGGTAACAAAACATGAATGTAATTTATAATACTTTGGTTTAAGTTTCATTTATATTTACTTTCTAAACTTGTGTTTTTTTAGGAGAGATTTGCTTTGAAGGTCTCGGATACTTATATCAAGAAGGCATTGGGAAAAAATGGAGAGACCATAAAAGCACTTTAAAGAAAGAATATTTTAAGAAATATATAAGCCTCGAAGAGAAATTGCAAAATGTCCGCGGGGATGCTGAGGTACCAATGGGAAGATGCGGTTAGATTCTGGAATTCAAAGAAAGGAGAGGTATTACGTACTTCCAAACTCTTATAATTATTTCGGTTTATAGTATTTACTATATACGTAATAATAATTTCATAATGTAGGACCATGAGCGAGTTGGAACAAGCAGCAGGGAAAAACAAAAATTCACGCATACAGTAGGGTTGCAAATTTTTGCTTATGTATCTATTTTGAATTTATTAATCGTGTCAAATATTAATTACTTTCTATTAAATAATATTTTTACTACTATATTGTAGGACTCTCGTCCGATCAAAAAGTTGGACGCCTTCAGCTTTTTGACATTACACATAGGAAAAAAGATGGATCTCCAATGACCACTGCAGCAAAATTGACTTTTAGCGGCGTTTTTAAGGTCTTTAACGCCACTAAAACTATTTGCGGCGTTTTTACAAGCACCGCAAAAAAACGCCGCTATAGATAACGTCGCTAAATTTTGTGGCGTTTATTTAAAAAAACACCGCTAAAGATCATGACCTTTAGTGGAGCTTTTCCCACAAATGCCGCTAAAGATATTACCTTTAGCGGCATTTTCCCCAAAAACGCCACTAAAGGTCATGAAATTTAAAAAAAATAAAATATTATAAAATATTATTAAGGTCATGAAAAATATAAAAAATTTAAAATTCATAATCAAAATACTAAGAAGAATAATATCCATGATATAAACATAAAAATTTTCTATTAAAATTCTATTAAAATTCATTATCAAATTAAATTTTCTATTAAAATTTTAACTTTAAAACTAAATACAAAAATTAATGAATTTAAATTTAAAATTTAAATTAATAAATTAATAACACAATTAAAATCCTAAAGTTAGAACTCAAGTTATCTTAAATATTAAAATAAAAATAAAAATTTAGAATCAAAACTAAAATAAATAATAAAAATTAGATTAAATATAAATATATCAATAAAATAAGATATTATAATGAAGTTACTTAAATGAAATAAGGACTTTAACCATGTAAAATATAAGATTTGAATATCCATTCCCATGTTAAATATCAGCATTGATTATTTAAATTGATTAAGCTGCTAATGAATATTCTCTTTTCTAAGTGAAAATTATAATTCGTGTTTTTCTTCTTTCAACTCAAATAAAAGTAAAATGTTGAAAACAAAACAATTAAATAAAAATAGAATAATTAGTTGACACGAGATTATTATTAAATATATGCAAATATGCAAGTAGACTATTACAAAACTGGGTGTAGTTTTTGATCAACTAATTAGTTGATCCTACTGCAGGTTCTATCTATAATCTGCTTAACTAACATACAAACATAAGGCACTCTAATACTTTTTTGCACATAAAATATCTGAAACTCACACCTGAATTCGGATTCAGAGTGTAACACCCCTATCCCGTGTCCGTCGCCAGAGTAGGTAAAGGGGCATTACCGGACTTGAAACTCATATCAGAACAGTAAAATATTTTTTTTGAAATAAGGAGCATTCCTTTAGATAAATACTAAAGACAGTCAGGGATACAATTTAAACTTCTATAAGTACACATTCAGAAGATGCCATTTTCGCATGGCTTATATACATTAACCAAAATATTCTTCGGCAACTGGTCTATTCTTTACATGCCATAAAATAATTCAAAACATAACAGTAACAAGCAGTGGATAATGATAGTGTGACTAATTTGCTGATGATCCCCGAGTCTGTAGCTTCCAAATGAGATCTATAAAACAGAGGAAACAAAATAAACGGAGTAAGCATTACAATGCTTAGTAAGTTTTAAGCAGTGTCAACAGATAACAATCAAATTATAACATAGTTCGTATTTTTATTTCACTCTTCCTTCGGGCATACCATCCCTCTACCGAATATGCACATCTCATCATATACAATAGACAGATAAACTTTCACATGAAAGTGAGCTCATGTGACATAGATATATTGTATAATTTCACATAACCTCTCACACCGATCCGATGTCACATAGTCATAGGAATAGTCTCATAGATTGCTCACGTATGCATCACATAACTATCTTATGATTTAGTTCAAATCAAGCTCACATATAAACTTGGAGTACATACCTGTTTATCCTTTCGCGTTGAATAAATTTATAAGTAATTCTTATTACGAAGTCTTATAGTTTTAAACTCTACTCGGATTATCGGCGGGGCCTTTAGCTCAGATGAAATCTCCACACAAAGTCAGCGGGTCTTAACCCGGACATAGTCACCACATATAGTCATCGGGCCTTAAATCCCGGATTTACATCACAAAGTTTCATTCATATTTATTCACATGTTACAGCATTCACATCGACTATCATATTTGTAATTTATTTACCTCATCAAATATCTAATAAAACACACCTTCTGCCGTTTGTCATTTGGCCACAATATATATATACACATCTCATACATATCTCACATTAGCCATTTGGCTTTACCACATATCCATCTCATACACGTTTCGCATTAGCCATTCGGCTTTACCTCATATCTATCTCATACACATTTCGCATTAGCCATTCGGCCTTACCACATATATACATGTTCACATTCATCACATTGGCCATTCGGCCTTATCTCATATATGCATGTTCACATTCATCACATTGGCCATTCGGCCTTATCACACATACGCATGTTCACATTCATCACATTGGCCATTCGGCCTTATCACACATACGCATGTTCCCATTCATCACATAAAATCCTAAATTAAAATATAAATTTTCATGTATTCACACTACAATTATCCAAATACACTTCACATACCACATATACTTTCACGTATACACTTTGTCTTGGCTGAATCTACATCTATCATTTTCCAATGAATAATTCAATTTCATGCCATACTATCATTTCATATTCGAATACTTATAAACTTACAATTTCACAAATTTTAATATCAAAGATCCATCTATCACTCATATATCATTTTACAATATCACAATTTAGAATTCACGTATGGGTTTAATCAATAGCTTATGAGCAACTAAAACAAGTTTTATCAAGGTTTACAACATAATCTCAAATTCAGCACAAGCTGTTATTCCTGAGCAATAGTCACTAAATTATTTATAAATGGAGCTAAAAAACTCCAAATCAATTGCCGTTAATTTTACCTAAATATAGACTCATAAATCTTCCATCTATAAAATTTTCAGAATTTTTGGTTTGGCCAATCAATACCAGATTTTTATTAAAGTTTCCCCTGTTTCACTATTTGACTAATCTGACCACTCTTCCCTACGAATCAAATTTCTCATTTTACAGAATTCAAAATGTGTTGTATTTGATTTCATTTGAAACTAGACTCATTAAGGAGTCTAAGAATATAAATTTTATCTTATAACCATTTTTGTACAAATTATAATGATTTTCTAAAAACAGAACAGGGGATTTCGGAGTCACTCTGACACCGTCTCACACAACTTTAAATATCTCTTTATAGGAAATTTCTTTGCTCACACGGTCTCTTTTATAAGAAACTAGACTAATTAAGCTTTGATTACATATTTTATTCAGCCTATAATTCCACACCAACAATTTATGGTGATTTTCTAAAATCACGTTACTGCTGCTGTCCTAAGCAAATTATTACAATTTGCTCTTAAATTTCCAAGTCCAAACACTTATGAACTTACCATTTGAGTTTAAAACATATCATGGCCCCATCATATCTTATTAAATCAACTCATTATGTCCTATTATGATTAAATTTACTCAATGTTCAATCACTTAAAACTTACCTCGAAAGCGGTCGACGACTAGATATCCACGGCTATTCGTTTATTTTCTCTTTTCCCCTATCCGACTTTGATCCTCTTTGCTCTTGAGCTTAATTTAAACAAATGAATTTGTTTAACCATTTCGAACATTAAAAGCTCTTTTAAAGCACTTAACCCTTATACTCAATAATGAAACCAAACCATATAGCTAATTATTTTATCACATCACCTTAAGCACACATATTAACTATCATACACCCATTTCACATGCCAAGTTACAATAAAAAAATGCATCCACACCAATAATTTAATTACTCATTTCAACCTTATAGGGTAACTTCAATGCATTATGTATATACCATTTGCCATACACGTACCACATTTTTAACAAGCCAAAATTACTCCTACATATTATCCATTATAATTATTTCATAGATATAAAACATAGCTGAAAAATCTTTAGCCTAAATGCGTATAATAACACCCAAATCATCAACTATTTTAACGAACATGACACAAAAGATTAACTAAAACTCCATTCAATTTTAAGGTATTAACCCTACCAAACTCATACCATGACCATACTTAATCGAATTCAAGTAGAGGATTAATTACAACCATGTACACCAATTATAATTATAACATGTTTTAATATCTTATATATCCCATTCCATCTCATGATCAATTGTAGCAATTTACACATAAGTTACATTATTGTCAAAACATGACCGATTATGAATATCAATTAAATATTTCACATAACACAACTCAATAACCAAAGTTTATATAACCCTAAATGTTTAAATATGAATATCCCTCAATTCTCTTATAACTTAACCTTTTTCTCCTTTTAGCCTAATATCCATTAACATTTAGTTCATCAAACCAATATTTAATCCTATTTCCCTTAACACAATTGTATTCGGCAATGACCAAAATCATTTAACAACTAAAATAATAAACCACAACATTTACATTCATCTTATTCTTCTCCCATTTGACCGAATGAACATTTATCAAATGAAAATTCAACTAAACAACAACATTTTTCTTTCTAAAATGTATATACACTCATACGGCAACTTTCAATTTATACTTTTCAACCATGAATTCTACTCATTCAAACATCATTTAAGCTACTTAACAAATAATTAAAATCTTTCAAAAAAAACTTATCAAAATGACACCAATTTAGCACTTGCCGAATGGACATTTGTCTATTGATGCATGAAATTAAACCATGGGTTAAATAAGCTATGCACTTATCAATCTAATCTCATAGTCAATTAAAAAGAAAATCACAATGCATACCTTAAACTAGGGTAGCCATGGCCGAATACCTTGGTTTTTCCTCTTCAATATTCCCTTTCCCAAATTCGGCAATCAAGAAAAAAGATGGGCATGTATTTTTTTCTTTTTTTTTTGTTATCTTTTATGGCTTTACTAATTAATTTACTTTAAAAAATAAAGCCATCACTTATTATAATACTAAAACAAAACATATATTATACATCAACCATCATTCATGGCCGGCCACAAAAAAAAATTGGTGCATTTGACATGCAACTCCCTCATATCCTCATTTCATGCATTATTTGGTGCTTTAAAATTTACCTATCACACTTTCAATTTTTATCACATGAGTCCTATCTTAAAAATTTCACATATAAATAACCAAGTCAAAGCATGAAACTTTCCCACATGATTTACACATATAATAAACATAGAATTTAACGGTTAATTATTTTTTTATGACTCGGTTTTGTGGTCCCTAAACCACTTTCCGACTAGGGTCACATTAGGGGTGTCACATAGAGCACATACGGTGTCAACTGCATGTTGATCAATATCATTCTTATTTGCTGCTGCAATGCCTCCCACATGCATTTGTAGAGGTAGGAGCCAGCCATTATGTGCCTTCTGCAAATTGTTCTTGGACCGCAATCTAGTGTAGTTGGTTTTTCCTATTCCATTTGCCACCAGTCAAAACATAAAAGAGCTATATTATGGTAACTCCATCAGCTTACACAGTAAATTATAGCTCGCATGTTTCAAAGGTATGATTCAATCAGTGGGGATTCTGGTAAAATAACAGTTGTTGAGAAGGCAAATTGATGATAAATTAGATAGGAGCAGAGAATATATACTATATTTTATCTGAACAAATGTTCCTTTCTTCAAATATATTGGAATGAATAATGATTAATTTGCATCATCAACGCTAGTGAAAATCCATAAAGAAAAAAAATGATAGTTAGAATGAAGCATAAAATTAGCATAATTGTGTTAATAATTTACAAAAACTGGATCAAATTAAAGTTCATGTATACAATTGCTCACTAAACCATTGTTAGAAAAAGAAACATTTACCGGGGATTTTGGATTTCGAATTGGGGAAAAAGGGGTGATTATTTTAAGGATTCGGATTAGGGAAAAGGGGAAAATTATCTCTTACATAATTTAAACTATAATCATAATTTTAATATATTAAAATTAATATTATCTCTTTTACAATTATATAATAAATTATTTAATATATAAATTACCAAACATTAATTAATCTAAGCCTTAAATCCCTAACCCCTACCCCCTAAACCCTAAATTATAAACATAATCTCTAAACCCTAAAAACTTAACACTTAACCCTTAACCCCTAAACCTTAAACCCCTGCCCTTAAACCATAAACCATAATCCCTAAACCCATAATCCATAAACCTTAAAATAGTAATTCATACACTTTAAATCCTAAACCATATACCCTAAACCATAAACCCTAAACTATAATGATAATTAATTCAATATTTTAAAATTAACACTATCTCTTTTATAATTATATAAGAAAATATTTATCATATAAATTTAAAAACACTAATTAATCTAAACCCTAAACTCCTAATCCCTAAACCCTAAACCATAAATCTTAGAACATAAACACTGAACCATGAACAACTAACCCTTAACCCTTAACCCCTAACACCTAAACCTTAAACCCCAACCCTTAAACCACCCTTAAACCATAATCCCTAAACCTATTATCCATAAACCTTAAAATAGTAACTCATAAACATTAAACCTTTAACCATATACCGTAAACCCTAAACTATAATGATAATTAATTCAATATTTTAAAATTAATACTATTTCTTTTACAATTATATAAGAAAATATTTAACATATAAATTAAAAAACAATTAGTCATATACCAAAAATCTTTAAAATTATTTTAAATAATAGTATTTTAATTTTTTTCATTTTTTGTGGCATTTTACAAAAAAGTGCCGCTAAAGCCACTAAAAGCTCAATACAAAATGATGGTGTTTTGCAAAATTATTTTGTGGCGTTTTTCAAAAAATGCCACTAAAGATCAAGCATTAGCGGCGTTTTTCAAAAAGCGCCGCTAAAGGTGTACCGATAGCGGCGTTTCTTAAAAAGCGCCGTTAATACTCGATCTTTAGCGGTGTTTTTAAAAAGCGCCATTAAAGCCACTAAAAGCTCAATACAAAATGACGACGTTTTGCAAAATTCTTTTGCGGCGTTTTTAAAAAGCACCGCTAAAGCCACTAAAGGCTCAATACAAAACGACGGCGTTGTGTTAAATTTTTTGCGGTGTTTTTAATAAAGCGCCACTAAAGATCGAGCATTAGCGGCGTTTTTTAAAAGGCGCAGCTAATACTCGATCTTTAGCGGCGTTTTTTGAAAAGCGCCGCTAATGCTCATTGTTTAGCGGCATTTTTCATTCAAACGCCGCTAAAAACCTGTTTTGCTGTAGTGGACTTTAGAAGCTGGAGAAATTATGGTATATTTACTTAATAAAATTTGATTTATTTTAAATATTTATAATGTTGAATTATAATGGTTTAATTCGTCTAGTAGTTTTAAATAATGTTAAGTTATTTTGCATTTGTTTTTATTATATATTTCGTTTCTAACTCTTTGATTGATTTATTAGGAGAAACTAAAGGATAAAAAGGCGGAGTATGAAGCGATTGCTTCGAGTGATAGTTCTGTTAATCTTGAGGACATTGATAACAAAATTATTACTGAAGTTTTGGTCCTGAAAGGTATGGTCGGGTTCGAATTCAAGGATCTGGTGTTAACCTAACCCAATATTTTTAATCCAGCTCGCAGCAATACATGCATTCGGGGAGTCAAGCTCAAACTGAAGTTCGGAGGTTAAGAGATCAGATGGCTCAAATGCAAGCGAGCTCAGTTGAGCAAATTGCTCAACTTAAAGCGAAGGCATCATCACTTAAAGAGGAGGCAGCAGCAAGGGAAGCAGAGTAAAACAGAAAATAGAACGAACTCTAGCTACAGCTTTAGAATATGATGCAAATGTTTCAGCAGTCCCAGAAGCCACCATCTTAGACGTTTATTTCCTTATTGTATGAATGTTTTAACAATATAACTTTTAACATTACTGTAAGAATATTTTGTTATTTCATTTATAAATATATCTTTCGTTGAATTTTTGAAGTATCATTTAGATTTGCTGTTATTGGTTGGATTTGATGTTGTAGGAAGGATTGTATATGAATGAAATTAGGATATTAGAAATCTGCTAAAATTAGTGGAGTTTTTTTTACAAAAAAACATAGCAAAAGAACATATATTTAGTGGCGTTTGCAAAAAAAAACGTTGCTTAGAGTCACATTCTTTAGCGGCGTTTGCGATAAAAGCGCTGCTAAAGGTCATGTTCTTTAGCAGCGTTTGTAAAAAAAGTGTCGTGAAAGGCCACTTTCTTTAGTGGCGTTTGTAAAAAAAAGCGCCGCGAAAGGCCACGTTCTTTAGCGGCGTTTGTAAAAAAAGTGCTGCTAAAGGCCACGTTTTTTAGCGGCGTTTGTACAAAAAGTGCCGCTAAAGATAACGTTCTTTAGCGGTGTTTTCAAGACAGCGCCGCTGAAAGTCACGTTCTTTAGCAGAGTTTTCTTGAAAACGCAACTAAAAGTCATGTTCTTTAGCGGCGTTTTTTTACATAAACACCGCAAAATGTTAGCGATGTTATTTTTAGGGGCGTTTTTTTCATCGCTTGCAAGTAGTTTTAGCGGCACTTATAAACGCCGCTAAAGGCCAAAAAAGCACCGTTAAAAACTTGTTTTGCTGTAGTAATTATAATACCCTTTACCAGTTCCAACGCCTGATATGGATAAGAGATGTATCGAAACTTATGCATAAAGAAAAGCTTAAGAATAATTAAGAATTTTGTACTTTAAACCGTTAAATAAAATCATTAAAACATGTTTGAAGTCACTTGAGAGTTTAGAAAGAAAATTGAAATCAATTTGAATCATTCCCAAGGGTTTGAAACTTGCCCCACTATAGCAAAACATGTTTTTAACGGCGCTTTTTTGGCAGCATTTGTGTGAAAAGCGCTGCTAAAGAATGTGACCTTTAGTGGCACTTTTCACACAAACGCCTCTAAAGAATGTGACCTTTAGTGCCGCTTTTCACATAAACGCCACTAAAGAACGTGACCTTTAGCGCTGCTTTTATCACAGACGCCGCTAAAGAACGTGACATTTAGCGGCGCTTTCCCGAAAAATGTCACCAAAGACCATTACATTTAACGGCGCTTTTCTCAAAAACACCGCTAAAGAACATGACCTTTAGCGGCGCTTTCTCAATAACACCGTTAAATACCATTACCTTTAGCGGCGCTTTTCTTACAAACGCCATAATGTTTTTTTGTGACGTTTTTTTACCCCACTAATTTTAGCAGATTTCTAATATCCTATTTTCATTCATATACAACCCTTTTTGTAACATCAAATCCAACCAATAACAGCAAATCTAAATGATACTTAAAAAATTCAACGAAAGATATATTATCCTAAATTAATAAATGAAATAACAAAATATTCTTATAGTAATGTTAAAAGTTATATTGTTAAAACATTCTTACACTACAGCAAAATAGGTTTTTAACGGTGTTTTTTTGGGCCTATGAGCGCCGCTAAAACTATTTGCGGCTCTTTTACAAACGCTGTAAAAAATGCCGCTAAAAGTCATGACCTTTAGCGGCGCTTTTACCAAAAATGCCACTAAAAGTCATGACCTTCATCGGCGCAAAATATGGTTGTATGCTAATTAACCGGTAAGTTTACCTTCTAGTTATCCAGACTTACTAAGCATATAAATGCTTACCCCCTTCTCTTTTCCCTGTCTTGCAGAGCTTGTAGGCTCGTGAAGATTGGAATTCGGTTGGAGAATCAACACACTATCGACTTGTCCTGCTTTGTTATATAGATACTTCCATTTTTTTTAATGGCAAGTATAGGATTTTTGGTTATTTTGTTATATGTGTCATTTGGCTAGCCAATGTAAGGGCCTAAATGGTATACTTATTCTTCTGTATATGGCCATGATATATGACTCATATTGATGTAGGTAGTAAACTTACCAATAATGCATGCCTATGTTTAAATGTTTCATGAGATATGATGATAAGGTTTATCATGATTGGACAATTGAAATGGAACCTAATAATTTGAGAGTGGACATAGCATATAATGATATATGGTTATAATATGGCCTAAGTGTAAAAAGTAAAATGTGCTATGTTAATCCCCAATATGAAAAAGGATAATTTAACATGTACTAAATTGATGAAATGAGGTTAACATGCAATGAGTCATGTCAAGGTTGTTTAAGAGTATAATTAGGCCATGTTAAATACCATTAAATTCTGTAAGTGTGTATGGATGATAGAGGGTGACTAAAGGCTTGGAAAATAGCTTTAAAAAGGTCCACACGGGTAGAAACATGGGCATGTGTCTAGGCCGTGTGTGACACACGGTCAGCCCCATGGGCGTGTTGCCTGGCCGTGTGTCCCCTACACTTACAATTTTAAGTTAGTTTGCATGGTAGTAAACACACGGGCAGAGAAACGGCCGTGTGTCTCAACCGTGTGGAGGACACGGCCTAGCACACAGGCTTGCGCCTTGGCCGTGTGCCTCAAAACGAATGATGACGTCATAAACAGAATGTCCAGGTTTTTGGACATGGGCGACAACACGAGCGTGTCTAGGCCGTGTAAGGGACACGGGCGTGTGCTTGGCCATATGAAAACCCCTGTAGGTCCATAATCAGGACATTATGATATTGTTTACTCGGTTTTAAATTAGAACAAACTTTTATAACTTGTATTTTCCTAAAGTGTCCGACTATGTATTTGGTAACACCTCATACCTTGTCCCGTTCTCGGGTGCGGGTAAGGGGTGTTACAATTAACATCAGCCTAATCACATCGAAATAAAACAACTTTCCATTTTCCATAGTAATCCAACTCAAGTATGTCAGTAAAAAGTCCGTAATACTCTACATTTCCCTTAACAGGATTACTGTCCCTAGCACTAGCATAACTTGTAATTGAAGAATTAACAACAATTCCACAATTTTGAGTTCTCCTCATTCTCTCGCGATATTTTGTATGAAATCTGAAACCATTGATGAGGAATACACTATATCTTTTTACTACTCTATTCGGACCTTGGGAAAGCCATTTAACTTCGTCATTGATGTCCTTCCCACTCCAAACCTATTGAATCAAAAGTAAATTGAGTAATTATAAATGTATTATGAAAAAACATTATTATTTGATTAACTAAATTTCGCGATTATGTGTAACTTATTAACTTTAGTTACATACCGTTTGGCTTAACCATTCATGAAAATATTCTGTGAATAACTTATTAATCTCTCGATATTGTAATCTTTGGAAGCGTGAACGAGATCTCAAGATTTGTTTGTACTTACTATGTTAAAAAGAAGTTTTAATTGGTTAGAAGATAAACAAATCAAAAAGATGAATAATTATCAAATTTTAGAACTTATTTGCGTAATGGTTCAATTGAATCGTGGTGAAAAAGAACAATCGATGTGCTTGTATCCAAGATATATCATCTAATTCTGCAATTTCAACTTTGTCAATTTTTTTTTCCGTAACTTTGGAATAAATAAGTTTCGGCCAAGTTGTGATCATTGAGCCCGGCATTTCTACTTGGTCTATTTAATCGTGTTTCAACATCTTCTAAATATCTAGAACAGAAGGTCATACACTCCTCTGCCAATTGATGTTTCTGGATAATGCTTATTACGGCAATAAGACTTCAATTTGCTTAGGAACCTAAACACGATATACAACATTATCAAAAGTTGTAACTAAATGTATAGAGGTGAATGAATGAATACTTTACAAATAAATTAGCACATTTCTATAGGATACATCCATCGATAGAAAACCGGTCCACCAAGTATTACTTCACGAAGGAGATAGATTAGTGAGTGCACCATAATAGTGAAGAAGGAAGGTGGAAAGATCTTTTCCAAATTGCATAAAGTCAAAGAGGCTCGATCCTGTACTTTCTCAAGTTCTTTAACATCCAAAACTTTTCCACAAATAGCTTTCATTATATTGGATAGTTCAATTATACAGGACGTCACCTTTTTTGACATACAACACCATAAAGCAACTGGCAGTAAATCTTGCATCAAGATGTGATAATCATGTGATTTTAATGAATATAGTCTTCGATCTTTAAGACTCACACATCGAGATATATTTGATGCATATTCATCTGAGACCTTTATATCCTTCAACACCATGCAAAACACTTCTTTCTCTTCCTTTGACATTGCAAAAATAGAAGGCGGCAACTAATATTTCCCATTCGGAAGTACTTGGGGATAAAGATCACGCTGAATTCCCATGTCAACTAAATCAAGTCAACTTTGAAGATCGTCTTTTGATTTTCCATCGACATTCAAAATTATCCCAATTATGTTCTAGCAAACATTCTTCACAATATGCATGACATCAAGATTGTGGCGTAAAATGTTGTGCTCCCAATAAGACAACTAAAAAAAATACTCTTTTTTTTTCCATAAGTCTGCCACATTAGGATCATCCTCTTCATCAGATTCATCACCGATTCATCCCTCGATCTTCTCCTTGTTTGCGTGTTAGGTCATTAATTCATCTTCTTATAACTAAAATTGATATTTATTAACATAAACAAGATTTCAGATCCAATGGTCTACTCAGGAGCTCTTTTGTACTCTTCAGTATCGTCAAATAGAGTCTTTTGAAATCTAAATTTATAATTTCCATCTAACCACTGACGATGCCCCATATAAGAGAACTTATTCCCATTATACAACCACTTCGAGCAAGTTTACGCAGCACAACAAGGACAGCCATAATGTCCTTTAGTACTCCAACTAGATAAATTGGCATAGGCCAGGAAATCATTAATTGTCCACAACAAATCTGCACGTAAATTAAAGTTCTCCTTTCTCAATACATCATATTCTCAACAACTGACCATAACTATTTTAACTCTTCAATAAGTGACTGCAAATAAATGTCAATATCATTTCTGGTACCTTTCTCTCCAAGGATAATCATAGATAATATAAAAGAAGATTGCTTAATGCAAATCCATGGAGGCAAATTTTAACGAACAAGCGTTACAGGTCAAGTACTGTACGAAGTACTCATGATTTTAAAAGCATTAAATTCGTCAGCTGCTAGCCCAAGCCTCACATTTCGAGGATCGCTTCCAAAGCTTGGAAATTTACTGTCAAACGATTTCCAAGCTAAAGAATCCGCAGGATGCCTTAATAATACATCATCGGTTCGTTGATCATTATGCCATCTCAAATAATCGGCTATCTTTGACGACATGAAAAGCCTTTGAAGTCTTGGTATTAGAGGAAAATATCGCAAAATCTTGACTGGCTTCTTTCTTAACTATGGCCCACCTTCATTCGCATTCACATCTTCCGTATTCCTATTCATCCAACGAGAATTACCGCAAACATGACAAGACTGTTGGTTTTTCTGATCACCCTAATACAACATGCAGTCATTTGGTAAACTATGACTTTTATCATACCCAAGGCCTAAATCTTTTATTAGTCTCTTCATATCTTGACAAGACTGAGGGATTTTTGCAAACAGAAACATATCTCTCAGAAACTCTAGCAGCGTTGTAAAAGAGTTTTCGGTCCACCCTCCCAAACATTTTAAGTGAAATAGACGAATGCAGAAGGACAATTTCAAATATTTTGATCCCTCGTAAAGTTCTTTGTTCATTTCATTAAGTAAATTGTAGAACTTTGCCACTTCTTCATTTGGCTCCTCATCAGGTGCACTTGTTCCCGTTTCGGTAAAAACATTTCCACCAATATTACAATCATCGGATGCAATAAAGTCAGGTGGAAACGGTTGCTCACCATGATTGTGCATATTAAATACATCCCGCAACATACCTTCCATGTCATCTTGTCTAACATACTGATGGTAAGCAGTATCAGGATAAGTCAGATTAGATGTTCTACTAGATGTACACTCTCTACGGAAAATCCATTTTTTATACCCCCGAATAAAGCCATCAACAATTAGATGTTCGTAGACAACTTCACGAAAATGCCAATTGATGTTGCCACACTTCTTACACGGGCAAAGAATCATATTCTCTTGGCTTGCATTTTGAAATGCAAAATTTAAAAAAGTTTGTACTCCATTTCGATAGTCATTGCTTACCCTTGACAAATTCATTCAACTCTTATATATTTTGTTGTTCTTGAAGTCTAAAATTGACAATAAATTGCGGTTACTAAAATAGATAATACATATCAAGTATCAAGTATCTAATGGGTGTAAACTAATTCAGGTAAGTTGCGGGATTTTCAAATGTATATTTATGTATTACGTAAGTTAAGTAAGTTTTGTAAGTTATGTAAGTTATGATATGATATATATTTATGTATTATGTAAGTTATAATATATATTTATGTATTATGTAAGTTTTTTAAGTTATGTAAGTTATGATATGATATATATATAAGTTATTATGTAAGTTGTGTGAGTTATGTGTGCTCAATTATGATTATTTTTTATTGAGTCACATGAATGCTAAATCAACTTACGAATAAATGGGCTAATTCCTTAAATTAAATTAATAAAATACAATTTCAACATGAGAACTTAAAACTTTAAATACAATTTTATTTAATTAGGTCATTTAAAAATAAAATATATGTAGACAAAGTATTTTTTGTGAATCGATTAACTCTAACAAATTGTTTAAACATTTTATATTTTAATATTTTTCAGGAATTAGTTGTTTTATTAAAATCAAATTATTATGATAAAAACATAAAAAAATAACTTAACAAAATAAATGAGTAGCAAAAATAACTTTTCATTTTAAAAAGCTTTTTAAATCATTTTTTGAAAAAAAAATAGTAATTTGATTTTTATATTAAAATAAATATTATTTTATTTTATTTAAATTTCATAATATTATACTAGTTTATAAAAAATATTTTATTACTCCAACAATATAATAATAAAGATATTTTTTTGTTTAAAAAGGAAAAAAAAGGAATGGGAAAAGTGAAGTCCATGAACGTAGCAAATAAGCATACTCATGTGTTCTCTTTTGGCCTTCTTTTACATTAAAATATTATTTCTTAAGTCCATTATTAAATAATTCTATGTATAGCAAAGGCGAGACACATTATAACCAAAACATACTCTATTTTAGACAACATTTATACTCCAATTAAACAAGCATTAACACTAGGTAATCATAGAAAACATGTCCTGTTTTGGACAGCTTCAATGCATTCCAACAACTTTAATTTAAAAAATAAAATAAAATCAGATAGCATTGATCAATAATACTTTTTAGAAAAAGAACTTACAGTATGACAAATAACAGAAAACTAGAGAAGCAGCAGAAGGCTGCCAACGAAGATACAACAAAAGGCTACCGACAATTTCACACCAACTTAATGACCACAATCAAAAGCCAAAGCAGTTGTAAACTAGATTAACTCACTACCCCGCTCAGTTCGTACCTCTTCAATCCACTTTGATGTAAAAATCTAAATACACAAAAATGTATAGTGGATGTTAAAAATTTCCATTACTACTTTGTCAAATATTAATACATGTATTATTATATGGAAACAAAGTCAAAGATATAATATATATGGAAATTAGGAAGAAGCAGCTTGCAATTTCCACTAGGTGGACTATGATTATAAAGAAAAAGAAACAATAAAGTGATGAAAATAATATGATATATAAATTTTGATTTAATTTAATTATATATATATGAAATTTTATTTTTTATTTAATTATACATATTTTAAAATATTTGTTGATATATGTAATTTGTAATTGTAATTAATATTATATTAATAGTTAGTAATTTGTGAAAATTAAATCAAAATAAAATTTTATATATATAATTGAAAAAATTCAAGTTTATGTATCCTATTGCATATACTAAAATTTATGTATATTTTAAAAATATGAATTTTAAGTCTGTAACTTTAGACGACGCATCCCCTCACGTGAGTACGACATGCATTTGTTATTGCAAACAAACAACCAACAAATTGGAATAGTGCACGTAGACTTCTGCTACTGCCTTAACTTGCTTTAGACTAAATTAGTAATAATCCCTGCGGGGTTTTTAAATTTTATTTATATTATCTACATTCTCTTTAATGTCTACTTGATATCAACTTAATTAAAAAGAATTCAAAGTTTAATTACAATAATTTGATCAAAAAATGCAATAATAAATAGATTTGTTTATGAATGTGTTTAAACTTTCTAATTTTTCATCCGAATATGAAGTTGAAGTTTTTTTTAGAGTAACGTAACCCCACTCGGCCGAATTAACTCATTAGCCTAAAAAGTGAAAACCAAAGAGAAAATTAAGATTTGGAGGAGAAATATTATAGAGCAACACAATGAATTTCAGTTCAGGAGGAGTCAAATGGGAAGCGAAGTTGAACCAACACAGACCAGAAACTAAAGCTTCAGAAATATTTTAAAATATTTTAAAAATAATGTGATTGAAATTCATTTTTTTACAGACTTGAAATAAGTTATGGAGAGCGAAATTTACTGATTGGTTGCAGCAACAGAGAGCGACGGTGATGGAACGAAGTAGAGACGACAGCGGACGGCGATGAGCAGGTGGTCGGGTCGGCTAAGGAGCTTCAGATGCCTTGGAATTTTGGCGAAAATTTAGGGATTAGGAGAAATGTAGAGAATTGGGGAAATCTGTTTAGGGGGGGATGGCTAAGTGACGGGCATGACAAAAGAATAAAATTTAAGAAAGGAATACGATGCCGTTTCGGTAAAATTCTTTTTGACCATTTACGGCGTTTTCGAAAAGTGCCACCACAGTTGATCTATTGTTGCGTTTATAAGATAGCGCTGCAAATCCCCCTAAATCTCCAATTAAAACGATGTCGTTTTTGTTAAACTATAATGTTTTTTGCGGCATTTTTTGAAAAAACACTGCTAATGCCCTAAAGTTATATGCTTTTTGCGGCATTTTTTCAAAAGCGCCACTAATATCTTAGTTTTTATATTTCATTTTTATTTGTTATAATTTGGTAGCCATAATAACTAACTTATGATAGTCAATATTTAATAATATATTTATATTGCATGATAACTTTGAAATTTTAAGTTTAAATTTCACTTAAATAAATTAAGTGTAGATGAATTAATTTGAATTGAATTATTCGTTGAATTAATTCTTTAGATTAATGATTTTAATTATCAATACTAATGATGAATGTTAATATGATGATAAGTTATAATTTAATCCTTACACACTTATGAGATGAACAATAGGTGATAAAAGGGCTTGAATCCTAATATTATGAAGTAAAGTTTAAAAGATTTTTCTCTTACTGATATATGGTACATGGTAATCATGTTTTTTTTTACATTTTATAGAAGTAGATAATTTTTAGTTTTGATCTTTTAAATATGCTTAATATTTAATCCTTATATTTTAATTTCTAATATAATTTGGTTTCTGTGTGTTTATAATGTTATTAAATAGGTAGTTACCTATCCAAATCAATTTGTTACTTTATTTATTTATTTATCAATGTTTTTTTAATTCTAATATTTAAATATATCAAATGGTTTAGATTAAATATTTTTAAATATAAAAGCATTAATTGATTGTATAAAATTCCATCATGTAACAAATCTCAAGTAAACCTTAAATATATAAAATTTATCTATTATCTCTTCGATAATTTAAACTATAATCATAATTTTAATATATTAAAATTAATATTATCTCTTTTAAAATTATATAAGAAATCGTTTAATATATAAATTAAAAATAATTAATTAATCTAAACCCTAAACCTCTAAACCTCTAAACCCTAAACATAAACCTTAGACTCTAAACCATAAACCTCTAACCCTTAACCCTTAACCCTTAACCCTTAACCCCTAACTCCTAAACCTTAAACACCAACTGTTAAACCATAAACCATAATCTCTAAACCCATAATTCATAAACCTTAAAATAGTAACTCTTAAACCTTAAACCCTAAATCATATACCATAAACCATAAACCCTAAACTATAATGATAATTAATTTAATATTTTAAAATATATACTATCTCTTTTACGATCATATAAGAAAATATTTAATATATAAATTAAAAAACAATCAGTCATATACCAAAAAACTTTAAATTTATTTTAAATAATAGTATTTTAATTTTTTCATTTTTAACAAATAGTTTCCTTTGTTTTGACTTTCAAAATTTTTCTACGTGTAATTATTTTTTTGAAGAATTTAAATATTCAATTAAAAATAAATTATACTTTTTGCGGCGCTTTTTGAAAAACACTGCTAATGCTTAACCTATAGCGGCGTTTTTCAAGAAAGCGCTGCTAATGCTCGATCTACAGCGTCGTTTGTCAAAAAGCATCGCTAAAGCCACTAAAGCTCGTTTTTTGCGGCGTTTTTCAAATTGCGCCGCTAATGGTTGACCTATAGTGGCATTTTTTAAAAAGCACCGCTAATTCTCTATCTATAGCGGTGTTTTTCAAAAAGCGCCGCTAATCCTTGATCTATAGCAGCATTTTTCAAAAAGCGCCGCTAACGCCACTAAAGCTCAACATAAAACGAATTCGTTGTGCTTAGCTTTTTTACGACATTTTTCAAAAAGCGCTGCTAATGGTCGACCTATAGCGGGGTCGCTAATGCTATATCTATAGTGGCGTTTTTTAGAAAGCGCTTCTAATGCTCGTTCTATAGTGGCATTTTTCAAAAAGCACTGCTAATGCTCGATCTATAATGGCCTTTGTTTTCCAAACGACGCTAAAAATGCCGCTAAAAACCTATTTTGTAGTAGTGCCCAAACTATAAATCTAGGTCTTAGGAACCTATAATGGCAAAAAATAAAGGTGTGCAGGTGTAAGTGCTGTAAGTCTCGAGACTTAAGTGCAACACTGTAGCTTTTTAGGTTCGATGTTTGTAAGTCTCAAGACTTAGGTGCAAGTCACTTTGGACCCTTGGAGTAAAACTTAGGTTTAAAACCATGCAAGTCTCGAGGGCACAAGATGTGACACCATAAAATAGGGCCTAAGAGTTTAAGGGGTATTTTAGGGATTTTAGTTTTAGAGTGTTTAGAATTTGGTGACTTGGTAAACGGTAAATGTTTTCATCTATGGATTTTAGAAAATTATTGGAAAAGAATTTTAGAGATATTCAATTTTAGAAAAAAAAAGACTGATTTGTAACAAGGGTCAAAGTTGTGAGTGTTTATGCTGTATTTTTACCAAAATTTAAAAATACAACCTAAAATCATCCCCTACCTATAGATTTCACGTTAACTTTTCTCCTTTACTTGTTTGTGTTGTCCCTTGCTCTCCCAATCTTGCACCTTCAATTGTCTTTGTTAAATCTTCATCCTTTTGATTCCTATCATTACACAAGTCATTAGTCATCATAATATTTCAAGAAAGCACCCCAAAAATCTCATTGATTTCATCTTCCTCATGTGTGGGTTTTTCTCAGATTTGTGTTAAAAGTTTGTTTTACTTCCATCGAAGGTAATTGTTAGTCTTTCCATTAATTTTTAGTGTTATTTAGTGTTTTAAATAGAGTTTTAGCCATTGAATGACATGTTTTGATTAAAAGCAAAAAAATTGGGTCGTTAATGGTGGATTTTAGATTTTTGAGTAAAAACATGATTTCAAAGTGTTATTCAATTAGTTTTGACATGCTTAGAAGGTTTCTAAACTGATTTTAAACTTTTTTTAAGGATTCCTAAGGGTTTAATGAATTTTCGTGAAAATTATCATAATCATGTCTAAAATTTCGATATGATGAATTGAGTAGTTTTGTGTAGTTTAAAGGTTGAGAATTAGTTGTAGGTGATTAAATAGATGAATAGAATTCATTTTAGACAAAAAGGATAAGTATAGACTGAGATATTTGGAATTCAAGTTTGCTATGTTGAAGGTTTTGGTTACATGAGAACATAGCTTAGGCTTATGTTTTTGACTACTTGAGTTGAGTCCTTAGCTGATTGATGATTATGTTGTTGTGTGGTTTATTGTGTTAAAGCTTCAGATTCATTAGGACCTTCTACGAGTTAAGGAAAGACTAGTTTGAGCTTTTGGCATTTTGACGAAAGCATAATTAGTGAGTGTTTCGAATCGCTACTTGTAGACATGATTCAATACATTAATTGAAAAATTAGTTGTAGCTTCAACCCCTACTCTAAATTCTGAGTGTAAGCTTTCTCATACTCATGTTTAACTTGTGAAATATGTGTTTGTGTTATTGTGAAATATGGATTGAGATGAGGTACTATTACATGTGTTATATGTCCATGATTACTATTGGGAAAGTGTATATGTAGGCATGTCATACACGCTAAGTGACAGTGATAATATTCTACTAATGATGCAAATATACAGTGATAGTGAGCGGATAATCTGTAAGTAATATGTGTGTTTAATAATGGATATTTTGGTATTGTGAACTTTGAGACCATTGGATATAGTTGGCATGCCATAAGATTGTGAGTACTCAACTATATGTGTTATGTGATTTGGGCATTAAAGCCTTGGGACATGTTGGAGAGATTAGGGAATGTGAGCTAAGCTCCATTCAACGGACATGTTGGTGTGATGGAGAGTGTTAGCTATATGCTTCACTTTTTAGGATATGTTCTACTTTACGAGTCATTTGGTGTGTTGGAGATCCGTGTATGTAACATCCCTAACCCAAATCTGTCGCCGAAACAAGGTTACGGAGCATTACCGAAGTTACAAATTAACCAGACAAAAAATTCATATCATAGAAATAAATATAAAAAAAAACAATCAAAATCATTTATATTGTCCCATATACAAGCCCTCGAGGCCCAAAATATGCATTAGAAACAAGTTGGGACTAAATCGGAAACTCAAAGAATTTTTCAGAAAACATTGAAAATTTTCATCACTACAAGGGTCATACGGTCGTACGGCCAGGCCGTGTCTTAGACCATGTGGGCATTCGAAATGGGGACACATGGCCGTGTCCCAATCCATGTTTGTAACCATGTATCTCACTGACTTGGCCCATACGGCCAAGCCACACACTTGTGTTCTAGGCCAAGTTTCTTTCGAAATAACCCCACACGCCCGCGTTCCAAGCCATGTGCTTGGCTGCGTAACAGCCTACTTGCAACCCTTTGAAAGCTATAGGGGACACACAGCCGTGTTGCCTTGTCGTGTGTCATATATGGCTGAGATGAACGCCCATGTCTCTGCTCGTGTGGACAAAAATAGTCCATTTAACAAGCCATTTTTCTCACCCAAATCGGCATGTACCTATACAAAACATTGCACATACTTACAAGCCATATCAAGGCATCCAAATCAAGCATAAACAAGTCATTTAGATATGGCATAAATTCATACAACTAATATGCCCTTAGGCGCCTCAAATGATAATATATAAACATGTTCAATCAGGCACTCTATTTGTCCAAAATACCCAACTAAATTATAGGCACATTAGCATCAAAACATGACATTTGGTTACCTTACCAAAGCATACTAAATGGTACCAAATAACAATTCAATTACTAGCCTTAAGATACATATATGTTTTTATAGTAAAATACTAATTCACAACAAGTTATAAGACATATATATTATGCACATTCAACTATCATATCCCTTTTCATCAATCAAACACATTAAGTAATTTATCAATCATATTTAATGTAATAGCTCATTTTTCAGTGAAATCGGAACAGTGGTTTTGGGATCACAAATTCGACCCAAAAATATAATTTATTTTTTTCATTATATGGTTCGTATTATAATAGACATGTCATGTGAAAATTTTGAAATGAAAATTTTATCGATTAAGTGCTTAATTACAAGGACTAAATCGCATTAAATGCGAAAGTTGAATTCTAGTAGCTATAAGGATCAAATAGCTATGGAATTCAAAAATTAAGGTCCTTATATGTTAATTAGACTATTAAGAAAATTATGTAGATTTTTCTTGGTGACTCATCCATGGAATTATAGAAAAAATGGCAAGGACTAAATTGGAAATACCAAAATACTTAATTAATTAAAAGATGAAAAGAAATATATCATTTTATGTTCATCATCTTCAACCTAAAATTTTATGGGAACCCTAGGAGAGAGAGGGAAAACTTTCAAGGCTTAACTGGGTAAGTTTTCTTGTCCCGTTTTTAGTAATTTTGGTATTTTTGAAACGGAGATAGCTTAATCTCTCTATTTGAGGGATTAATTTGAAAAGATATCAATGTATGAAAATGGGTCATGGATGTATTATGCTGGAAATTTGAAATTCATGGTAGACAATGAAAGATTATTAATAGATAAACAACTTTTACAAAGCAAATTTTGATGAAAACATGATTTAGGGACTAAAATGAAAAGTAGTAAAATTTGATGAAAAATTATGAAATTTTATGAATACATGCGATGGAAAATTTTTAATGGGGCTTTGGTTAGGCTTGGAATAGGAAGTAATTTGCACAAGTTTCATTTTTCGGGCCTAGCGATAAAATCGAAATTTGTGGAAAAGTTAGGGGCAAAATGATAATTTTGCCTAGGACGTAAATTGAGTCCGTTTAAATATGAAATGTATGAAATTGATGGTTAAATTATTTTATATAGATCCAGACAACACTAATTAAAGGTTAGATCGAGGAAAAGAAAAGATTTTGGATTAGTAGACTTTTACGCAAACAAGTGTCGAGGTAAGTTCGTGTAACTTAATCCGGCATGTAAATATGTTTAATTGAATGTTGTGTTGTATGTAATGTGATTACATTTTTGTATATTACTTGAATGCTATAATGGAAATTTGGTACATGCTTGAAATGATGAAAAACGGGTTAAGTCCCGACTGAATATTGAATTCCGATGATCATATACACATTCCTGAAACTAATGAGGTCCTGCATTTGTTGCGGATGGGATTTAGCTCAAATGAGTAATCCCATTGACCTTGTTATAGAAAGGATTTAGCCTGGACGGCTAATCCCAATACAATACCTCTCGAGTATACGTTATGATTAGGGTTTAGCCTGGATTGGTAACCCTAATTGATCTCTTTTGAGCATATGCTATATAAAGGATTTAGCCTGGATTGGTAATCCTATTATGCAATATGTGGCTCGAGAGAGTGTTTCTTGGTTAAGTTCCCTAAGGGGTGACCTCGATAAGAATTGATGAAATAATGAATTGTACACCTCGAGTGTACTACTTGAGCTTTCACTGGAATTTCAATGATTCAACGGACATAGATGTAACACCCCTTACCCGTATTCGACACCGAAATAGGGTACGAGGCATTACTAGACTTATACATAAGTAATCACACAAAACTGAGACGTAAATTTCCATCCAAACTTAAAGCATTTCATATACATTCATATCGTTCCTAAAACGAGCCTAAGAGGCCCAAAACATGCATTGGAAGTGGTTCGAGACTAAACTGAGAACTTCAAAAAATTTCACAATACTTAAAAAAATTTTCATGTTTTAAGAGCCACATGCCCGTGTGGCTTGGGACACGCCCGTGTAGGCAGGTCGTGTGGTCACACAGGCCCATGTCCTTACCCCGTGTAAATCTCTGTTTGTCACCCAATAACAAATTGAAGACACACGACCAAGTCACACACCCTTGTGCTAGGCCGTGTGGTCGATTTAATTTTCATAATTTTTCATAAAATAGGTGCAGACTTCACACGCCCTGGGCACACGCCTGTGCTTGAGGCCGTGTCATCCAGACGGCTGAGACACACGCCCGTGTCTCTACCCGTGTGCTCAATTCTGAGCATTCTATTTTACAACAATTAAGGTGCAGGGGACACAAGGCCGAAACACAAGCCCATGGGGCAAGTTGTGTGTCACACATTGCCTAGACACAAGCCTGTGTGTCTACCCGTGTGGACAAAAACAAGGCTATTTACCAAGCCATTTTGTCACCCTTTTATGTACACACCTACACAACAAAACATAACACCAATCCAAGCAATTACATTAAACCAATTTAGCCATAATTAAGACATCCACACATATCCACATGCTACCATTTACCATATACAATCATTACATACTTATCAACTTAAACCATGCAAATTTCCACATCCATGAAAACATCATCATATGCATATACACTTAAACCAATATTAGCCAACTTCAATTTCCATTTACAAAATGAGTTATCAACCAACAAAAGCCAATACATTTGGCCAAATCAATTATGACACATAACAAAATAACCAAGTCCCTATACATTCCATAACTCAAGATTTCAAATTCATTGGTACCAAAAATAATCAGTTGATAGTGTGAGTGGATCTCCGACAGTCTCTGATCCCTAAGCTAGCTTGGTGACACTATAAGACTAGGGAAAGAAAAGGGGAGTAAGCTATATAGCTTAGTAAGTTCCCATGAAAATAGTGGGTATCATAAACCAACATTTAACATACAATCAACATAACAAGCTCATCACGTATGAGTTTTTTTGTACATAACTGAGTCATCTTGAATTGGATTTACACATAATTCATCTTTGACATACTCATTAAATTACCCGTTGAACCACTTGGAATGCTAAAGGATACTCGGGAGTTCTGTACACACGGTACCATACCAATGCCATATCCCAAATATGGTCTTACATGTAATCTCGTATCGAAGCCAATAGCCCATCTATGGTCTTACAAAAAATCTCATATCGATGCCATATCCCAGGTATGGTCTTCCACGAAGTCTCATATTGATGCCATATCCCAGATATGGTCTTACACATAGTCTCAGTAACCCTAATGTCATGACATTTGTATCCATCTATTCCTAAGGTTTAATCGGGATTTCACTCTTGTCGTAACTTTATCGAATACATCCATGAGTCAATAAAAATTCATACAATAATAAAGCATTTAAAACATAATTAAAACAATGCATTGTTTACATAAGAACTTACCTCTGTACAAAAATAGTAGAAATAGGACCTACTCATCAAACACATTGTTTTTCCCCCGATCTAGGTTAGAACCTTATTTCTCTTGATCTATAATAGTAAATTTAACTCATTTATTATTCTCATTATTCAAATAAGTTCAGAAATCACATTAGAGAAAATTACATTTTTTCCCCTAAACTTTAACATTTTTACACTTTCGTCCTTAGGCTCGTAAATTGAAATAGATTCAATTTCTTTGATTCCCAAGCCTAGCCAAACCTCTTTTGTGCTTATAACAGCCCACATTTTTCATTTAATCACACTTTTACACTCATTTTATAACCTTTTTACAAATTGGTCCTTTTGGCATTTTCATCAAAAATCACCTCGCAAAAGTTGTTTATCTTGCATCTAACATACATTTTCTACCAGTAGACATCAAAATGCACAAATATTATTCATGGGTAAAATTTTATACTTTGATTTTATTTCAAATTAGTCCTTGAAATAGCTAGATTAGGTTACAAGGATCTCAAAAACATAAAAATTATTAAAAATGGGGCTAGAACAGACTTACAATCGAGCTTGGAAGATGAAAAAACCCTATCTATGGTTCCCCCTTGAGAATTTCGGCCATGGGAAGAATATGGAAAAAAATTGGCCTTTAATTTGATTTTTAATTCATTTATTAGCCAAATGACCAAAATGCCCCTAACTTAAAACATAAAATTTCTCTTACTTCATGTCCATTTTTGTCTACTAACTTAACAAATGGTCTAATTACCATCTAAGGACCTTCAAATTTCATAACAATTAGACACCTCTAGCATGTACAACTCAACTTTTGTACTTTTTTACAATTTAGTCCTTTTTGCTAAATTGAGTGCTTAAACGTCAAAATTTTCGAACGAAATTTTCACGAAATCATTCCATAAAATTGTAGACCATAAAAAAGTAATAAAAAAAGTTTTACTATGTTGGATTCATGGTCCCGAAACCACTATTCTGACTAGGCCCTAAATCGGGTTGTTACAATAGAACTCTTGACATGGTATGAGAATCTTGAGATGAAATAAAAATGACTTGAAAGAATATTGCTTGATGATCTCATCTATGTTACTTGATTGATATGAAGATTTTGGTGACTAACATGTTTGATTGAATGTTTGTGATTAGGCAATTTAGCCAAATGGATGGAACATAACATTGTATGCCTAGATTTAATAAGCAAGATTAGTAAGTTTAGATTTCGTTATACGAACTTACTAAGCATGTAATGCTTACCCCATTTTATTTTCCCCTATTTTATAGTGCTCAGACGCTCGTGAAGGTTGGAAGATCATTGGACCATCAGCACATTATCAACTAGCATTTTGGGTATACTTAGTAAAATCATTTTGGTATAATGGCATGTATAGGACAACTTGGCCAATAGAGGCTTGAAATATTATTTTGTAACTTAGCTATTGGAATCGCTAGTAATGGTTCATTTTGATATTTCTAAGTAGGCTATTATGATATATATACACATGTGTTAAGTTGAGTACATGTGTTCAAATGTTGTTATTGCCTAAGTTAAATCAAGGTAAGTTTATAAATACTTGTGCTTGCAATGATATGTCATGTTAAATGATGAAATTGCCTATTTTGATTGCTTAGAATGGTTGGTATTGGTTGTGTGTTTCAAGTTCAGGTCTTAGGTGAAATTTTAGGTGAGAAATGAAGCTAGAAATGGCTTCATTTTGTCCACAGGGGCAGACATACGGGCGTGTGTTTAGACCGTGTGTGACACACGACTAGTAACATGGGCATGTGGTGAGGTCGTGTGTCTCTTGCACCTTACTTTTGAGAAACAGAATGCTCAGAATTGGGAACACGAGCAAAGATACAGGCGTGTGATTCAGCTGTGTGTTCCACATGGCCCAGAACATGAGCGTGTGTCTTAGCCGCCTGGAACCTACACCTATTTTCGAATTGAATTAATTAACCACACGGCATAGCACACAGGCGTGTGGCATGGTTGTGTGTCCAAGTCAGAGAGTTACACGGGGTAGAACACGACCTCCAACATGGGTGTGTCCCAGGGTCACACGGCCATGTCCCAAGGTCACACGGACCACATGGGCATGTGAGCCCTACACATTGGAAAAATTTTGAAAAGTTGCGAAAAATTCTTAGAGGTTTCGATTAAGTCTCGACTCGATTCCAATGCTCGTATTGGTCCTCGAGGGCCCGATCAAGGGACGCTATGGTTGATCTCGATAAATGAATAGTAATTTATGTAGATTAATGGAAAAATGTTCTGAATGTTCTGGTAATGTTTTAAAACCCTATTTTGGTGATGGGTACGGGTTAGCGATGTTACATTTAGTGGTATCAGAGTTATGGCTTAGCCGATTCTCAGATTTGACATGGAAAACACAAGTTTAGCTATGCATGCCATTATATAAATTGTGATAGTATGTTGACTCCTGATCATTTTTAATGTGTTGTTCATAAAGTAATGTCATCCAACTGAGCTAGAGCTGAATCGGAGGAAGCTAAGAGCAATGCTTCAGCTTCAGTTCAAAGAGTTGCGTTTGCGTCTAGTAGTGAAAGGCCCATATCTGAGGGTCAAAGTGAGGAGGTAAAACAAGCCTTTTTTCAAATGATAAATGAATGGTTTACTTAGTACTTGAGAACAAACCCTACTGTACAACGACCTCTCCCACCTGTTCCCCAGCCGATTCTTAATGTGCCACAAGGTGCCGAAGCTGTTAGAATTGGTAAGCCTTCGATAGATAAAATCTGCAAACATGGGGCAAAAGAATTTAGAGCTATCGCAGATAATGATCCAGAAAGGGCTGAGTCTTGGCTAGAAAACACTATCCGAGTTTTTGATGAATTGTCTTGTACGCCTGCTGAATGTCTGAAATGTGCAGTATCCCTACTGAAGGATATAGCTTATCATTGGTGGGATACCATAACTTCAGTGGTACCGAGAGAGAATGTAGCATGGGAATTCTTCCAAGCTGAATTCAGAAAGAAGTATGTGAGTCATGGATGAAAAAAGGAAAGAATTTCTAGAGCTTAAACAAGGAAACATGACCATATCCGAATATGAATTGGAATTTGTTCGGTTGAGTAAGTATGCCAGAGAATGGGTTTTAATCGAGGCTAAAATTGTAAATGCTTTGAAGAGGGCCTAAATGAAGATATTAAGTTATTGATTGGGATTCTTGAAATAAGGGAATTTGCGGCGTTAGCCGACCGAGCACACAAAGCTGAGGAACTGAGTAAAGAAAAGAAACAAGCCGAAAGAGTGTCTCAGGTTTCTGGAAAAAGTACTATGAATAAGTCACAATAATTTGCTTCTAAGAAATTAAAAAAAATATTATCATCATGTGACCACCTCTACGGGATAATCTAGAAGAGAGTGGGGCTCTCAACGTTCGAACTCGAGGTCTTCATCTCCATCTTAACCAGTGTGGGTAGTGTTGGTAATCCCAAACTGAAATGTAAGCATTGTAACAAATTTCATCATGGGGAATGTCGGTCTAGAAGTAGAGCTTGTTTCGGATATGGCTTACTTGAACATTTTCTCAGGGATTGTCCTGAAAGAGTTGAAAAGGAGATAAAACCAACTTCAAAATCGAGTAATCTTATCTCAAAGGGTAGACCACCCCACCATTCTGGCAATTTTGGTTGTAGTCGAGGTACTACCAAGGATAGTCCAGTTAGATCTGATGCACGAGCACTTGTAAGGACATATGCTATTCGTGCTAGAGAAGATGCCTCTGCACTAGACGTCATTACTGGTGCATTTTCTCTACTTGATACTAATATTATTGCTTCGATTGATCCTAGTTACACACATTCATATATATGCACGAACTTAGTGACTGCTAAAAATTTACCTGTTGAATTCACTGAATTTGTGGTTAAAGTTTCAAACCCTCTGGGCCAGTGTGTTATGGTGGATAAAGTTTGTAGGAACTGTCCGTTGATGGTGAAAGGTTATTTCTTTCTGGCTAACTTGATGTTATTACCATTTGATAAATTTGATGTAATCTTGGGTGTAACATCCCGAATTAGGGTCTAGTTGGAATATTGGTTTTGAGACCATAAATCTGAAAGATAAATAATTATTTTATGATTATTTGATGATCCATGACATGATTGCATGTTTGTGTGAAATTTTCATGAAGAAATTCAATGCTTAAAATTTCCAATTTAACTTTAGTGACTAAATTGAATAAGTTGCAAAACTTGTGTTGTAGAAGCTTTAAGCATGAAATTGCATTGGATTATTAATTAGAGGTCCTTAAATAGAAATTAGACCAAGTTCTAAAATTTTGGATAAAAATGGGCATGAATAGGAAAAATTTGAAAGAAAGGCTTAAAGGGCATTTTGGTCATTTTGTTAATAAATGAATAAAAAGAGAAAAATCAAGAAAAAATTATGTCTATCTTCTCCTAAGGGTGCTAAAATTTGGGTAGTCTCCATAGCTAGGGTTTTCAACATTTCAAGCTTGATTGTAAGTGCTCCCAAGTCCTATTTTCAATATTCTTTACATTTTTTAAGTTGTCATCAACCGATCTAGCTATTTCTACCATTATTTTGAGCTAGGTTTCAAGTATGAAAATTGACCCATGTGTGATATGGTTGTATTTTGATGTTTAATAGAGGAATATGAATGTTTGATGTGTGATAAACATCTTTTGCTAAGTGATTTTTAGTGAAAACACTTAAAAGGACTTGTTTGTAAAAGGTGTAAAAATGGGTAGTAGAAATGTGAAATAAAGGAAAATGTGGGCTGTTATGAGTTAGAATATGAATCGACTAGGCTTGGGTAACCAAGAAATTTCATGCATTTCATTTTACGAGCCTAAGGACTAAAGTGTGAATAAGTGAAAAGTTAGGGGTAAAATGGTAATTTTATCAAGTATGTGTTATGGGGCAATTTGACCAATGTATGTATTAAACAAGTTAAATTTGGCATTATAGATCAAGAAAAACGTGATTCTAGTCTTGATTGGAGGAAAAATAAAGTTTACGAGAATTAGGCTCATTTCTATCGTTTTGTATCGAGGTAAGTTCATTTGCAAATAATGTAACATGTTTCATACTCTAAATGCTTTAATATTGCATTTATGGTAAGTACTTACATATTTGATATGTTGTTGTATCATATGTTTATGGTTTAAATCTTATCATGAATATGTGATTGGTGTAATGAGTATTGAAATCGACATTACGAGCAAGTCCGAAAGTGATGCGATAAGTATGAAAATCTCCTTTGAACCTTAGGAATAGTTTAGGATACAAGTGAAATGTCACTAGGAAATATGTGATCTAAACTCATTGAGTTGTGGTCTGAGTTCATGATATATGTGACATCCGAACTCATTGAATTGTGGTCTAAGTTCATGATATATATATGATACACGTTTTGGTGTTCAGGTATTAGTCTCGTATATTCTATTGATGGCGAGGTAGTCCGGCATGTGTTACGGATACCTGACAGCCTGTATAAGCAGTCCCGTGAGTAGCTCATAAGCGAGCAACATGTGATCTGACATATGAAGTAGCATTGGCTACATATAAGGCACTTAGATGCAAGCTTTCAATGTATCCGATAGTATTCTGAGTGTTCAACGGGTAGTCAAGAGAAGTTCAATAAGTAAGCTTAACGATGGTATCAAGACAAGAAAGTAAGTTATTATGTGCAAGTGGGCACAGGTATGTACATCAAACTCATGTGAATGACATGAAATACGATGAGCTAATGGTAAGAACATGTGTATACATATACATGAAGAATAAGTTTATGAGATTTGATAAAATGCAAGCTTGTGTTCGTTATGTTAAATGCATGATTAATGCTTGATTAAGTTGCATTTTATTTGTATGTGAACTTACTAAGCTTTAAAGCTTACCCCATTCCTTTCTTTTTCTTATAGTGTCGCCAAGTAGCTCGGAGATCGGAAGACGTCGGAGACACGATCACACTATCAATTGGACATCTGGGTATAGCTAGTTTTATCATTTTGGGTATGGCATGTATAGGGACTTGGTCTTTTTGGTATGTGTCATATTGATTAGCCAAACATGTTGGCTCATGATGTTATTATGATTATTTTGTATAATGCCATGAGAAGTGGCTCTTATTGATTATTTGGGTTGTAACCCTAATTATTGATGCATGCACGCAAATGTGCTTATGGTTTAATATAGTTATAGTTGCCTATGGTTAATGAGTATGATGGATGGCTTGTAGGTTGAGTGTTTGAAATATGATTAATGTGAATACAATATATGTGGTGTGAATGTGTAACTTGAAAGTAGGTTAGCAAGGATGATAAATAAATATGAAATTGGTGTGGAATGCCATATGAAAGCATAATAGTTTGGGTAGGTGATATGTTGGCATTGTTAGGTCATAATTTATCCATGAATGTGAATGTTTGAGTAATCAAGTGTGCCATGTTGCATGCCATGATATGAGTGTAAGTATGTGAGTGTTTAAGGGTGGCAAATGGCTTACAAAATAGCCTAGAAATTGTCCACACGGTTAGACACATGGGCATGTGTCTAGACTGTGTGTGACACACGGTCTGCCCCATGGGCTTGTGATCCTGTCGTGTGTCCTCTGCTCCCTAATTATGCAAAATAGAATACCTTTTAACACCCCAAACCCGGCCTGAAAGTTTGGCTCGAATCTGGCATGTCACATTGAAGTGTTTTTTGAAAACCATGTTTCCATTAAAAACCCTTCTTAATAATTGAAAACTTATACCCTTTTTAAACCTTGTTAGAAACCTTAGCTGAATAACATTCTTAACAACTTTGTAAAAATCTTGGCATTTGCAGAAGCTTGATTTAAAAACAATTGCAGATACGTGATGTTTGGAACAGCTGTAGTTGCTTTGGAAAACCGTGTTCTAAAACTAGCAATTATAAGAACAATAAGTAAAATTTCAAATTTGAAATCCAAAAAATTACAACGGCTTTACTACAACCCACATAAAACATTTAAAAGCAATAATCAAAACTATAAAATAAACAGTGTGTGTGGCTTCCTCCGAGCCCCTCCCAGCTCCGATCCGTCTAAGGCTGGAAATTACCTAAAAGGTTAATAAACGGGGTGAGTTTACGAAAACTCAGTGTGAAATCCCCTACTATAAAAAGGAACAGTCAGTCATATAAAAGAATTAAAAGTCTGGCCCCAGCCTTACTTACAGTTTCAGTATCAATTGGGCCTTAGCCCACTATAACAAACTGTACTAGATGGGCTTTAACCTATTACAGAATAAGAAACATTATCAGAACTAGAATCAGAATCAGAATCAAGTGACAGAATCAGAATCAGAATCAGTATCAGGTAACAGAATCAAAATCAGAATGTGAATGCAATCCCAACCCAATCCAGCTGTATACACCCCCGTACCAACCCTACACTCCACAGTTGTAGCATTACTGCTCAGTTATCAGTAAGTTGAGGCAAAGCATCCAGTACGTGGGCAAGCCACTTTCAGTACTTCCTCCATCAATATAACCCATAACCCATGCAACAGATATAAATATCATGGCATACAACATATAGAATCAGAATATCATGCCCATATTTGAATCAAACAACCACAGTCAAGTCATTCATATCACCAACATATATTCACAATCAAATCCGTCAACCACACAGTCCAAGTCAATCACTTGCCCACAAGGGCAAAACAGTCAACTAACACCCTAAGGGTAAAATGGTAATTTTACCCCACAAGGGTATCTCGATAATTCTACCCTATAGGGGTATTTCGATATTTCTACCCTATAAGGGTATTTTGGTAATTCTACCCTACAAGGTAATTTCAGTAATTCTACCCTACAAGGGTATTTCAGTAATTCTACCCTACAGGGTATTTTGATAATTCTACCCTACAGGGGTATTTCAATTATTCTACCCTACAAGGGTATTTCGGTAATTTCACAAATCAGGGGTATTTTAGTAATTTTACAAACCAGGGGTACTTTGGTAATTTTATTGATCGAGGGTATTTTGGTAATTTTGTAAACCAAGGGTATTTCAGTAATTTTGTAAATCGAGGGTAAAATGTAATTCTATAAATCGAGGGTAAAATAGTAATTCTGTAAATCGAGGGTAAAATGGTAATTCTATCTTACATGAGTATTTCAGTAATTTTACAAATCGAGGGTATTTCAGTAATTTTACAAACTGAGGGTATTTCGGTAATTTTACAAATCGAGGATATTTAGGTAATTTTATAAATCGGGGGTACTTTGGTAATTTTACAAGTCGAGGGTATATCAGTAATTTAGTAAACTAAAGTATTCTAAACAGAGATAACAATACGAATGGGCCTAAAACCTATTCTCGGCCCAAATGGGCCCACACGCTCGTGTAGCCCTTTTAGCCCAAATCTAGCCACAAATATGAAATTCACCTAGCCTAGTCCAATATTTACTACACAATCAAACAACTTATCCAATTGGGCCCGTAGGCCCATTGGGCCCAAATGACCCCTTTCGGCCCATCGCGACCCGAAATAGCCATCCTACAGCTAGAGTAGCGAGAAAATACACACCTGATAGGAGACTGGAGTTAATCCGCACTCCGAGCACTCTTAGCCGACGCCCAACCCAAACGAGCATGTCATAGAGCGAAAGGGATCAGCCAAGAAAGGTACCTTTACTTTCCTCATGGTTCTCTCTATTTAAAGCCAGCTTCATATCCACTCTTATGTTAGCTTCCCGATGTGGGATCCCTCCATCATCAGAGTTTAAATTCAACACCAACTCTTGCCGCCCCCTGTTAGCAAAATAAATGCTCTTTGCTTGCCATGGGATTCGAACCCATGCCTCCTCTTAAATGCTCCACACGCTACTTGCCACTAAGCCACAAGGCTTTTTGTGTAACAATTTCTCCAACAATATTCTTAAGGCCTACCTACTACACCCAGGGTTTGATTCACCCTATATGTAAATTTTTGCTAGATCTAGGTTTGAACCCAAGACTTCTCCAACACTTCTCAGCACACTTAACCACAAAAACAAGCCTTCAACTACGAAATTTTCACACACAACAGAATATTATAAGCTGCCTTAAACCGCTCCCATGCTCAAGGCCCAAAACTTCTAGGCCCAAATTCAGGGTGTTACCACTCTACCTCCCTTAAAGAAATTTCATCCCCGAAATTTCCATCTAACAGGGTGGTCGTGTAACACTACCCCATTACGTTACAACTGCGCACTCTGATCCTACTATCACTATCACACTTCAACTAGAACTTGAAACATCTCACACATACAACACTTATTCACTGAAGCAGACACATATTTATCACATATATATACAATTTCTATATCCAAACATCACATCCACATAAAATAAATACCAAATTTAAATTCAGACCAATATCTAAAGAATCCACAGTATTTCAATTTCTAAACAGACAAAAGTATTCAGAAGACTTACGGATTCGACGCTAGATACTCGGTGTGCCACACTTTTTAAGAGAAATACTTCAAACTGAGCACGTGGTTGAAAATAATTTTTTGAAATTCAACCTTTGAAAACCCAATCCACAGCAGAGTTGTTGCAACCCAGGCTCTGATACCACTAAATGTAACACCCCAAACCTGACCTGAAAGTTTGGCTCGAATCTGGCATGTCACATTAAAGTGTTTTTCGAAAACCATTTTTCCATTAAAAACCCTTCTTAATAATTAAAAACTTATACCCTTTTTAAACCTTGTTAGAAACCTCAGCTGAATAACATTCTTAACAACTTTGTAAAAATCTTAGCAGTTGTGGAAGCTTGACTTAAAAATAATTGCGGATACGTGATGTTTGGAACAACAATAGTTGCTTTGGAAAATCGTGTTCTAAAACTAGCAATTATAAGAACAATAAGTAAAATTTCAAATTTGAAATCCAGAAAATTACAACGGCTTTACTACAACCCACATAAAACATTTAAAAGTAATAATCAAAACTATAAAATAAACAGTGTTGTGGCTTCCCCCGAGCCCCTCGCAGCTCCGATCCGTTTAAGGCTGGAAATTACCTAAAAGGTTAATAAACGGGGTGAGTTTACGAAAACTCAGTGTGAAATCCCCTACTATAAAAAGGAACAGTCAGTCATATAAAAGAATTAAAAGTCTGGCCCCAGCCTTACTTACAGTTTCAGTATCAATTGGGCCTTAGCCCACTATAACAAACAATACTAGATGGGCTTTAACCTATTACAGAATAAGAAACATTATCAGAACTAGAATCAGAATCAGAATTAGAATCAAGTGACAGAATCAAAATCAGAATCAGTATCAGGTAACAGAATCAAAATCAGAATGTGAATTCAATCCCAACCCAATCTAGCCGTATATACCCCCGTACCAACCTTACACTCCATATGGGGAATAGCTCAACCCACCCAGCCCTATACTCCACAGTTGTAGCATTGCTGCTCAGTTATCAGTAAGTTGAGGCAAAGCCTCCAGTACGTGGGCAAGCCACTTTCAGTACTTCATCAATATAACCCATAACCCATGCAACAGATATAAATATCATGGCATACAACATACAGAATTAGAATATCATGCCCATATTTGAATCAAACAATCACAGTCAAGTCATTTATATCACCAACATATATTCACAATCAAATCCGTCAACCACACAGTCCAAGTCAATCACTTGCCCACAAGGGCAAAACAGTCAATTAACACCCGAGGGGCAAAATGGTAATTTTACCCTACAAGGGTATCTCGGTAATTTTACCCTACAAGGGTATTTCGGTATTTCTACCCTAAAAGGGTATTTCGGTAATTCACCCTACAGGGGTATTTTAGTAATTCTACCCTACAAAGGTATTTCGGTAATTCTACCCTACAAGGGTATTTCGATAATTCTACCCTACAGAGGTATTTCAGTAATTCTACCCTACAAGGGTATTGTGGTAATTTCACAAATCAGGGGTATTTTGGTAATTTTACAAACCAGGGGTATTTTGGTAATTTTATTGATCGATGATATTTTGGTAATTTTGTAAACCAAGGGTATTTCAGTAATTTTGTAAATCGAGGGTAAAATGGTAATTCTATAAATCGAGGGTAAAACGATAATTCTGTAAATCGAGGGTAAAATGGTAATTCTATCTTATAGGAGTATTTCAGTAATTTTACAAATTGAGGGTATTTCAGTAATTTTGCAAACTGAGGGTATTTCAGTAATTTTACAAATCAAGGATATTTAAGTAATTTTATAAATCGGGGGTACTTTAGTAATTTTACAAGTCGAGGGTATTTCAGTAATTTGGTAAACTAAAGTATTTTAAACAGAGATAACAATACGAATGGGCCTAAAGCCTATTCTCGGCCCAAATGGGCCCACACGCTCGTGTGGCCCTTTTAGCCCAAATCTAGCCACAAATATGAAATTCACCTAGCCTAGTCCAATATTTACTACATAATTAAACAACTTATCCAATTGGGCCCGTAGGCCCATTGGGGCCAAATGACCCCTTTTGGCCCATCGCGGCCCAAAGTAGCCATCCTACAGCTAGAGTGGCGAGAAAATACACACCTAATAGGAGACTGGAGTTAATCCACGCTCCGAGCACTCTTAGCCGACGCCCAACCCAAACGAGCACGTCATAAAGCGAAAGGGATCAGCCAAGAAAGGTACTTTTACTCTCCTCATGGTTCTCTCTATTTAAAGCCAGCTTCGCATCCACTCTTATGTTAGCTTCCCGATGTGGGATCCCTCCATCATCAGAGTTTAAATTCAACACCAACTCTTGCCGCCCCCTGTTAGCAAAATAAATGCTCTTTGCTTGCCATGGGATTCGAACCCATGCCTCCCCTTAAATGCTCCACACGTTACTTGCCACTAAGCCACAAGGCTTTTTGTGTAACAATTTCTCCAACAATATTCTTAAGGCCTACCTACTACACCCAGGGTTTGATTCACCCTATATGTAAATTTTTGCTAGAGTCCAGGTTTGAACCCAGGACTTCTCCAACACTTCTCAGCACACTTAACCACTAAAACAAGCCTTCAACTACGAAATTTTCACGCACAACAGAATATTATAAGCTGCCTTCAACCGCTCCCATGCTCATGGCCCAAAACTTCTAGGCCCAAATTCAGGGTGTTACAACTCTACCTCCCTTAAAGAAATTTCGTCCCCGAAATTTCCATCTAACAGGGTGGTCGTGTAACACTACCCCATTACGTTACAACTGCGCACTCTGATCCTACTATCACTATCACACTTCAACTAGAACTTGAAACATCTCACACATACAACACTTATTCACTGAAGCAGACACATATTTATCACATATATATACAATTTCTATATCCAAACATCACATCCACATAAAATAAATACCAAATTTAAATTCAGACCAATATCTAAAGAATCCACAGTATTTCAATTTCTAAACAGACAAAAGTATTCAGAAGACTTACGGATTCGACGCTAGATACTCGGTGTGCCACACTTTTTAAGAGAAATACTTCAAACTGAGCACGTGGTTGAAAATAATTTTTGAAATTCAACCTTTGAAAACCCAATCCACAGCAGAGTTGTTGCAACCCAGGCTCTGATACCACTAAATGTAACACCCCAAACCTGACCTGAAAGTTTGGCTCGAATCTGGCATGTCACATTAAAGTGTTTTTCGAAAACCATTTTTCCATTAAAAACCCTTCTTAATAATTAAAAACTTATACCCTTTTTAAACCTTGTTAGAAACCTCAGCTGAATAACATTCTTAACAACTTTGTAAAAATCTTAGCAGTTGTGGAAGCTTGACTTAAAAATAATTGCGGATACGTGATGTTTGGAACAACAATAGTTGCTTTGGAAAATCGTGTTCTAAAACTAGCAATTATAAGAACAATAAGTAAAATTTCAAATTTGAAATCCAGAAAATTACAACGGCTTTACTACAACCCACATAAAACATTTAAAAGTAATAATCAAAACTATAAAATAAACAGTGTTGTGGCTTCCCCCGAGCCCCTCGCAGCTCCGATCCGTTTAAGGCTGGAAATTACCTAAAAGGTTAATAAACGGGGTGAGTTTACGAAAACTCAGTGTGAAATCCCCTACTATAAAAGGAACAGTCAGTCATATAAAAGAATTAAAAGTCTGGCCCCAGCCTTACTTACAGTTTCAGTATCAATTGGGCCTTAGCCCACTATAACAAACAATACTAGATGGGCTTTAACCTATTACAGAATAAGAAACATTATCAGAACTAGAATCAGAATCAGAATTAGAATCAAGTGACAGAATCAAAATCAGAATCAGTATCAGGTAACAGAATCAAAATCAGAATGTGAATTCAATCCCAACCCAATCTAGCCGTATATACCCCCGTACCAACCTTACACTCCATATGGGGAATAGCTCAACCCACCCAGCCCTATACTCCACAGTTGTAGCATTGCTGCTCAGTTATCAGTAAGTTGAGGCAAAGCCTCCAGTACGTGGGCAAGCCACTTTCAGTACTTCATCAATATAACCCATAACCCATGCAACAGATATAAATATCATGGCATACAACATACAGAATTAGAATATCATGCCCATATTTGAATCAAACAATCACAGTCAAGTCATTTATATCACCAACATATATTCACAATCAAATCCGTCAACCACACAGTCCAAGTCAATCACTTGCCCACAAGGGCAAAACAGTCAATTAACACCCGAGGGGCAAAATGGTAATTTTACCCTACAAGGGTATCTCGGTAATTTTACCCTACAAGGGTATTTCGGTATTTCTACCCTAAAAGGGTATTTCGGTAATTCACCCTACAGGGGTATTTTAGTAATTCTACCCTACAAAGGTATTTCGGTAATTCTACCCTACAAGGGTATTTCGATAATTCTACCCTACAGAGGTATTTCAGTAATTCTACCCTACAAGGGTATTGTGGTAATTTCACAAATCAGGGGTATTTTGGTAATTTTACAAACCAGGGGTATTTTGGTAATTTTATTGATCGATGATATTTTGGTAATTTTGTAAACCAAGGGTATTTCAGTAATTTTGTAAATCGAGGGTAAAATGGTAATTCTATAAATCGAGGGTAAAACGATAATTCTGTAAATCGAGGGTAAAATGGTAATTCTATCTTATAGGAGTATTTCAGTAATTTTACAAATTGAGGGTATTTCAGTAATTTTGCAAACTGAGGGTATTTCAGTAATTTTACAAATCAAGGATATTTAAGTAATTTTATAAATCGGGGGTACTTTAGTAATTTTACAAGTCGAGGGTATTTCAGTAATTTGGTAAACTAAAGTATTTTAAACAGAGATAACAATACGAATGGGCCTAAAGCCTATTCTCGGCCCAAATGGGCCCACACGCTCGTGTGGCCCTTTTAGCCCAAATCTAGCCACAAATATGAAATTCACCTAGCCTAGTCCAATATTTACTACATAATTAAACAACTTATCCAATTGGGCCCGTAGGCCCATTGGGGCCAAATGACCCCTTTTGGCCCATCGCGGCCCAAAGTAGCCATCCTACAGCTAGAGTGGCGAGAAAATACACACCTAATAGGAGACTGGAGTTAATCCACGCTCCGAGCACTCTTAGCCGACGCCCAACCCAAACGAGCACGTCATAAAGCGAAAGGGATCAGCCAAGAAAGGTACTTTTACTCTCCTCATGGTTCTCTCTATTTAAAGCCAGCTTCGCATCCACTCTTATGTTAGCTTCCCGATGTGGGATCCCTCCATCATCAGAGTTTAAATTCAACACCAACTCTTGCCGCCCCCTGTTAGCAAAATAAATGCTCTTTGCTTGCCATGGGATTCGAACCCATGCCTCCCCTTAAATGCTCCACACGTTACTTGCCACTAAGCCACAAGGCTTTTTGTGTAACAATTTCTCCAACAATATTCTTAAGGCCTACCTACTACACCCAGGGTTTGATTCACCCTATATGTAAATTTTTGCTAGAGTCCAGGTTTGAACCCAGGACTTCTCCAACACTTCTCAGCACACTTAACCACTAAAACAAGCCTTCAACTACGAAATTTTCACGCACAACAGAATATTATAAGCTGCCTTCAACCGCTCCCATGCTCATGGCCCAAAACTTCTAGGCCCAAATTCAGGGTGTTACAACTCTACCTCCCTTAAAGAAATTTCGTCCCCGAAATTTCCATCTAACAGGGTGGTCGTGTAACACTACCCCATTACGTTACAACTGCGCACTCTGATCCTACTATCACTATCACACTTCAACTAGAACTTGAAACATCTCACACATACAACACTTATTCACTGAAGCAGACACATATTTATCACATATATATACAATTTCTATATCCAAACATCACATCCACATAAAATAAATACCAAATTTAAATTCAGACCAATATCTAAAGAATCCACAGTATTTCAATTTCTAAACAGACAAAAGTATTCAGAAGACTTACGGATTCGACGCTAGATACTCGGTGTGCCACACTTTTAAGAGAAATACTTCAAACTGAGCACGTGGTTGAAAATAATTTTTTGAAATTCAACCTTTGAAAACCCAATCCACAGCAGAGTTGTTGCAACCCAGGCTCTGATACCACTAAATGTAACACCCCAAACCTGACCTGAAAGTTTGGCTCGAATCTGGCATGTCACATTAAAGTGTTTTTCGAAAACCATTTTTCCATTAAAAACCCTTCTTAATAATTAAAAACTTATACCCTTTTTAAACCTTGTTAGAAACCTCAGCTGAATAACATTCTTAACAACTTTGTAAAAATCTTAGCAGTTGTGGAAGCTTGACTTAAAAATAATTGCGGATACGTGATGTTTGGAACAACAATAGTTGCTTTGGAAAATCGTGTTCTAAAACTAGCAATTATAAGAACAATAAGTAAAATTTCAAATTTGAAATCCAGAAAATTACAACGGCTTTACTACAACCCACATAAAACATTTAAAAGTAATAATCAAAACTATAAAATAAACAGTGTTGTGGCTTCCCCCGAGCCCCTCGCAGCTCCGATCCGTTTAAGGCTGGAAATTACCTAAAAGGTTAATAAACGGGGTGAGTTTACGAAAACTCAGTGTGAAATCCCCTACTATAAAAAGGAACAGTCAGTCATATAAAAGAATTAAAAGTCTGGCCCCAGCCTTACTTACAGTTTCAGTATCAATTGGGCCTTAGCCCACTATAACAAACAATACTAGATGGGCTTTAACCTATTACAGAATAAGAAACATTATCAGAACTAGAATCAGAATCAGAATTAGAATCAAGTGACAGAATCAAAATCAGAATCAGTATCAGGTAACAGAATCAAAATCAGAATGTGAATTCAATCCCAACCCAATCTAGCCGTATATACCCCCGTACCAACCTTACACTCCATATGGGGAATAGCTCAACCCACCCAGCCCTATACTCCACAGTTGTAGCATTGCTGCTCAGTTATCAGTAAGTTGAGGCAAAGCCTCCAGTACGTGGGCAAGCCACTTTCAGTACTTCATCAATATAACCCATAACCCATGCAACAGATATAAATATCATGGCATACAACATACAGAATTAGAATATCATGCCCATATTTGAATCAAACAATCACAGTCAAGTCATTTATATCACCAACATATATTCACAATCAAATCCGTCAACCACACAGTCCAAGTCAATCACTTGCCCACAAGGGCAAAACAGTCAATTAACACCCGAGGGGCAAAATGGTAATTTTACCCTACAAGGGTATCTCGGTAATTTTACCCTACAAGGGTATTTCGGTATTTCTACCCTAAAAGGGTATTTCGGTAATTCACCCTACAGGGTATTTTAGTAATTCTACCCTACAAAGGTATTTCGGTAATTCTACCCTACAAGGGTATTTCGATAATTCTACCCTACAGAGGTATTTCAGTAATTCTACCCTACAAGGGTATTGTGGTAATTTCACAAATCAGGGGTATTTTGGTAATTTTACAAACCAGGGGTATTTTGGTAATTTTATTGATCGATGATATTTTGGTAATTTTGTAAACCAAGGGTATTTCAGTAATTTTGTAAATCGAGGGTAAAATGGTAATTCTATAAATCGAGGGTAAAACGATAATTCTGTAAATCGAGGGTAAAATGGTAATTCTATCTTATAGGAGTATTTCAGTAATTTTACAAATTGAGGGTATTTCAGTAATTTTGCAAACTGAGGGTATTTCAGTAATTTTACAAATCAAGGATATTTAAGTAATTTTATAAATCGGGGGTACTTTAGTAATTTTACAAGTCGAGGGTATTTCAGTAATTTGGTAAACTAAAGTATTTTAAACAGAGATAACAATACGAATGGGCCTAAAGCCTATTCTCGGCCCAAATGGCCCACACGCTCGTGTGGCCCTTTTAGCCCAAATCTAGCCACAAATATGAAATTCACCTAGCCTAGTCCAATATTTACTACATAATTAAACAACTTATCCAATTGGGCCCGTAGGCCCATTGGGGCCAAATGACCCCTTTTGGCCCATCGCGGCCCAAAGTAGCCATCCTACAGCTAGAGTGGCGAGAAAATACACACCTAATAGGAGACTGGAGTTAATCCACGCTCCGAGCACTCTTAGCCGACGCCCAACCCAAACGAGCACGTCATAAAGCGAAAGGGATCAGCCAAGAAAGGTACTTTTACTCTCCTCATGGTTCTCTCTATTTAAAGCCAGCTTCGCATCCACTCTTATGTTAGCTTCCCGATGTGGGATCCCTCCATCATCAGAGTTTAAATTCAACACCAACTCTTGCCGCCCCCTGTTAGCAAAATAAATGCTCTTTGCTTGCCATGGGATTCGAACCCATGCCTCCCCTTAAATGCTCCACACGTTACTTGCCACTAAGCCACAAGGCTTTTTGTGTAACAATTTCTCCAACAATATTCTTAAGGCCTACCTACTACACCCAGGGTTTGATTCACCCTATATGTAAATTTTTGCTAGAGTCCAGGTTTGAACCCAGGACTTCTCCAACACTTCTCAGCACACTTAACCACTAAAACAAGCCTTCAACTACGAAATTTTCACGCACAACAGAATATTATAAGCTGCCTTCAACCGCTCCCATGCTCATGGCCCAAAACTTCTAGGCCCAAATTCAGGGTGTTACAACTCTACCTCCCTTAAAGAAATTTCGTCCCCGAAATTTCCATCTAACAGGGTGGTCGTGTAACACTACCCCATTACGTTACAACTGCGCACTCTGATCCTACTATCACTATCACACTTCAACTAGAACTTGAAACATCTCACACATACAACACTTATTCACTGAAGCAGACACATATTTATCACATATATATACAATTTCTATATCCAAACATCACATCCACATAAAATAAATACCAAATTTAAATTCAGACCAATATCTAAAGAATCCACAGTATTTCAATTTCTAAACAGACAAAAGTATTCAGAAGACTTACGGATTCGACGCTAGATACTCGGTGTGCCACACTTTTTAAGAGAAATACTTCAAACTGAGCACGTGGTTGAAAATAATTTTTTGAAATTCAACCTTTGAAAACCCAATCCACAGCAGAGTTGTTGCAACCCAGGCTCTGATACCACTAAATGTAACACCCCAAACCTGACCTGAAAGTTTGGCTCGAATCTGGCATGTCACATTAAAGTGTTTTTCGAAAACCATTTTTCCATTAAAAACCCTTCTTAATAATTAAAAACTTATACCCTTTTTAAACCTTGTTAGAAACCTCAGCTGAATAACATTCTTAACAACTTTGTAAAAATCTTAGCAGTTGTGGAAGCTTGACTTAAAAATAATTGCGGATACGTGATGTTTGGAACAACAATAGTTGCTTTGGAAAATCGTGTTCTAAAACTAGCAATTATAAGAACAATAAGTAAAATTTCAAATTTGAAATCCAGAAAATTACAACGGCTTTACTACAACCCACATAAAACATTTAAAAGTAATAATCAAAACTATAAAATAAACAGTGTTGTGGCTTCCCCCGAGCCCCTCGCAGCTCCGATCCGTTTAAGGCTGGAAATTACCTAAAAGGTTAATAAACGGGGTGAGTTTACGAAAACTCAGTGTGAAATCCCCTACTATAAAAAGGAACAGTCAGTCATATAAAAGAATTAAAAGTCTGGCCCCAGCCTTACTTACAGTTTCAGTATCAATTGGGCCTTAGCCCACTATAACAAACAATACTAGATGGGCTTTAACCTATTACAGAATAAGAAACATTATCAGAACTAGAATCAGAATCAGAATTAGAATCAAGTGACAGAATCAAAATCAGAATCAGTATCAGGTAACAGAATCAAAATCAGAATGTGAATTCAATCCCAACCCAATCTAGCCGTATATACCCCCGTACCAACCTTACACTCCATATGGGGAATAGCTCAACCCACCCAGCCCTATACTCCACAGTTGTAGCATTGCTGCTCAGTTATCAGTAAGTTGAGGCAAAGCCTCCAGTACGTGGGCAAGCCACTTTCAGTACTTCATCAATATAACCCATAACCCATGCAACAGATATAAATATCATGGCATACAACATACAGAATTAGAATATCATGCCCATATTTGAATCAAACAATCACAGTCAAGTCATTTATATCACCAACATATATTCACAATCAAATCCGTCAACCACACAGTCCAAGTCAATCACTTGCCCACAAGGGCAAAACAGTCAATTAACACCCGAGGGGCAAAATGGTAATTTTACCCTACAAGGGTATCTCGGTAATTTTACCCTACAAGGGTATTTCGGTATTTCTACCCTAAAAGGGTATTTCGGTAATTCACCCTACAGGGGTATTTTAGTAATTCTACCCTACAAAGGTATTTCGGTAATTCTACCCTACAAGGGTATTTCGATAATTCTACCCTACAGAGGTATTTCAGTAATTCTACCCTACAAGGGTATTGTGGTAATTTCACAAATCAGGGGTATTTTGGTAATTTTACAAACCAGGGGTATTTGGTAATTTTATTGATCGATGATATTTTGGTAATTTTGTAAACCAAGGGTATTTCAGTAATTTTGTAAATCGAGGGTAAAATGGTAATTCTATAAATCGAGGGTAAAACGATAATTCTGTAAATCGAGGGTAAAATGGTAATTCTATCTTATAGGAGTATTTCAGTAATTTTACAAATTGAGGGTATTTCAGTAATTTTGCAAACTGAGGGTATTTCAGTAATTTTACAAATCAAGGATATTTAAGTAATTTTATAAATCGGGGGTACTTTAGTAATTTTACAAGTCGAGGGTATTTCAGTAATTTGGTAAACTAAAGTATTTTAAACAGAGATAACAATACGAATGGGCCTAAAGCCTATTCTCGGCCCAAATGGGCCCACACGCTCGTGTGGCCCTTTTAGCCCAAATCTAGCCACAAATATGAAATTCACCTAGCCTAGTCCAATATTTACTACATAATTAAACAACTTATCCAATTGGGCCCGTAGGCCCATTGGGGCCAAATGACCCCTTTCGGCCCATCGCGGCCCAAAGTAGCCATCCTACAGCTAGAGTGGCGAGAAAATACACACCTAATAGGAGACTGGAGTTAATCCACGCTCCGAGCACTCTTAGCCGACGCCCAACCCAAACGAGCACGTCATAAAGCGAAAGGGATCAGCCAAGAAAGGTACTTTTACTCTCCTCATGGTTCTCTCTATTTAAAGCCAGCTTCGCATCCACTCTTATGTTAGCTTCCCGATGTGGGATCCCTCCATCATCAGAGTTTAAATTCAACACCAACTCTTGCCGCCCCCTGTTAGCAAAATAAATGCTCTTTGCTTGCCATGGGATTCGAACCCATGCCTCCCCTTAAATGCTCCACACGTTACTTGCCACTAAGCCACAAGGCTTTTTGTGTAACAATTTCTCCAACAATATTCTTAAGGCCTACCTACTACACCCAGGGTTTGATTCACCCTATATGTAAATTTTTGCTAGAGTCCAGGTTTGAACCCAGGACTTCTCCAACACTTCTCAGCACACTTAACCACTAAAACAAGCCTTCAACTACGAAATTTTCACGCACAACAGAATATTATAAGCTGCCTTCAACCGCTCCCATGCTCATGGCCCAAAACTTCTAGGCCCAAATTCAGGGTGTTACATGCCTAGTAGTAAACACACGGGCAGAGACACTGCCTAGGCCTTGTGAAGTCTGCAATTAATTTTTGGAATTTAATTCAGCACATGGTTAGAACACATGAGCTAGTGGTAAGAACATGTGTATACATATACATGAAGAATAAGTTTATGAGATTTGATAAAATGCAAGATTGTGTTCGTTATGTTAAATGCATGATTAATGCTTGATTAAGTTGCATTTTATTTGCATGTGAACTTACTAAGCTTTAAAGCTTACCCCATTCCTTTCTTTTTCTTATAGTGTCGCCAAGTAGCTTAGGGATCGGAAGACGTTAGAGACACGATCACACTATTAATTGGACATTTGGGTATAGCTAGTTTTATCATTTTGGGTATGGCATGTATAGGGACTTGGTCTTTTTGGTATGTGTCATATTGATTAGCCAAATGTGTTGGCTCATGATGTTATTATGATTATTTTATATATGGCCATGAGAGGTGGCTCTTATTGATTATTTAGGTTGTAACCCTAATTATTGATGCATGAATGCAAATGTGCTTATGCTTTAATGTAGTTATAGTTGCTTATGGTTAATAAGTGTGATGGATGGCTTGTAGGTTGAGTGTATAAAATATTATTAATGTGAATACAATATATGTGGTGTGAATGTGTAACTTGAAAGTAGGTTAGCAAGGATGATAAATAAATATGAAATTGGTGTGGAATGTTATATGAAAGCATAATAGTTTGGATAGGTGATATGTTGACATTGTTAAGTCATAATTTATCCATGAATGTGAATGTTTGAGTAATCAAGTGTCCCATTTTACATGCCATGATATGAGTGTAAGTATGTGAGTGTTTAAGGGTGGCAAATGGCTTGGAAAATAGCCTAGAAATTGTCCACAAGGTTAAACACACGGGTATGTGTCTAGACAGTGTGTGCACACGGTCTGCCCCATGGGCGTGTGATCTGGCCGTGTGTCCCCTGCACCTTAATTATGCAAAATAGAATGCCTAGTAGGAAACACATGGGCGGATACACCGCCCTGTGAAGGACACGGCATTAGGACATGGGCGTGTGGCTAGGCTGTGTGAAGTCTGCACTTAATTTTTGGAATTTAATTCGCCACACGGCCTAAGCACACGAGTATGTGACTTTGCCGTGTGACCTTATTTTATTGATGATGTCATAGTTAGATAGTTACACGGGAGTGTCCCACGCCACACGGGCATGTGTGACCACACGGCCTACCCACACGGGAGTGTGACTCTCCAAAGCAAGAAAATTTTATAAGTGTTGAAGAGGTTCTAAAAGTTCTCGATTTAGGCCTAAATCGCTTCCGATGCATGTTTTGGATCTTGCAGATCCTTATAAGGGACAATTTGCATGTGATCAAAAAATTTTTAATTTGGATGAAATTTTATTTATGTGTATTATGGCTTATTAAATTATATAAATATGCTTGTGATATTTGGTGGTTATACATAACTTCATAAATGACTTAATAATATGTTTGGCCATGTTGTTAATAATTAATGCTGAATATATATGCGTTATATGCAGTAAATGTTAGGTTGGAATTTGATATGATATTTGTTTACATTGTGCAAAATAATATATGTTCTGAAATGTAAGTTAACTATATGTTTTTTTCTTTTTTTTTATATAAGTGGGTTTTGACTTGGGTGGAAATTTATTAATAATTGGAATTGCGTTTTTGATCTGTAATACCTCATAACCTTAATCTGGTGACGGATATAGGTTAGGGGTGTTACATACATAGATATGTAAAATGATGTGTTTTGTATTTAATCAAAGAAGTGATTTTACACTAGTGGATGTCTTATTGTAAGCTTGATTTATGAATTGAAATATGAATAATTATGACTAAGGTATTCGAATGATATAGAATTGATGGCCATATAGTTCGAACTTTGTAATTATGAAACATATGCACATTTTGGTTTTGACGTATAATAGCTTGGTTCAAATACTTGAATAGACTGATGATATTGATGTAATTGAATTATAAAGCATGTTTAATTTTAATTTGTTGAATTGTTTACATATGCACATTTGATTTATATGAATCAGTAAATGGTTGCTATTCAAGTTTGAGAATTATTGGAAAAAATTGATATACCTTTGTACATATAATGTATTATATGAATGTACTGAGTTGTGTTTTGTCTAGTAATGCCTCGTACTTGAAGCGACGATCTCAAAAACGTATACAGGTTAGGGGTGTTACATGGGCTAGCTAGTACTTGAAGTAACGATCTCAAAAACGTAAAAATTATCAAACCGAAAAAAATGAACCTTGAATTAAGCTTGAACAAGGCCGAATGTAGCTAGCTTATTGTCTTTCTTTTTCCTTTAAATTTTTGGCAAAAATGTTGAACATAATGCATCGTTTTATGTTTTATTTTATTTCACTACATTTTAATACATAATTTACCTTTTTAACCTTAATGAATTATTTATAAACTATATAATGGTTGTCAAATGTGTCCACTATCGTCCAAGCTATTAATTAATGGCCTAATTTCATTTTAAGGCCTCCACATTAAAAGAACATAGCATTATAGCACTTTAACAAATAGTTAGCCACTTTTACAATTTACGCGATTAAGTCCTTGTATTAAATCGAACACTTAAATGATAAAATTAAATCATGAAAATTTCACATATATAAATTAACATGCTGTAGACACCAAAAAAAATATTAAAGTATTTTTCTGACTCAGATTTGTGGTCCTGAAACCACTTTTCTAAATAGGCCCTAAACCGGGCTGTTATAGTTAGCTGAACTTTAAGTAAGGTAGACTTTGTCGCAATAGATTAAGGAGAAGCAACTGTTAGATGGAGAGTTGTTAAAGAAGATTCGATAGGTTGAGCAAGGTGTTAAGGGAGATTTTAATGTTGACAATAATGGTATATTGAACTTTCGAGGTAGATTGTGTGTGCTGCATGATGTAGACTTGAGGCAAGAGATGCTTACTAAAGCGCATAGTAGCCCTTACACTATGGATCCCAGTAATGGTAAAGATTTGCTGGCCTTAAACTGTGATGTTATGAATTTTGTGACTTGATGTCTGGTTTATCAGAAGGTAAAGGCAGAGTATCAGTTTCCTTCAGGTTTGTTGCAACTGATTGCGATTCTTGAATGGAAGTGGGAAAGGTTCACAATGGACTTTGTTTTGGGTTTGCCTTTGACTCCATCAAAGAAGAATTTAGTGTGGGTTATAGTTGATCAATTTTTGAAGAGTCCATATTTCTTGGCTGTGCATATTAACTATTCTTTGTAGAAGTTGTTAGAGTTGTACATTGCTGAAATTGTTCGTCTTTATGGAGTTCTAGTTTAAATTATTTCTGATAGACATCCATGGTTTACATCGAGGTTTTGGAAGAGTTCGCAAGAGGCCTTGAGGTCGAAGCTTAGTTTTAGCATGGCTTATCACCCCCAAATTAATGGCTAGCCAGAGAAAGTAATTCAAGTTTTAAAGGATATGTTGCAAATTTGTGTGATCGAGTTCAGTGATAGTTGGGAGCGAGATATTTTCCCTTGGCAGAGTTTGCTTATAATAACATTTTTCAAATGAGTATTCATATGGAAGTGTTTGAAGTATTGTATGGTAGGAAAAGTAGAACTCTTTTATGTTGGGCAAAATTGGATGAGAAGCGAGTTGTTGGACCAAATATAGTTCGTGAGACTTAAAAAAAAAGTGAAGTTGATTTGTGAATGTTTGAAAGCAGCGTCTGATAAGCATAAATCTTATACAGGTCTGAAACATTTAGATATCGAGTTTTAAGTTGGCGATAAGGTGTTCTTAAAGGTTTCAACTTGGAAGAGGGTTTTGAAGTTAGTTAGGAAAGGTAAATTGAGTCCAAGGTATGTTGGACCTTATGACGTTGTTGAGAGAGTTGGATCAGTAGCTTATTGTCTCAAGTTGCCGCAAGAACTTGAGCGAATACACAATGTATTCACATGCCTATGTTGAGGAAAGTATCGTTTAGATCAGTCACATATTATGCCAGTGGAGGAGATTCAGGTTCAAACTGATCTAACTTATAAGGAAGAGCTGATTGATATTCTAGCTCATAAAGAGAAAGTTTTATGTAATAAGAGGGTTCTATTGGTTAAGGTTTTGTGGTGCAATCACAAAACAGAAGAGAATACTTGGGAAGCCAAAGATGCGATGAGACAACAATATCCTTATTTGTTTAGCTTATGTAAATTTCGAGGAAAAAATTCTTTTTAAAGGGGGAGAGTTGTAACAACCCTAGGGCCTAGGAGTCATAGGGTTATTTTTGGGATTTTAGATTTAGAGTGTTTGGAATTTGGTGACATGGTAAATCGTAAATGTTCTTAACTATGGTTTTTAAAAAATTAAATCAATTTTTGGAAAAGAATTTTAGAGACCTTCAATTTTAGAAAAGGGATTTATTTGTAACAAGGGTCAAATTTGTGAGCGTTAATGCTGTAGTTTTACCAAATTTTAAAAATACAACCTAAAATCATCCTCCACCTACAGATTTCACGTTAACTCTTCTCCTTTTCTTGTTTATGTTGTCCCTTGCTTTCCCATTCTCTCACCTTCGATTTTCTTCGTTAAATTTTCATCCTTTTGATTTTTATCATCACCCAAGTCATTAATCTTCAAAATATTTCAAGAAAACACCCCAAAAATCTCATTGATTTCTTTATCTTCCTCATGTGTGGGTTTTCTCAAATTTGCATTAAAATTTCATTTTTCTTCCATCGAAGGTAACCATTCATCTTTCCATTAGTTTTTAATGTTATTTAGTGTTTGAAATAGAGTTTTAGCCATTGAATTGCATGTTTTGATTAAAAGCAAAAAATTGGGTCATTAATGGTGGATTTCAGATTTTTGAGTAAGAATGTGATTTCAAAGTGTTATTCAATTAGTTTTGACATGTTTAGAAGGTTTCTAAACTGAGTTCAAAGTTTTGTTAAGGATTCCTAAAAGATTAATGATTTTTTGTGAAAATTATCATAAACATGTCGAAAATTTTGATATGATGAATTGAGTAAGTTTGTGTAGTTTAAAAGTTGAGAATTATTTGTAGGTGATTAAATAGATGAATAGAATTCATTTTAGGCAAAAATATTAAGTATAGACCGAGATATTTGGAATTCAAGTTTGCTATGTCGAAGGTTTCGATTTCATGAAAACATAACTTAGGCTTATGTTTTTTACTGCTTGAGTTGAGTCATTAGTTGATTGATGATTTTGTTGTGGTGTGGCTTATTCTGTTGAAGATTTGGATTCATTAGGACCTTCTACAAGTTCAGAAATGCTAGTTTAAGCTTTCGGCATTTGGATGAAAGTGTAATTGGTGAGTGTTTAGAATCACTGCTTGTAGACACGATTCAATGTGTTAATTGGAAATTTAGTTGTAGCCTAAACCCCGGCTCTTAAATTATGAGTGTAAGCATTCTCGTACTCATGTTTAACTTGTGAAATATGTGTTTGTGTTATTGTAAAAATGTGGATTGAGATGAGATGTTATTACATGTGTTATGTGTCCATGATTACTGTTGGGAAAGTGTATATGTAGGCATGTCATACATGCTAAGTGACAGTGATAATATTGTGCTAATGATGCAAATATATAGTGATAGTGAGTGGATAATTGGTAAGTAATATGTGTGTTTAATAATAGATATTTTGGTCTTGTGAATTTTAAGATCGTTGGATATAGTTGGCATGCCATAGAATTGTGAGTACTCACTTATATGTGTTATGTTATTTGGGCGTTAAAGCCCTGGGACATGTTGGAGAGATAAAGGAATGTGAACTAAGCTCCATTCAATGGGAAATGTTTGGTGTGGTGGGGAGTGTTGGCTATATGCTTCACTTTTTGGGATATGTTCAACTCTATGAGTCATTTGGTGTGTTGGAGATCCGTGTATCTGAAGAGTGGTGATAAAGCCCAGTTTTATGTTTCATAGCTCAAGTGTCAAATTATCTATAAATATATTTATGAATACGGTGATATATGTTTAAATGTTAGGTGATTATATGTGTAATGTAATATATGTTTAAAAGTGAAAGTGATTACCAAGTAAATGAACTAATAAATAATGCATAAGTGAATATAACATGACACTATAGTTGGAACTGTTGAGGTTATGTTATATGGTTCTTTTATTAATGCTTGATGAAATGTTTGCATGGTAGTTGTTCTAGGCATTCACTAAGCTTGTTAAGCTTACCCACTCCTTTTAAACCATTGCAAATTAGTAGCATTTCAGTTTGAGCAGTGAGGTTTTCATGGGGTGATCCGGTAAGTCCATTTTCGTTATTTTGTAGGTGTTTATTAATTCTTTATGTTTTGGGAAATAAAGGCAATGTGGTAGAACTTTTTTCTTGTATTTGTGATGATATTTGGATGTTTTCATAGTGTATTTGTTTTTAGGATTTAGAGATATGAATCATGATACGTGATTATTGCTTAGTCTTATTTTCAATGTTTGAGATTATTATTATGGTTGTTTTGATGTTTATTTGATAGGGTACAGGATGCATGCTGAATGCTTTATGATTGGGATGGATTATTTACCTTATTATGCGATGCATGCTGAATGGTTTATGATTGGGATGGTTTATTTGCCTTATTATGCTATATTTTTGGTGTTTGGAGCAGGGGTATCAATATTTGAGTTTTAAAAACGACACCTCTGTGATGTTTTGTTGTGTTTGAAGTCAATATCGTAATTTTGTACAAACACCTATGCATATCTAATTATATTTATAAGACCATTTGATGTGTGTTATCATCTATTAAGGATGATTAGAGTAAGTTTGACTCATAATTTGTGCGTATATTAAAATGGAATATGTTTCTTTAAGAATGAGCTCTTTTGTACTGTGTGTGATGTGAGATGGTGGTGTGGCATCCTGATATTCGGGCTTGGCGATTAGGCCAATTATAGGGTGTTACACAAGACTTTAATGTAGGGGAACTTAAAAAAAAAGTTGAAACATATCAAAACCATCCCAAAACACCTCCAAAACACCTTATACATGCAAAAGTCCTTCATAAAACATGCTCAAAATAAATCATCATTCATCCAATAATTTATAGAGAAGGGTAAGCATAATAAAACTTCATGATAACATTCAAAACAAGATTAATCTTCAACTAATTAAAGATTGTAACGAAGGTAAGCCATATGCATGCATGGATTCATGAAAAAATGAATGTTCAAAAATTCGTGTTAGGAGTGTTAAATAGGCCTCCAAACTCAATAGAACTTAACAAAATTTTCAAGTACTATATAGCATATGAAACTATCATATTTATATACGTAGACACCCTAAGTACATGCCACAAGTTAAAAATATGCTACATTCATTCTCTTAATAGTCTTGATGATAGTGTGATATCTGGATCAAGACAGGCTTCAAGAATGCACAAGTCGATAAAATATGAACAAAGAGAACAAGTAAGCATAAAATGCTTAATAAGTTCAAATGAAATTCATTATACTTAACTTGCCTTAAGGCGAGCATACCAAATACCATAAGAACATTAACAATAACATGAATAACTAGAAACATACAGGACAAATACATTGTAATGACTCGATTTTTAGTGGTGTCAAAAAATGTGATTTTGGAATCTCATTTTCATAAACCAAGTCCATAATGAAGAGATATAATGATTAATGAAGTTAGTATGCAAATATATTGACATTTGGTTAAGTAATTTAATTGAAAAAATAGTTAATAAAAACTTAGGCCTAAATTGTAAAAGTCCAATCGCTATTGAGTTTTAATTGAGAAATGGCTTGAGGACCTAAATAGAAATTATATAAAGGATCAGAAAAACTTAGGCCTAAATTGTAAAAGTCCAATCGCTATTGAGTTTTAATTGAGAAATGGCTTCAGGACCTAAATAGAAATTATATAAAGGATCAGAAATTTTATTAAACCATTTTTCTTTTAAATTGTTGTCCATTTAAATTGTTGTAATTATTATTAATTAAGTAAACAAACAAAATTAACTAATTTATTTACATTTAATTAAGAAATAAACTTAGTATAAATAGCAAATAGTGGACAGAAAGATTAAATTTTCATCTTGTTCCACATCCTAAAAAGAAAAAGAGAGGAGAAAACTCCATTACTAAAGCTTCAATCGACCATTCATTCAAGTAAGTCCCAAAGCTAGTTTTCGTTGATTCTTATGGAATTTAAATCATGGGAGCTTGATTTAGATAGCTAATGTATCAATTTGTTCAATTGCTAAGTTTTTAGCAAGCTTCCATTATAGCGAAATTGATGAATTAGGATTGAATTTGATATTAAGCTTAGATCATGGTAAGGACTAAGTTGGAAATCTAATTAAGCTTTCTAGATAATTTGATAAAATTAGAGGCTAAATTGAATAAATTAAAAGTATGTCACATCTTAAATCTGGCTGATCCAAGATGAAGGCGTATAGTTGTAAAGTTATCTGTTTGGCGTATTATAGTAGTGTAGTTTGCCAATTAATAGATTTTTGGTGAACTAATGTTTGGCGCATAGAGTATCTGCCTACATAAGTTTCACGGGATTTAATTCTCGTAGTATTCTTTGATTAAAGAAGTAGTATGAAAAATTTAAAGTACGCCTTAGAATGTTGGTTTTGCATGGCACGCCTACTAAGTGTATGTTTTAATGGTAAAAGGAAAAATGTCTTTAATGCCACACGATGTATGAGTTATTGCCATAGTTATGGTACACCCATTTTGTTCAAACGATGTGTACGTGGGGTTCTATAACGTGACTGGTTGAGGGTCAACTGAATGGATTGACTGGTCAAATAGCACCGACATCAAATTTTCTTTTATATTTCCTTTGATTTTTGTAGGACATTAAGGGAACAACTTCTATATGCATTTGACACTTGTCAAGGTCCATTAAAAGGTACTGGTTGTATTTATATAGTGTAAAGGGATCGTCTGGATGATTTTTCTTCCCTTAATATTACTTTTTGATTCTTCTTCTTAAATTTATATGTTATCTTCTCTTTTATTAAGCTAGAAGCTAAGGTTTTTGAATTTATTAGTGGATGTTCCAACTCCTAGTGTAACACTCCAAACCCAGCCTAGACGTTATGACCGAATCTGGCATGTCACATCGAAGTGTTTTTCAAAAATTGATCTTTTCAGTAAAAGTCTGTTACTGAATTTAAATCCTTTTATTATTATTTAACAAAAGTTCTCATCAAAATGTTTACCAATTTATTTGCCTTTGGTATATTAATTCAATTTAAATCGCGGAAGCATTTTGAAAACTTTGTTGTTGGAAGCTCGTGTTCTTTAGAAAACCGTGACTATTTTGAAAACTCGTGTTTTCCTAGACTAGCAGTTTAATATAAGAAATCAAAAGCACAATTAAAAGTTAAAACCCACAACTGGCCTTATTAAATAAATTAAAACCCAAAAGGAAATCTAATAGTAAATAAAAGAAACAGAAACAGTAGTGTGGCCATCTCCGAGTCCCTCGTAGCACCAATCCGCCTAAGGATTACCTGGACAATTAAAACAATTGGGTGAGTTTGTGAAAACTCAGTGTGTAGTCCCAATAATAAAAAAAATAGTGCACAATACAGTCTGGGCCTAAGCCCATATCGGTAACAGACTGGGGCTGAGCCCTATTTAGTATCAGTATAGTCTGGGCCTTAGCCCTATACAATAACAGAGTGGCCTAAGCGCAATGCAATATCAGAACAGTGTAATGAAATTATGCATCCCACACTAAATCCAACCAGCACACCACCCGTACCAACCAACACAACATGTGGGGATATAAATCGACCCACCCAACCAGCACACCAATATCTCAGCAAAGCTGCCAGTAATAATAATGCAGCATAGATGCCTGAAACAGTAAATGTGGCAAAGCCACCAGTATCAGTAATTGTGGAATATCCACCAGTAACAGTGAATGTGACATAGTCACCAGTACAGTACTTCCTCCATATCAAAATCCCAACCCCATGCAGTATGTCATGTCATAAATATTACGTGTATGCAAGATCATACTCAGTACCTAATGTATGTAAATCATAAGCACATCAGTCATATGGAACATAAGGGCATAATCGTCATTTTACCATACAGGGGTATTACGATCATTTTACCTTACAGGGGCATTACAGTCATTTTACCCTACAGGGGCATTATGATCATTTTACCCTACAGGGGCATTATGATCAATTTACCCTACAGGTGCATTATGGTCATTTTACCTTATAGGGGCATTACGGTCATTTTATCCTACAGGGGCATTACGGTCATTTTACCTTACAGGGGCATTACGATCATTTTACCCTACAGGGGCATTACAGTCATTTTATCCTACAGGGGTATTATGGTCATTTTACCCTATAGGGGCATTACGATCATTTTATCCTACAGGGGCATTACAGTCATTTCATCTACTTTGGGTTTCAGCTCAGATAACGTCCTCTCCGGAGGTTTACAGTTGTCTCGTGTGAGGCAGATAACCTAGTTGATCATAACGGTGTAAATGGGCCCAAGGCCCATTACTAGACCCAAGTGGGCCCACATGCTTGTGTGGCCTATTTAGCCCAAATTCAATTACGGCTATGCGTCCTACATAGCCCAATCCAATATTTATTACTTACCGTGGATTTAATCTGTATGGGGCCCATGAGCCCATTGGGCCCGCACGGCCCACTTCGGCCAACGTGACCCATCACGACCCATGTCCACGAAAACGCTCGTGGTGGCCTTTACAGTCTATCGCCCATGGTTTGTGGGCTCGGTGTACCCCACGATCGTTCGCACACTCGTAAGGCCTCAAATGTTGAAGTTTAGGCACTTCAGCTTTTCGGCTTTGTCGATCTACAGTAACGAAGGGTGTGGTTACACACCTGATTGCGGAATTGCCCTATTGACCCAGGAGATTCGCCAATTTGTTTTAGGCAGAAGTTTCGATTATCAGTCTAAAATTGGATTAAAGCAAACCCTAACTGAAACCACTACCTACACCTCATTTGACCGATCCAAGAACCGTTGTAAGCAATCGTTTCCAATCCTTAGTGACTACCTGCAACCCATACACTCTTTGTAAATTATTATCATACACAAACCATTGTACCAAGCATATAGACACTTACCAAAAGTGAAGACTAAGAGTGAGGGACAGCAGCATTCGGCCAACACCTCAAAGCACACCTTAATTTCGAGGCATGAGATGCACACTAACGCTCCCTAGCAGAAAATGTCAAAAGGGAGAGTTACAACCAAGATTATTTCAGCCAGAAAAAAAGAGGGAGGAGTGGAATAAAGTGATGAAGGGAGAGGAAACTTGCATTTGACCCCCAACTGACTGCTTAAGGAACCACTTCAGAAGCCGAAACACAATAGGGGATAGAGATATGCAGAGAGATTCGATAAGGGTTTAGGTCGCAGAAGAAGAAGAGAATATTCAGCTAATAACCCAAGGAGAGAGTAAAAGTTGAAGACTGAAAAAGAGGAAGAGAATGCAATATTTGGCTTAGATTCCTAATAGAATAGAGTGTAAGAGTAGCAAAAACAAGAAAGAAGAGAGGAAACCTAGAGGATGTTTGACCAAAAGAAAAGGAAAAGGAGAAGAGTGATTGAGAGGGAATGGTTGATCAGTTTCAGTGCAGTTTTCAAATGGCCACAAGAAAAAGTCAGCTATCAAAACAAGCAACACATATCTTCTGAGTGTAAAGAGCATAAGGGAAAAATAGACACTGAAAAAAGGAAGTAAAAGCTCAACAATATTCGGCACCCAAAGTCTCAAACTGAATTGGCATAGGAGAGTTCTCACAATCGGCAATCACTTCCACACCTCAACCACCCATGATCCTCTCCTAAAATCACTCCACGAATCTCTCCTCTTTTTCCTCATAACTCTCTCCATGAAATACTCATTGCTTTTCTCCATGACCCATTCAAATTCCAACCTGCAGAGTTTTAGTCAGCTTTTGCTTCTCACATGGCAAGAGAGAAAAATAAATACTCTTTTTACCTTGCCATGAATTGAACCTTAAACCTCAAAAGAACTCCACACGCCACCTACCACTACACCACAAGTTCTTTTTGCGACACATTTTACCCACAGATATTTTTAAGGCCTACCAACTAAAGCCAAGGTTCATTTAAGGGGAAAAACTATAATTTTTGCAAAAGCCCAGACTTGAACCCAGGCTTCTCCAACACTCCTAGAACACTTAGAACACTTAACCACTGAAGCAGATACACATTTGTGTTACTTCCTTAATTAAAATATTTATGAGCAGTCTCCTAACCGATCTTATGCTCAAAGCCTAGTACTTCTTGGCCCAATTTTGGGGCATTACTATTCACCCCCTTAAAGAAATTTAGTCGTCGAAATTTCCAACTAACAGGGTAGTCGCGTAACAACTATACCACTATGCTCTTGCTATACAATCTGATCCCAATAACGCTAACACACTTTACCTTGAACTTGGAACCTCTTACACACACCCAACACCTACCCATTGGAGTAGATAGACATCACACGTATACAATTTCTACATCCAAATCATCACACATAAACAAAACATACCTGACTTAAAGGTGAATTGGAAATCCCGAGCCTGATACTCCTTAGACCCGCATCTGAGACATGTTCATGACTTCCTCTAGCATTTGCTCGAATGACGCCTTCTGCAATGCTCACAAGTCAGAAAGTTCAGAGGCGTTTTAACATGCTTCACAGAATGAGGCTCTAGCCCTAGAGAACTACGATCTCTCTTCTTCTTGCAGTCTACACACCTAGCCCAGAGTGTTTCACCAATCTCTTTAACTTCCTCTAGCACTTCTCTGACTAACCGGGTTAGCGTCTCAGTACCAAGCTTCGGGTTATTGCTACCTGAAGTTGGCAGACCTACCTGACCTCTGTCTCAGTTACTGGTACAGCCGATGCCTCCCTAGCCTCATCGTTAGACATGTGGCCCGATGTCGAAGACCCAGCCCCAACACTTCCACAACCCTTAGCGTAGCCACGTATACCCCTTCTACGAGCACCCCTAGTGCTCATTTCGATAACGAATTATCTATTTAAAAGTCTTATGTATCGGTTTGTAATTTCAGTAATTGTTAACGAACGAATATGTTATGAACAGCAGTAATTAAGGTTTGTTTTCGCAAAACAAGATCTTATTACAATTTTTCCATCTTCTATATCTCAGTCTACTCTAACGAAAGAGTTTCAGTATAGTCCTACTACCTATAGTAGTCCTTTAGTAATACATTTTAGTTCAAGCAATCTACAGTAAAAGAAGAACTTACAGATTCGGCGTCGGAGACTCGGTGTGCCACACTAGAAAACCTTCCAAAAATATTTCAAGAATAGTTTTCCAAAAAATCCCAATATTTTTAAAACCCATTCCACAGTAGAGTTTTGTAATCTGGCTCTGATACCAGTTAATGTAACACCCCAAACCTGGCCTAGATGTTATGGCCGAATCTAGCGTGTCACATCGAAGTGTTTTTCGAAAATTGATCTTTTCAGTAAAAGTCCATTATTGAATCTAAATCCTTTTATTATTATTTAACAAAAGTTCTCGTCAAAAAGTTTACCAATTTATTTGCCTTTGGTATATTAATTCAATTTAAATGATGGAAGCATTTTGAAAACTTTGTTGTTGGAAGCTTGTGTTCGTTAGAAAACCATGACTATTTTGGAAACTCGTGTTTTCCTAGACTAGCAGTTTAATATAAGAAATCAAAAGCAAATTATTTGTAGATGGCATGTACCTAAGGTTGAACCAATTTTAGGTAGTAAATGGTTAATTTAATATTTTTGAGTAATTGTAGTTTGATAATGAAAGGTTCATGAATAGTTAAGGTTCTTATGGCTTGAAATGTGTAGTTGAACATATATATATTAAGTTGATTTTCCTTTTTGAGGTCTTAAGACCAATTAAATTTTTCAATATGACAAGTTCAATCAAATGAAATAATGTTGAGCGAGTTTGCCCTGAAGTCACGACACAATCCTAGTGATGTCACAACATCAACTCCCAACATCACAACGTCTCTTGTTTGAAGTCATGACATCAACCTACTATTTTTGAAATCATGAAACTGCACTTCTGAAGTCATGATGCCAAGCCTCTGTCATTGATGTTACAACACGAGTCCTTCATAGTCGTGATGCCAACTTGATAAACTTTGAAATATTTAGGTCCTTTAATGGTCTCAAGCCATCATAAGGGATTTATTAAGCCTATATAAACCCCAAATAAGAATATATATATAGCATGATATTGAATTATTAACCTGAATAACTTGTATAAATTATTAAATGGATTGGAATTGTACTCGTAGTTGCTTCGACAATGAATATGACATTTTGTAACTTAGACCTGGCGATTGGATCGGATATGGGGTCTTTCAAACATGGAAAGTTAAGGATAGAAGTTCATTTATATCAAATGTCATAAACCATGTTACACAAGTGACATAATGTACATATCTGTTATCATTTAAATCATATTACATGGTATCTATCATCGTAATGCAAATATATATAGTGATAATGACTTTATATTGAAGATTTTATTTCAAACAATTCATATTCATTTTATTAATTAATTTGTTATCCATATAAAGCTTTTTTCCCAATGCAACCTTACTAAAATGGAGTCCGACAAATGGGAAACCACCATTGTAACTCCTTAAAACTTTTTTATTTATTCTACGAAATTCTTTCTGGTGATGTTTCTTCATAAGTTAGATAAGAAATTAAATTTATTAAATTTTATTTTTTTGGGACTATTGAGAAGCCATTGGAAAGAATTTTGAGCTATTTTTAAAGTTTCGGGCTTAATCAGGTAAAATTATGAGTTGAAGGACAAAATGATAATTTTGTCAACAAGGATGTTTTAGTCATTGGAGGTATAAATTATGATTAAATATTAGTATTTATGGATGTGTGGGGTGATGACATGAACTTTAAGCTATTAAAATCAATTTATCCATAAAAAAATATTGACCATATGTTCAACGAAAAGGCTTTGACATTTAACCCGAAGACTTGTATTTTAAACTGTTAAATAATAGACATGGGTAAAAGAACCCCTTCCATATACCAGTGTCCTGGGCCAGCAATTGTAGAGAAACAAAGAAGAAACTTGTTCTTCCTTCTCAAGCTTTTCTTCTCTTGTCACATCCCAAAAATCGGGTTAGAAGAAATTGGTTAGTGAACCAAAAGTTGTTATGCTCTAATTTTTAAGGTTATGTTTTATGTGTTTATGATAAAAAATTAGTTATTGGTCTGATGGTTAAGTGTTAGTGAATTTGTCCATGAAACCCAAGGTCGAATCTCTTTCCTCGTATGATTCTTATTTTGTGCAATTTTGCTCCAAACCTTAATGGGTGTCACGCCCTGTTCTAAAAATAAATGTTGTGAGAGTTTAATCAAGAATGAATTTTGGCCTAGTGTAATGAGATAGTGAAGTTATCCTTAAAACCCGAGCTCGATTCCCCTCGTTTTCAAATTCTATATCTTTTAAGCCTATGCCTTCCATATTGTAGCCAATCTTTTCAGATTTTAGTCTGACTCAAACATTGAAAATCTCCTGATTAACTTGAAAAAATATTTTATCTAGTTTATAAAAAAAGGCTATCAGTTGTTTTAAAATAAAATAATTTTTTATGAGGTTTATTTATTTATTTTATTTTTCACTCTTTTTTTCCTCTCTTGTTGTCCCACTTCCTTTCCCACTCTCTTTTCTCTCATATTTTCTTCCCCTTTCTCCTCCTTATGCCACCCAAACCCTAGCATTTCTACCCAAGAGTGCCGCCCTCTCCTCTTTCTTGTATGGTGCCAATTGCAGCTCTTCTCCTCTCTTTTTTCTACTGGTTTCTTCCTTGTGTTGCCCACCATAAATCCTTCTTCTTTACTCTTTTTTCTTTCTCCAATTTGCTGCCATTTTTCATCATTTTTCCAGCCTTTTTGATGCTGCCATTTCCTTATCCTTGCTGCCCATTTTAGCCTCTTCTTCTATCTTTTTACCATTATTAATTTTTTCATTGCTACATCAATTTTTTTTGTTTTCTTCCCTTATTTTTTATATTAAAATCAGCCACTAATCTTGTTGTTTAAGTGTGCACCAATCTCATATAGTTTGTCATCTCATATCTAGAAATTGGAAGAATGTAACAGTTGATTTTTGTAAAGATGTGGTGCTATATTTTCCTTTGATATTTCTCTGTTTTGGCTGAATGTCTCTAGGGCCATAGTCAATTTTTCCTTTGCTAGTTTTTGATGTTATTGTGCTTTAGGAATTAATCTAAATACCTCGGATCAACAGTGTCAACAAAATTAGTTCATATATTTGTTTTGTAACAAATCAGTGTAAATATTGTTCACTGAAGTTGGATCTGAAATATCGCTTGTAAATCATTGTTTGGTCGAACCCTATAAGGGTGTTCCAAGGCTGATTTTGATTGTGCTTAATTATATTAAGCTCAGATTCGATCTAGGGTAATCTAGATCTATAGTGGGGAAGTGTGGAGTTTTTCAGATTAGTGCTACGATTTGTGGTTTTAAGGTGTGATACTTAATTATTTGTGAAATGTGTATATGTGACATAAAAAATGTTAGTTGTGTATGTTCTCACCATGATGCTTGTGGCAGCTAAAAACATTATGGCTATTTTGGGGAATGATCGAATGTAAAGGTGGTTGTCTAATTAGTCGTTTGTGAAATGTTGGTTTTGTTTACTTGCATGCCCACTGTTCTGCCTCATTGCATGCCCGATAAGCATGCTGCTATTTTTTGTATCTTCTATTTGCGTAACAATAAAGCATGCCATTATTCTGAATTATTGACAGCATGATATGACTTACTTTTGTACTGCACTGTATTTGATTATGCTATTTTGATAAAAATGACATTATGCATTGCATCGAGATTGAGTTGATCGAAGATAGAGGAGATCTGCAGAGTTATGGCGGTAAATCTGCAATTTTGGTGTTTTCACGATTTGCTCGCATATTGTTCTGGTGGTTTGTCCACAACACTATTCTGGTGGTTTATCCACACAATCTGATTAGCAGTATAACTTCAATTATTTTCTTTTATCGATGGTTTAACCACAATGAGCTACGACTCCTTCTGATATGGTGTGTATGGTTGGATATGGTGTGTAGTGGATGGATGGGTAGGAAAACTACATTAAAATTCATGTACATGTGCATTAATTCTAGGATATGATATATTCTGATAATACGATGATTGGTGATATTGTTGTATATGACATTTATTTGTTTATAAATGATTTTATGGTGTTTAGCACACTATTTCTTTTTTTATTGATCTCACACTGAGATTCATAGCTCACCTCATTAGTTTAACATCTTTCAAGTAATCCGCAAGGTTAAGGCTCGGGCTTAGCATTCAGAGGTCTCGTCTCTGATTTTACTAAATAAAGTATCTTTAATTTTATAATTTTATATTTTTTTGGGACTGTAATTATTTTTATACGAACTATGGAATGAGATTTGATTTTAGGATATATTTTTTTAGTATTTTCATGCATGGACATTAAGCATCTGGACTGATTTAATAACTGGTCACATTTAAATTATAAATTATGGATTTACCAACAAATCAAACACGTCAGATTTTTCGCTACAAAATCGGTTTTCAAAACTCTGAATAACGTATTAATAATCAAATATGTTTGTAAAATTAATAAGCAAATTTTTAATTGGACTTTAATTAAACTTGTCAAAAACTAATGTTTTTATAAAATAAAAAGAAACCCACTATCGATTTTTTGAAAAATATAAGAAAAATATTTTAAGAACAAATTTTCTAAGAATCTAATCATTTTTCTTATTGGGCCATTTCGATGGCCAATGTGACATTCACAATCTGATCATAACTTCTGGGTTGGTTAGGGAGGTTACATTTAAATTTTTTTTCCAAAATCTCAACACTTTTCTTATTTTTCTTGCAAAACTAACCTTTGAACGTCATTTTGCCTTCCTCTTATTTTTCACCAACATTTTCATTACCCATACTTAGGGTTTAAATTTCATGAGAGAAAATTTGGATTAGAGTGAGAAAGGGAAGATTAAGAAGAGTTTTTATGATTTTACATCATTTTGACATTCCATTTTATGTTTATGAGCATCCATATGTTAATAGAGCCATCCAAGTTGCTTTTTAATGTAAGTATTATAGTTTATTTATAAGTATTTATGATATGCTTGTGTATTTGGTGAAGAAAATCAATTGGAGAAAAATGCTTTCAACAAAGGCAAGTAAAAAATTGTTGATTGAAATGGAAGGTGGGGAACTTTCCATCTATTGTTGATTTTGGGTAACATATATATATTACTGTAGGTGTTAGCTCGGTTAATAATAAATTAATTAATTGTTTAAAAAGGTTAAATAATAATTGTATGACACTTGTGTGTTATGAGTGAGTTAAGAAGTTGTTATTTGAATGATCATTGATTGATGAATGTGAACTTTAAATATGAAAGGTAAATGTAAGTAGATGTGTATGTATGAAAATATGACTATTTATGTATTTGGAAGTGGTATATGAAATTTATGTATTGATATTAACATGCCAAGAATGGTTGAAAGTTAAAAGGTATTCTTTATTGACTAGATTACATGAGATGTAATGCTATGAACATGCCTTACTTTACTATAGGATTTTTATGACTTTTGGAATGTTACATTTATACGTTGATTAAGTAAAATGCCCTCATAAACATGGTAGAAGGTTTAGGACACGGTTGGCATGCCAATAGGGAATATTAGCGCATGTATGGGTTTGTGGAAAGTTGGATTTTAATTATGTTACTTTAGCGTGGCATTCAATATGGGCCAAAAGGGTGTTCTTGTATCACCCCATACCTGACCTAATTGTCGGTTCTGAGCTACGGGATGCCATATTCATTGCCGGAGCAACTACGATCAATTACAATTCAATTTATTGATTTATACATACTATTAAGTTCATTATACGTTTATAACATGATTTACAATCATATATGGGTTTTATACGAGCTTACGAAATCTCTTTTAATAACTCGAGGTCAATTGAGGACTAAATTGTAAGATTTCAAAACTATTGGGTTGATGTCATGAATTTGGAAGTTTCAGGTCACAACGCCAGTAACACCCCTTGCTCGATTCGGTTGTCAACCCTTAGTGACAGGGTGCCACCACAATCACTAGAGCAATCACATGCACAAAACAATTACATTACAACAGATTTACTACAGTCTGCACATCATTAAAATTCTCTCTATGTCAACCCGCACAACTGGTGAAAAGATGATATGCAAGTAGCTCTCACAGATTGAAACAACACGAACAACCTCGCATACAAATAGCTCACGAACATTTCTATTACAGTGCACTTAGACTCTGCGTAAAGACATGTGGCGAATAACACCTACATATATACATATTGCGAATGACCTTATAGCAATTTGACTTAGTGGACTCATACATATTCATAACATCGGCAGGCTGTCTCGCGAACCGAAAGTGGTAAACAACCATGTGAAAATACAAATGGTGGACTATCAAGAGCATAACAACCTACAAATTGTCACACGAACAGTCCATTAGTGGACAATTCATTTCTAAATTAAAAGCTAGCACATTCAAATGTTTAACAAACATATTAACATCTACAGCACGCCAAAATAAATATACACAAGATCAAGCAATCCATCCAACTTTAATCACACCATATGTAACAACCCGATTTTGGGTCTAGTCAGAACAGTGGTTTTGGAACCACAAATCCGACATGGAAAAATTCAATTTTATTATATTTTTATGCTTTAAAATTTTACGGAATGATTTTGTGAAAATTTCGTTCAAAGATTTTGACGATTGGGCACTCAATTTGGTCAAAAGAACTAAATTGTAAAAAGTGAAAAAGTTGAGTTCTACATGCTAGAGGTGTCTAATTGTTATGAAATTTAAAATTGGAGGTCCTTAAATGGCAATTAGACCATTATAATTTAATATGGACAAAAATGGACTTAGTGAGATAAAAATTTAAAGATTTAAGTGAAGGGTATTTTAGTAATTTGGTTATTAAATGAATTAAAACCCAAATTAAAAGCCAATTTTTGTCCATCTTCAAGCTATGGTTGAAATCACCATAAAGAAACCATGGCTAAGGTTTTTCAAGCCTCCAAGATCTATTATAAGTCCGTTCTAGCCTCGTTTTTAATGATTTTTACATTTTTGAGATCCTCATAACCTAATCTATCTATTTCTACCACTAATTTTAGATATAATCAAAGTTAAAATTTTTACCCGTGATGGATATTTGTGTATTTTGATGTTTAATGGTAGAAAATGCATGTTAGATGTTAGATAAACGACTTTTGCTAAGTGACTTTCGGTAAAAATGTCAAAAAGGACTTGTTTGTAAAAGTTATGAAAATTTGTGTAAATGTGTGAATAAAAGGAAAATGTGCACTACTATAAGCATGTATAAGGTTCAGCTAGGCATGGGTATTGAAGAAATTGAGTACATTTCATTTTACGAGCCAAGGGACTAAAATGTAAAAATGTGAACTTTAGGGGCAAAAATGTTATTTTTGCCATAATATGATTTTTGGCTGATTTGAATAGTGTAATGATTAAATAAGTTAAATGTGATATTATAGATCAAGAAAAATGAGGTTCGGAACTAGAATTAGGGAAAATATAAGTATTTGACGATTAGATCTTTTTCGCCATTTTTATGTCGAGGTAAGTTTGTATGTTTAATAAGCATTAAATTATATATGTATTAATGCTTAATTGTTATACTTGTGATAAATTCTATATTATTGAAATGAAATGTGAATATTATTGAGTACGATACTGCGGAAATGACCGATAGAGATTTGATACAGTGAGAAACCCCGTTTGAACCTTAGGAATAGATTAGGATACAAGTGACATGTCACTAGGAAACCATGTGTTATGTGATCTATGTGAATCCGGGTGTTGGTCATGATGTCCTACTAGTGGCTGGGTAGTTCGGCATGTGTTGCAGATACCTGACAGCTTGTGTGAGCAGCTTGTGTAGTTACGTATTGACTGATAGCTTGTGTGAGCAGGCCCGTGATTAGCTCATGTGCGAGCCCTATGTGTTCTGAGATATGAGGTAGCATTGGCTACAGATGTGGCACTTATGTGCAAGACCTTCGATGTATCCGATAGTATTCCAAGTGTTCAATGGGTAATCTGAAGAGTATGTCAAAGATGACAAAGTATGTGACTATGTTACGAATTTGTACAGGTATGTACATAAGTTTATAAGCATTGATTTCATGATATTGTGAGTTCATGGTAAATTCAGTTGGCAATTGTGTAATTTGCTTTCGGGCCAAAATTAAGTTATGACATAGTATGTTTTATTCGCACAATATGTAAGTTATCGGATATGACAAAAAGAAAAGATTGACCTAAATGCCTATTAAAATGATTATAGAAGTATGAAGAGATATAAGTTTTAAACATTGAAAGATGTTAAAATATATGCTTGAAAGATGAATACTAATGAGTAATACGCATGTTTATTATAAGGTTTGAAATGATTGGTTGATTATGGATATCTGTGTTAACGGAAAGATTACAGCTGTTAGGCTAATGTTAAAACATGTTAAACTATGTTTGCAAATTGATAGAGGAAACTATGTGATTGAATAAATTATAATTGTGAGGATTATAACAATTTATATCACCTTGTGTTTATATTATTAAACGTGGTAAATGATTGGTAAGAGTTTCTTGTTATTTTCATACGGACTTACTAAGCTATATAGCTTACCCCTTTCTTTTCCATGTTTTATAGTACTGTCAAGCTAGTTTGGGTTGGAGATCACCGGAGATTCTATCACACTATCAAGCTATCATTTTGGGTATTAATGAATTCAAGTATTTTGAGTTATGGCATGTATAGGGACTTAACTACTTTGTTATATGCGTCATATGATTTTAGCCAATGTAATGGCTTGTAATCGTCAAAGGCTTGTTTTGTTGTTTGGGCATGTACATTGGCTTATATTGGCTAGCATGGTTATCAGCCTAAGTATATTCGTGTATGTGTCAATGTCTATGATGATATGATCATGGTATGCTTGGTGAATGTGAAATGTTTGGAAATGTGATTTATGGTATGATTGTGTAATTTTTGGAAGTGTGACCTATTGATGAGATGAGGAATTTGAGTATAATTTGATAACTAGAAAGTAGTTAAATGAAGCCTAATGAATTTGAAATTTGTATGTTTGATTTAACGCTTAATAAATGTAGTGAATATGTTAGACAAAGATATAAAGTTGATATGTTTTAACCATGAATGTGGATGATTTGGTTGCCTATGTATGTATTGTTTTGTGCCTTTAAATTGGGGCAACTGCATGTGTGATTAAGGGTGGCAAACGGCTTGGTAAATATCCTTATTATTTTCGACATGGGTAGACACACGGGCGTGTGTCTAGACCGTGTATGACACACGGTTAACCCCATGGGCGTGTGATTCGGCCGTGTGTCCCCTAGACTTAAATTGTTGCAAAACAGAATGCTCCGTATCGACCACACGGGTAGAGACACGAGCGTGTGTCTCAGCCGTGTGAAGGAAACAGCCTTAGGACATGGGTGTGTGCCTTGGTTGTGTGACCCCAATTTGTTCATGACGTCATAAAAAGAGAGTTACACGATCTAGGAACACGGGCGTGTGCCTCGGTCCACATGGGCATGTGGCCCTATTTCTATGAGAATTTTTTTAAGTTTTCCAAAAGTTTTCAAAGTTCTCAGTTTAGTCTCGAACTACTTACGATGTATGTTTTGGGCCTCGTAGGCTCTTTTTAGGGACGATATGAATGTATGTGAAAAGTTTTAAATTTGGATGGAAATTTACATTTAGTTTTGTATGCTTGCTTGTGTTTAAGTCTTATAATGCCTCATACCCTGTTCCAGCGTCGAATACAGGTAAGGGGTGTTACACCATAACATTAATTGATTATACATGGTTCAACTAACCAAAATGCTACAAAACTATTAATCATTGCACCTATTTAAATGCCACTTATAATCGACCTAAAAGATCAAAGGACTACTGAATTTTTGGGTGGATAGTGTGAGCTTTAAAGATGATCTGATAGACTCGTTCTACAAAATGTCAACTAAAGAAACAGAAAATGAAACAAAGTAAGAATTAAATATGCTTAGTAAGTTCATACGAAATGTACTTAACTTACCTAGATATTTAGAGAATCTAAGAAATTAAAACATATTGAAATTTAGCATGAACATTCTTTGGCATCTTATTACTTTTATATGTATATCAACAACATTCAGAGTTTAATACGTTCTTATCGCGAACTTATGACCTATTCATACACAACATAACAATCTATCATATAGCATATACCAATTCAATCACAATTCAACTGTAAAATGTATAATTCCATTCATATCAATATTTCAATCATTTATTACCATAATGCCATTTCCATTTTTGCCTTTCGCCCGAAGGCTACAGTAAATTTAAACTCAATTACACGAAATTGATTTACTTACACATATACAAACAGATGTATTTGGGCTGCTGACACTAGCTTGGTTCAATGTTGCGAACACTAGCTTCTGAGAATCCGCAACATATGTTGGATATCAAGCCATCAAATTAATTCCTAATCACAACACCCATTTGTTCATACAAGCTGTTATACTTAGGCTGCTAACACTAGCTATAGATCAAAGTTTCTAATACTAGCTTCAGAGAATTTGCAACATATGTTGGATCCCAAGCCATCGAATAACCCCTAACCACGACACCAGTTTTCTTTTTGCGGACTTTAATAACATGCCAATTGCATCTCATTTGTTTACTAAATTCACACGACTTGTTATTGAAGTCATCATTTCTATCTCTGTAATTGTATATTCTTTTCATATTTCAAATAGCAACCCATATACCATTTAAACATTATAGCATCATCCTATACATTTTATTAATTCATACAATAATTTCAAATCCATTCTATTATACATATCTAGATGTATTTATTATATGTTTCATATATTTCAATTTAGTCCTTTAAATGCCAAAAACATTATACTCAATGATCTAAACCAATAAGTAAAGAAATATAATAAAAACTTATCATAAATTAATAAAGTAAGACTAATATGAACTTACCTGGAATTACAACAGTAAACAAGGTGTTAAGGATGAATTCGCAATTCTCCTTTTTCTTGATTATCTTACCGGTTGATCTGAATCTTGATCTATACGGTAATTTGTTTCAATTTATCTATTCTAAATACCTTATAACATATTGTTTCATATATATGACTTCTTACATTTAGTTTTCACAATTACCCTAAAGTTTTACATTTTATTCAATTTACTCCCTAAAAATAAAACTATCATATCTTTCACATTTAAGCTCCATTTTCAATTTCATCCTTTTTTTAATGTTATAGAAACCAAAAATTATAGAAATTTCATGTCAAATCCACAATATTTTGATTTTAGTCCCTAAACTCAAAACTAACAATTTCACATTGTAAATTTGTCATTAATCATTTCTAAACTTATAATCAAGCCATTTAACATAAAAAACCTCAAAAATAATTAATGGTAACATTTTAAAAACTTAACAAATTTACGATTCAATACCCAAGCTATCTAGATTAAGCTACAATGATCTCAAAAATATAAAAATTATAAAAATCGAGTTTGAAATCCCTTACCATGCTAATGGTTGAACTTTGTAAAGTTTGAGAAGCTTTCATTCTTTTCTTCAATGAAGAAAATGATGGAGAAGATAAGAATAAAGACCATGATTTTTCTTTTCACTTTATGTTTCTTTTATTAATCATATTATTACATTAATTTTTATTAAAAATAACATATTTCTATTTAAATCACATGCATTAACTATCCATATTAATCCACCAAGGTGTAATTGCCAAAAAAACCCCTTTTCATTTCCCAATTAAGCCTTTTAGCTAATAAAAATCTATAGTGATTAATTTTTACGATTTTTATGATTTAGTCCTTGGACCCTAATTAATCATCTAATCATTAAATTTTTTGAAGCAAAATCCAATTCACCTATATACCAACTCCGTAAATATTCGATAAAAATATTTACGACCTTAGTTTGTGATAACTCTTGAAAAGAGTTATATTTCATGCCTTTAGACTTCGTTAATTATCTATATTCCGATGAATTTAGTTGCATTCAGGATATTATTTTTTTATTTTTTAGGGCATTACATTAGGGAGCTTGGACTATACTTAAATGTTTTTATATGTTACTTTTAATTGTTTGCAGGAAGGATTTGTTTGTTGATTGAGTGGCAAGTGAAAAATGAGGAAAAGAAGTAAAAGAGTGAAGGTTTGGCGTGGCAAAAGGCTGGACAGTTTGCCAACATGAAAGCCATGGCAATGCCAAGAAGAGACCCAGTCAACACTTAACCATTATCAGCCTTGTTGTACATATACTAGAAAATTCAGCCTAAAAAGGAGGAAAACTATCATGGGATGATGGGATGATAGGCCTACTTTAAAAGAAGAGATATAAAACTCAAAAAGAAAAAGAAAAAAAGAGGACGAACGGTTGAGGAGACAAGTGAAAAAAAAGTTCCCTGGATCGGAGTAGAGGATAACAGTTGAGAATAAGGCAGTATTGTAAGGGATAAGAAGAAAGCAATTCCTCTTGGCTACCATTAGATTGCGACGCCAAAGCTGTGGGGCTAGGTAGGCGAAATCAGCCTTCTTGAAGTTCTTCTTTTACTTCTTTATTTATTGTTTTTTGAATTAAATTGAGAAGAATGACGTTGAATGCTATTCTAAATTTGAATCTTATTTGCCAACCCATGAGTTAATCTCATAGGGTTGAGATTGAAAAAGCTAGATTTGTTTTAATTTACTATTTTATTCGATGGTATTTACGAATTGCATGCGTATAATCTCTAGACATAGATGAATGTGCAACATGTAACAGCCTGATTTTGGGTCTAGTCAGAACAATGGTTTCAGGACCACAAATTTGACGTAGTAAAGTTCACTTTTATTATATTTTTATAGTGTACAATTTCATGAAATTATTTTGTGAAAATTTCGTTCGAAAATTTCGACGTTTGGGCACTCAATTTAGTCAAAAGGACTAAATTGTAAAAAGTGTAAAAGTTAAGTTCTACATGTTAGAGGTGTCCAATTGTTATGAAATTTTAAATTGGATGTCTTTAAATGGTAATTAGACAATTGGTTAAGTTTTTGGACAAAAATGGACATGGTTTGGTATATTTATAAAGTTTTTCATTAAGGGTAATTTGGTCATTTGGTAATTAAAATGAATTAAAAACAAAATTAAAAGTCAATTTTTTTCCATCTTCAACCCTTGGCCAAATTTCACACGAGGAAGACATAGCTAGGGTTTTTCAAGCTCAAGCTCGATTGTAAGTGCATCCTAGCCTCGTTTTTAATGTTCTTTACATTTTTGAGACCTTTGTAGCTCGGTTTACCTATTTCTACCAATATTTTGAGCTAGGGTTTATATTTAAAAATTTACCCATGGATGGCATGCATGTATTTTGATGTTTTATGGAAGAATATGAATGTTTGGAGTGTGATAAACAACTTTTACTAAGTTATTTATGATGAAATTGCATAAAAGGACTAGTTTGTAGAAAGTTGTAAAATGTGTGTAAGTGTGTGACTTAGTGCAAATTGTGGACTGCTATAGTTATGAAAATGGTTCGGCTAGGCCTAAAATTCAAGGAAATTGAATAAAAATTATTTTTCGAGCTTAGGGGTAAAATTGTAATTTTGTGAAACTTTAGGGGAAAATTATAAATTTTTGCCATAGGATGTTTTTGGGCTGCTCTAAATAATGTGAGCATTGAATAAGTCAAATGTTATTATAGATCAAGAAAGACGTAGAATCGACCTTGATAGGGGAAAGGAAAAGATTGTGGACTAAATTACAAAATTACTATATTTTGCACTGAGGTAAGTTTGTATGTAAATAATATATCATTTTTATTTATTTTTACAATATTTTGTTATTATATGAGATGTGGTTACATATTGAATGATCACTTGTTGTAAATTATGAATTGAAATTGATTATGGATGAACTGGTAAAAGGTTGAAAAGTGAGGAATTTCCCGGTTGGACTTTCGGAATAGAAAAGATACGAATAATCCATTGTGAGAACACGTGTAATACTATGTGCAGGCTACTATGTTTTAAAATGGTTTTAGGTCACGTGTGTAGTACTAAGTGCAGGCTATTACGTGTACAAGGTGGTTAGGTCGCATGTGTAGTACAAAGTGCAGGCTACTATGCGTACCTGATAGCTTCGATCACATGTGTGGTACTAAGTGCAGGCCACTATGTGTAAGAGATGGTTTTGGTCACAGATGTGGAACTAAATGCAGGTATATGTGAGTGAAAATTTATGTGCAATTTGCTCGATAGTTGATTGAGCTTTCGGTAAGATGAAATGGAGAAAGTGAAATTATGTAAGAGTGAAATTTGTAAAAAAACCGTTTTGGACAGCAGCAGTTGTGTGACTTTGAAAAATCACTAAAAATGGTAGAAATTGAATTATAGGTTGAATAAGATATGAAATTAAATCCTATTGAGTCTATTTTCGCATAAAAGAAACAGTGTAAGAAAAATAATTTCATATTATGAGATATTTAAATTTTTGTGAGACAGGGTCAGAATGAATTTGGAATGCCCTGTTCTAACTTGGAAAAATCATTAAAAATGTTACAAAAATAATTATGGGTTATAATTTATATGCTTAAAATATTTAATAAGTCTACTTTCTAAAGAAACAAATAGGAACATTATCCAAATCTTTTACAAAGAGATAATTAATTTTTAGTTCATAGGGGTCAGAACTATCAGATAGTGAAATAGGGGAGAATTTAAAGAATAAACTATACTGATTGGATAAACAAAAAATTCTAAAAATTTTATGGTAAGAAGATAATTTAGTCTAGTTTCAGGGAAAATTAGCGGATCTTAATTTGGAGTTTTATAGATCTAGAAATAAATAATTTAGTGACTGTGACTCGAATAAACAACTTGTTTTGAACTTGAGTAAATAGTGAATTTATAACATGTTAATATGTTGTTTATTATTTACGTACTTACTTACTAAGCTATATGCTTACTCTCTTTTCTTTCCCGTGTCTTATAGTGTCACCAAGCTAGCTCGGGATTCAAAGATCGTCGGAGATCCATCTACACTATCAACACTCTTTTGGTATTTTGAAAACAATATTTTGGGGTTATGGAATGTATAGAGGACTTGGTTATTTTGTTATATGTCATAATTGATTTGGCTTAAAATGTTGGCCTTTAATATTTGATAGCTTATTTTGTATATGGCCATTGATATTGGCTAATATTGTTCAAGTTATAGGGTATAACGATGCATGATTTTGTTGTATGAGTGTGTAATGATTAAGTATGGGAATTTGAAACATCTGAATGGTCATGTGAGGGACACGACCTTGGGCACGAGCATGTACCCTAATTTCAAGAAATTTTCCAATGTTCTCCAAATTTCTCTGTTTTTCCCAGACCCTTTCCAAAATATGTTTTGGACCTCGTAGGTTGTAACACCCCAAACCCAGCCTAGATGCTATGACCGAAATCTGGCTTGTCACATTGAAGTGTTTTTCGAAAACCATGTTCTCAATGAAAACCCTTCTTGCTATTTAGAACCTCTGGCCATTTTAAAACTTTGTGAAAACCTTAGTTTCCGTTGGTTTATTAAAATTCATTCTCTTGTAAAACATTATTACCTTTAAAACTTTATTTGCTGCAGAAGCTTAGTTTAAAGTTTTGTGAAAACGTGATATTTTGAAAAACTGTTATTATTCTGGAAAAGAAAATCGTGTTCTACTCCAGTAGTTATAAAACAGTATATAAAATTCCAAATTTAGAACCAGAAATTAAAAGAGTCCTTGTACAACCCAGATCAAATATAAGTACTTGTAAATAGATAACTTAAAAGAAAATCGGAAACAATAGCAGTTATGTGGCCACCTCCAAGTCCCTCGCAGCACCGATCCTCCTAATGTTGAGGATTACCTGCACAGTTAATAAACGGGGTGAGTTTATGAAAACTCAGTGTGTAATCCCCTCCTAAACTAAAACAGTTAGTAAACAGATAGAATTCAGAATCAGTCAGGGCTGGAGCCCATTACAGTAACAGAATAATGTATGTGGGCCAAAGCCCAGTACAATTTCACTTGGGTTTCAGCCTTCATCAGAATCAATTGGGCATAGCCCATTCTCAAAATTAGTAACAGTTGGGCCTGGCCCATTAACAGAATCAGGTAGGCCTAAGCCCAGTACAGAATCAGTATCAGATGCAGATATGCAGACAGATTCCCAGCCCAATCCAACCAACACACCACTCGTACCAACCAACACACCATGTGGGGATAAAATCGACCCACCCAGCTAACACACCAAGCTTAGCACTGGTTGCGGCACTAAGTCAATAAGACGGCTCAACGCCGTAGACAGGACGACTCAACACCGTAGACAGAATGACTAAAGGCCGTAAAGATCACAGCAACACTGCCAGTTAACAGAACGGCTATAAGCCATAAGTATCACTGAAAGGCTGAAAGCCTTGTACAGAACGGCTACTGGCCGTACACTTCCTCCGTCAATAATAACCCAACCCCATGCAGTATGTCATGTCATAAACAATACGTGTATGCAAATTCATACTTAGTACAATCATATATGTAAATCATAAGTACATCAGTCATACGGAACATAAGAGCATAATCGTCATTCTACCATATAGGGCTATTAGGTCATTTTACCCTACAGGGGCATTACGGTCATTTTGCACTACAAGGGTATTTCGGTGATTTTACAAACCAGGGTCTTAATGACCCAACAGAAGGTTCACCGTCGCCTCGAGCGACTTAAGTATCCTAAACCAACATAATGGTGCAAATGGGCCTAAGGCCCATTACTCGGCCCAAGTGGGGCCACACCCTCGTGTGGCCCATTTAGCCCAAATTTAGATATGGATATGCGACCTACATAGCCCAGTCCAATAATTATCACAAGTTACAGATTCAATCTGTGTGAGGCCCACGAGCCCATCGGGCCCACATGGCCCATCTAGGCCCAACGTGGCCCAGAACTACCTAATTCGTGCGCGACATGACAAGTCTATCTACATCCCACTTAATAGTGAAGTTTACACAAGTGGGCCCACAGGCCCATTGGGCCCAGAACAGCCCTAGCAAACAAGAATGCTCGTAGCGGCCGCTACAGTCTATTGCCCATGATTTGTGGGCTCGGTTCACCCCTCGGCGTTCGCACGCTCGTGAGGCCTTGAATGCCAAGGTTTTGACTTTTAAGCTTTTGCCGACTTCCAACAAAGAAGGGCATGAATACACACATGTTTATGAGAATGCGTCAAAGACCACGATCGCCAAATCCCATGTTAGCTTCCCGATGTGGGGATTACTTTTAACCATTAGGAAAATTCTTTATTTTTATATGACCACTTCAACCACAGAGTTCTAGTCCAACTCCACCTCCTACAAAGCTCAAACAGCAAAATAAATACCTCATTGCGCATCCCAAGACTTGAACCTTAGACCTCACAGTTACACAACACGCCACCTTGCCATTACACTACAAGGCTCTTTGTGTCACCATTTTAGCCTCAATTAATTATAAGGTCTATAGGCCAAAGTCCAGGTTCCTTTAAAAGAAAAACCAAAATAAATTGGAAGAGCCAAGGCTTGAACCCAGGCTGCCTTGCAACCTTAGTGACTCCACAACCACTAGACTACATGCTTCCTTGTGTCACCATTTTACCATAATAATTTAAAAGGGCTTCATCCAAGCACCCAGGTTTTATTCACTTAAAACCAAAATTTTTGCTAAAGCCCAGGTTTGAACCCAAGATTTCTCCAACACTTCTCAGGCCATTAACCACCAAAGCAGACATTTAATTGTGTCATTTCCTTGCACAATTAAATACTTATATACAACCTCCTTACGGACCCATACTCAAGGCCCAATACTTCTAGGCCCAAATTTGGGATGTAACATAGGTCCATATTATGGACTTGATTATGAAAATTGAATTGTTTTAATTTGGATGCAAAATTTATGTCACGGTTTTGTACGATTGCATGTGTTATGTTTCGGTAATGTCTCGTACCCTGTTCCAGCGTAGAACACAGGTTAGGGGTGTTACATAACATGTTTATGAAATTAATCTAGTACTGACAAGGTTAGGTTAGTTAGATCAAAATTGAATGATATGAGCAAGTATTCAACCGGATACTTGTAGTAGTCTCTAGACATAGTGCAACGTTACATACGAAAAGAAAAAAGACAATGCTAGGTACCGTGCTAAAGGCCTATAGACATATATCGCTTTAGGCAAGGTAACTTGAGGTTTTGCTCTCGAAAGAAGTATGTCATTTTAGATCTCTTTCAAATAGTAGAATAAGATTGATTTTGCCGAGGCATATTTGGTTAACAATGGTAGATTCTCAGTAATCCCAACCTTCCAAGTCGATATCGTAGATTCTTTAACCTTTTCCATAGCATTTCTATTTTTGCATCCCTAATTGTTTACTTGTTTGTTTTTCACATTTTATACAACATTATTGTTTTAGTTGCCACTTTATTATTATTATTGTTTTTGCCTTAGCATTAATCTCACTTTACTATAATAACCTAACCATTTTATACCTATTCGATTCTTGTGGAGACGATCTCACTTATCACTTTATTACTTGATCCGATGTGTATACTTGCACAATTCGCATATCTTATTCACACATGACAATTTGCAGAAACAAGGTCTCGATACCTCATTTTCCAAAATCATTGACTTTAGGGTCAAACCACTAACTCAAAACATTGGTACATGCCGTCTACCAAAATCATAAGGAAAATTTAGAAACATTACTGAGTTGAGGGTTGTGGACTGAATCTTGGATTACTTCTAAGGACTTCAAGATTTATCAATACCTACACACAAAAATAACCTAAACTGTATGCTGAGCGATAAAGCTCATTTGTACTTCCATGATTTAAGGTAATTAAAGATTTAAAAAATCATGCATAAACTCATTCCATGTACCATCTAATTTCAATGTATACAATTAGAAATCATAAATCAAATACCAAGATTATGCACAATCTCATTTAACCAAGTTTATGAACATGTATCAAGTTACATAGGTGATCACATATCCTATTCATTTCATTCTAATTCATGTAATTTATTCACTTCTTTATCTCAATCTATAACAGCCCGGTTTTAGCTAAATCAGAACAGTGGTTCAGAATAAAAAATCCATTGTAAGAACATTATTTTAATATTATTTTATGTGTTTACAACATGATTGTGCGTATGTTTGAAAATTTCGTGAGCTAATTTTATCGTTTAATGGCTCAATTAGATAAAAAGGACTAAATCGCGTAAAATGCAAAAGTTGTATTCTACTTGTTTAAAGTACTTAATTGCTATGGTTTATTAAATGAAGGGTCCTTATGATGTTATTAAACTATTGATAGTGGAATTTGACATAGATGGCCTTATATTAAGTGGTTTTAATGTTTTAATATTAAGATTAATATGGTAATTTGGTTATTTAACTAAAATAAATAAAACAAATACAATAATCATATTTATTTCTTCGTCTATAACCGATTATTGAAGAGAAAATAAAGCTTCCATGTCTATCTAGGGTTCAGCACTTTGAGGGATCAATTGGTATGTGATTTTAGCTCGGTTTTTTATGATCTTTTACGTTTTTGAGATCGTTGCTTTGTATTCTAGCTAGCCCATGCCTTAATTTTTGAAGTTGTTAATAATTTTGTGAAGTTCCATTGATGAATGCTTGAGCTTTTGAATGTATTATGATGAAAAATGAATATTTTTTGATAGTTATACAAGTTCTGTTAAGTGATTTTGAGTAAAAATCTCTATTAGGGATTTAATTGTAAAAAGTGTAAATTGAGGGGTTGAAATGTGAAATAAATGAAATTTTTGGGAATCTAGGGACTTATATAAAATTTGGCTAGGCTTGGGTTTAATGAAATTTCATGAATTTTGTGTATTTCTGAAATAAGGACTAAATTGTAAAAATGTGGAACTTTAGGGGCTAAAGTGTAAAAATGCCGAAATATGTGTTGGGGACTGAGTTGAATGATTTTATGAATAAATGAGTTAATTTTGAATGTATATAGATCAAGAACGAAAGAAATCGGATTTAGATCGGGGAAAATCGAAGGTTATTGAATAGTCGACATAGTCCGTTTATTCCGAATACAGGGTAAGTTCATATGCAAATAAATGTATTTAAATTGAATTATATATGTATAATTTTCATTATACTATTATGAATGTTGAATGATCAAATACGACCAAGAATCTACAGGGTTACAATATTCGAAAGTCCTGTACAAACCTTAGGAATAGTATAGGATACGAATGTCATGACATTAGAATTAACGAGATATGATTATGTGTAAGACCATGCCTGGGACATTGGCATCATTATTTGATTTCGTGTAAGACCATAGTTGGGCTATGGGAATCGATATGTGATAACATATAAGACCATATCTAGGGTATGGCATTGTACGAGCTATATGTGATTTTTGAGTATCCTTAACAATTCCAAAATGTTTAACAGGCAAAGTCAAGTCGAGAAAGAATATGTGAATGAGTTAAGTGACTCAAGTACGTACGAGATTCATACAAGTATTGAAAAGAAAAGTATTTAATGAATTCATTCATGATATTGAATATGTATACATTGGGAAAGGTTTGTGAGCTTATATGTGCTTACTCATAGTTTGCCTGTTGATGAAAATGATGTTGATTTCATGTGGTAATTTTATTTGTATATGGCTTTCTAAGCTTTTAAAGCTTACTTTATACATTCTTTCCTTGTATTATAGATAATCGAAACTAGCTCAGACTTAGAGATCATCAAGAAAACCGTCACACTATCGATCAACTTGTTAGTACTTTTGATGCTATGTAAATATGGTATATGGTATGTATAAGCTAGTGGTATGGTGAGATTTTTAGAGTTATGATATTAGCCATGAGATTTGGCTCATAAATGATGTAAATGTGGGTGTGTATTTGGCCATTAGGGTTGGCTTAATTTATGAATTTGGTAAGTGATATGTGATTTATATATGGCCTTGTGTTTTGGCATGTTTGGTATGGTTGTTGTGATGCCTAAGTGGTTAATTGTTTTGATTAATTACAAATGAAATATCATGGTTGATATGATATAAGGACGATGAATTGGTATAATTTTGTGGCATGAATTAGTTGATAAAATGATGAGAAAAATGCATAGGGAAGATAGGTGAAATTGTTGCTAATCACATATTGTTTTGCTATGTTTATGGTTATGATTTGAGTAGTGAAATGGTTGAAGATGAAATGGCATGATTTGTATATGAATTGTCATGTTTTGGTTGGCTATAAGTGTATTGAAATGGTATGAAATGTTGTGGTTTAGGTATGCTTGAAGTGGGTAAGAAATGTGGCTTAAACCAAGCCTATTTGCACCTCACACAGTTGAGCACACGGGCGTGTGACTCGACTGTGTATCTACTGTAACTTAATTAAACAAGTCAGTGAGTTACACGGCTTAGACACACGGGCTTTTCTACTGGCCGTGTGTGACACACGGGTTGGCATATGGGCATGTGGCCAGCCGTGTGACCCAAGTCAATATACCCTCTATATTTTACACGGCCATGGCACACGGGCGTGTCTTTGGTCGTGTGATGCAAGTCAGTATGTATGTTTTGTTTCCACACGGCTTGTGATACTAGCGTGTCTAGTGGCTGTGTGCCTATTCACCCAAGCGTGTGATCCCTGTATGCATGAAAATTTTATAAGTTTCCCAAAACTTTCAAATGTTATTGGTTTAGTCTCAAACCTCTTCTAGGCACGTTTTAAGGTCTCGTAGAGCCTTATAAAGGACAATGTGACTATGTTGGATTGATGTTTACTTATTAATGGATTCTTGGATGAGAAATGTCTGTTGTATGTTTTGATTTGATAGGTAATGCCTCGTAACCCTATTTCAGCGACAGATACGGGTTAGGGGTGTTACAATTATTGGTGTCAGAGCTACGGTTTAGGCGATTCTAGGACTAACGTAGCATGTATAAGAGTCTAGTTATACATGCCCTATATACTCTGCGATATTGTGATGATTCCTAATAGCTTAAATTGTGTTTTTGTATAGTAATAGATCTCAAAAGAGCTGTAGTTGACGATGTAAAGTGTAACGTGCCTGCTCCCGCTCAAGGGACAGCGCCTATTGAATCTAAACCCGTGACGAGTAGTCACAAAGGAGAGGTTAAACAAGCCTTTTTCCATATGATGAGTGAGTGGTTCACGGAGTTCATTTGAACGAATCTGACTACTCAACAACCTCCACTCATACTTGTTCCTCAATAAATCATGCTATTACTCAAGTTATAAATCCGATATGATTGAACAAGCTGGTAATAGATAAGATTCAAAAACATAGGCTAAAGAGTTTCGAGCTACTGTTGATGATGATGCGGAGAGAACTGAGTTCTGGCTCAAAAATACTATTCAAGTATTTGATAAATTGTCTTGTACTCCTGATGAATGTATCAAATGTGTTGTATCTTTGCTGAGAGATAATGCATACCACCGGTAGAAAACATTGATATCTGTGGTTCCTAGAGAACGGGTTACTTGCGAGTTTTTCCAATCCGAATTTCGAAAGAAGTAAATCAATCAAATATTTCTTAATTAGAAGCATAAAGAGTTTCTGGAGTTAAAACAAGGTCGGATGACAGTCACTGAATATGAAAAAGAATTTGTACGGTTAAGCAAGTATGCTTGAGAATATGTTTCCACTGAAGAAATCATGTGCAAATGATTTGTAGAAGCATAAAGAGTTTCTGGAGTTAAAACAAGGTCGGATGACAGTCACTGAATATGAAAAAGAATTTGTACGGTTAAGCAAGTATGCTTGAGAATATGTTTCCACTGAAGAAATCATGTGCAAATGATTTGTAGATGGATTGAATGAAGATATAAAATTATTAGTCGAAATTCTAGAGTTGAAAGTATTCGTTGTTCTAGTTGAGGGGGCTTGTAAAGCCGATGATCTTAGTAAAGAAAAGAGAAAAGTAGATTTAGAAGCTAAAGATTCGAGAAAAAGATCAATGAGTAAGTTGTATCAATCTTCATCGAAGAAATTCTGAGACTCGTTTAATTTTTCTAATGCATCAGTGGGACATGCAAATAGAGATCATGAAAGGCAACATTCGAGCTTTAAAGCTTCGACTATCTCGATAGCTAGTGTCGGGAGTGCGAAACAAAATCGACTTGAATGTAGAGAGCGTGGAAAATAGAATTTCGGTGAATGTAGATTGAATGATAAAGCCCGTTTTAAATGTGGCTCGCATGAACATTTCATTCGGGATTGTCCTGAAGTAGATTAGAAAGATAAATTTCAGAATGTAAGATAGAGAAACCCTGCTGTGAGAGGAAGATCATCCCATAATGTTGGAAATGTGAGTGGTGGTAAAGGTGAGATACGAGACACTGCTGCGAGATCTGATGCTAGAACACCTGCCAGAGCTTATGCTATTCACACTCGCGAAGAAGCGTCATCTTCAGATGTTATCATTGGTACTTTCACTTTCTATGATACTAATGTGATTGCATTAATAGATCCAGGACCAACTCATTCTTATATATGTATGAATTTAGTATCCAGTAAGACTTTTCCTATAGAGTCTACGGAATTTGTGATTAGAGTATCGAACCCCTTAGGAAAATGTGTTTTGGTTGATAAAATCTGCACGAATTGTCCATTAATGCATCAAGATTTCTGTTTTCTAGCTAATCTGATGTTGTTGTCATTCGATGAATTTGATGTGATTTTGGGTATGGATTGGTTAATGATGCTTAGTGCTATAGTGAATTGTAGACGAAAGACAATTGAATTGAAATGTCAGAATAATGAGATTATTAGAATTGAATCCGATGATTTGAATAGTTTGCTAGTTCTGATCTCGTCTACATTAGCTCAGAAATTTTTTAGAAAAGGGTGTGAAGCTTATCTTGCTTATGTACTTGATACGAAAGTGACAGAAATAAAGATTGAGTTTGTAGTTGTGTGTGAGTATCCAAATGTATTTCCCGAAGAGTTATCGCGTTTACCACCGATCAGAGAAGTTGAATTTGGTATTGAATTAGTACTAGGTATAACGCCGATATCGATAGCTCCATACCGGATGGCCCCAACAGAATTAAAAGAATTGAAAACTCAGTTGCAAGAGTTGACAGATAAAGGTTTTGCTAGACCATGTTTTTCGCCTTACGGTGCTCCCATGTTGTTTGTGAAAAAGAAAGATGGCGCGATGAGAATGTGTATTGACTACAGACAGCTGAATAAAGTGACTATAAAGAACAAATACCCTCTACCACAGATTCATGATTTGTTTGATCAGTTAAAAGGGGCAACAATGTTTTCAAAAATCGATTTGAGATCGACTTATTACCAGTTGTGAGTTAAAGACTCCGATGTGCCAAAAATTGCATTTAGAACAAGGTATGAACATTATAAATTTTGGTTATGCCTTTCGGACAAACGAATGCACTTGTTATTTTTATGGACTTGATGAATCGAATTTTCAGGCAGTATTTAGACCTATTCAAGTTGTGTTTATTGATGATATCTTGATTTACTCTCGTGATGAATTTGAACATGCCAAGAATTTGAGAATTGTGTTACAAACTTTGAGAGATAAACAATTGTTTGCAAAGTTTAGCAAATGTGAGTTTTGGCTACGAGAGGTTGGATTTATGGGACATATTGTTTCAGCTGATGGTAACCAGGTTGATCCGAGTAAGATATCTGCGATTATAGATTAGAAGCCTTCGAGAAATGTTTCTGAAGCCCGCAGTTTTTTGGGACTAGCAGGATATTATAGATGGTTTTTAAAAGGCTTTTTGATGAGTGCAACTCTGATAACAAGATTACTTCGAAAAGATGTTAAGTTTGAATGGTCAGATAAATGCCAGAAAAATTTTGAGTAGTTAAAAGCTTTATTGACTGAAGCTCCAGTGTTAGTTCAGCCTGAGTCGGGTAAAGAATTCATAATTTTTAGTGATGCATTGTTAAATGGCCTGGGTTGTGTTTTGATGCAAGAAGGCAGAGTTGTACCTTATACCTCGAGACAGTTGAAGCAGCATGAAAAGAACTATCCGACGCATGATCTAGAATTTGCTACGATTGTGTTCACGTTGAAAATTTGGCATCATTATTTGTTTGGTGAGAAATGCCATATTTATACCGATCAAAAAAGCTTCAAATATTTGATGACTCTGATAGATTTGAATTTGCGACAACAGAGATGGTTAGAATTGTTAAAAGACTATGACTTGGAAATTGACTATCATCCGGGGAAAGTGAATGTAGTTGCTGATGCTTTGAGCTGAAAGTCCTTATGTGCTTTACGTGTTTTGAACACACATTTGGCTTTGTCTGACGATGGTTTGTTATTAGCCTTGTTGAAAGCGAGACCGTTGTTTATACAATAGATTTGTGAAGCTCAAAAGTTTGATAATGAGTTGCAAGCAAAACGGGTTCAGTGTGAGTCAATTTCTAATTCAGAATTTCAAATTGATTCAGATGATTGTTTGAGATTCAAAGATCGAATATGTGTTCCAAGAAATTCAGAGTTGATTCAGATGATTTTGAAGGAAGCACATAATAATTCTTTATCAGTACATCTGGGAAGCACGAAAATGTATAATGATTTGAAACAGTTTTATTGGTGGCATGGCATGAAACGAGATATCTCAGAATTTGTTTCAAAATGTTTGATTTGTCAGCAAGTCAAAGTTGAGCATCAAGTGCCGTCAGGTTTATTACAGCCTATCATGATTCCTAAGTGGAAATAGGATAGAGTAACTATGGATTTTGTTTCGGGTTTTCCCTTAACTCCGAGAATGTAACACCCTGAATTTGGGCCTAGAAGTTTTGGGCCTTGAGCATGGGAGCAGTTGAAGGCAGCTTATAATATTCTGTTGTGCGTGAAAATTTCGTAGTTGAAGGCTTGTTTTAGTGGTTAAGTGTGCTGAGAAGTGTTGGAGAAGTCTTGGGTTCAAACCTGGACTCTAGCAAAAATTTTGGTTTAAGGTGAATCAAACCTTGGGTGTAGTAGGTAGGCCTTAAGAATATTGTTGGAGAAATTGTGACACAAAAAGCCTTGTGGCTTAGTGGCAAGTAGCGTGTGGAGCATTTAAGGGGAGGCATGAGTTTGAATCCCATGGCAAGCAAAGAACATTTATTTTGCTAACAGGGGGGCGGCAATAGTTGGTGTTGAATTTAAACTCTGATGATGGAGGGATCCCACATCGAGAAGCTAACATAAGAGTGGATGCGGAGCTAGCTTTAAATAGAGAGAACCATGAGGAGAGTAAAGGTACCCTTCTTGGCTGATCCCTTTCGCTTTGTGGCGTGCTCAGTTGGGTTGGGTGCCGGCTAAGAGTGCTCGGAGCGTGGATTAACTCCAGTCTCCAATCAGGTGTGTATTTCTCGCTACTCTAGCTGTAGGATGGCTACTTCGGGCCGCGATAGGTCAAAAGGGGCCATGTGGGCCCAATGGGCCTACGGGCCCAATTGGATAAGTTGTTTGATTGTGTAGTAAATATTAGACTAGGCTAGGTGAATCTCATATCTGTGGCTAGATTTGGGCTAAAAGGGTCACACGAGCGTGTGGGCCCATTTAGGCCGAGAATAGGCTTTAGGGCCATTCGTATTGTTATCCCTGTTTAGAATACTTTAGTTTACCAAATTACCAAAATACCCCTGGTTTGTAAAATTACTAAAATACCCTTGGTTTATAAAATCACCAAAGTACCCCTGTTTGTAAAATTACCAAAATACCCTTGGTTTACAAAATTTACCAAAATACCCCTAATTTGTAAAATTACTAAAATACATTGGTTTATAAAATTACCAAAATACCCCTAGTTTGTAAAATTACCAAAATACCCCTGGTTTGTAAAATTATCAAAATACCCCTAATTTGTAAAATTACCAAAATACCCCTAATTTGTGAAATTACTGAAATACCCTCGACCTGTAAAATTATTGAAATACCCTCGACTTGTAAAATTACCAAAGTACCCTTGATTTATAGAATTACCATTTTACCCTCAATTTACAAAATTATTGAAATACCCTTGTAGGGTAGAAATGCCGAAATATCCTTGTAGGGTAGAAATATTGAAATACCCCTGTAGGGTAGAAATACTGAAATACCTTGTAAGGTAGAATTACTAAAATACCCCTGCAGGGTAGAATTACCGAAATACCCCTGTAGGGTAGAATTACTACAATACTCCTGTAAGGTAGAATTACCGAGATACCCTTATGGGGTAAAATTACCATTTTGCCCATAATGTGTTAAATGGCTATTTTGCCCTTGTGGCCAAGTGACTAACTTGGACTGTGTGGTTGACGAATTTGATTGTGAATATATGTTGGTATATGAATGACTTGACTGTGATTGTTTGATTCAAATATGGGCATGACATTCTGCATACATGACATGTTGCATGGGTTGGGATTTTGTACGGAGGAAGATCTGATCTGTTACGATCGCATGGTTGCTTGACGACTGTGGATCCACCGAAGGCTTAAGAGCCGTATATTCGTACTGATTTGATAAGGTCGCACGGGTCGCCCAAGACGACTGTGGATCGATCAATGGCTGAGTGCCGACTATATTACCGTCGCTGAAGGCTACGTGCCTAACATGATACAGCTACCGATGGCTTAAAGCCTTCTGATTATGGCTTTGTGTCAACCTACATATTGCTCTGTGCCAACCTGATTATGGCTGTGTGCCAAACGTATTTGCCTAAGGCTATGTGCCAATATATGGTTATTGACGACTCTGTGTCGATCACATTTACCTAGGGCTGTGTGCCAGTTATGTTACTCTAGTTGATGGCTATGTGCCTAACATAATGCAGTTATCGATGGCTTTGTGCCACGTATTCTGTTAAGTGGCTTTGCCACATTATCAGTTTCTGGTGGCTAAGCCACAAATATCTGTTCTGGTGGCTCTGCCACAATATCTGTATCTGGTGACTCTGTCACAATATCTAATAACTGAGCAGCAATGCTGCAACTATGGAGTGTAGGGCTGGGTGGGTTGAGGTATTCCCCACATGGAGTGTAGGGCTGGTACGGGTGGAGTTAGCGGTTGGTTATAGGCTGGATTGGGTTGGGATTGCATTCACATTCTGATTTTTGATTCTGTTACCTGATACTGATTCTGATTTTGATTCTGTTGCCTGATACTGATTTTGATTCTGATTCAGTCACCTAATTCTGATTCTGATTCTGATTCTGATTCTGATTCTAGTTCTGATAATGTTTCTTATTCTGTAATGGGTTAAAGCCCATCTGGTACTGTCTGTTATAATGGGCTAAGGCCTAATTGATACTGAAACTGTAAGTAAGGCTGGGGCCAGACTTTTAATTCTTTTATATGACTGACTGTTCCTTTTTATAGTAGGGGATTTCACACTGAGTTTTCATAAACTCACCCCGTTTATTAACCTTTCAGGTAATTTCCAGCCTTAGATGGATCGGAGTTGTGAGGGGCTCGGAGGAAGCCACACACACTATTTATGTTACAGTTTTGATTATTACTTTTAAATGTTTTTATGTGGGTTGTAGTAAAGCCGTTGTAATTTTCTGGATTTCAAATTTGGAATTTTATTTATTGTTCTTATAATTGCTATTATTAGAACACGGTTTTCCAAAGCAACTACTGTTGTTCAAAACATCACGTATCCGCAACTATTTTTAAATTAAGCTTCCGCAACTACCAAAATTTTTACAAAGTTGTTAAGAATGTTATTCAGCTGAGGTTTTCTAACAAGGTTTAAAAAGGGTATAAGTTTTTAATTATTAAGAAGGGTTTTTAATGGAAACATGGTTTTTGAAAAACAGTTCAATGTGACACACCAGATTCGAGCCAAACTTCCAGGCTGGGTTTGGGGTGTTACAGAGAAAGAAAGATGCAATCTGGGTTTTTGTTGACAGATTGTCAAAATCAACTCATTTCATTCCTGTACGAATGGATTATTCGCTTGATAAATTGGCTGAGTTGTATATCTCAAAAATTGTTATATTGCACGGAGTGCCATTATCTATTATTTCAGATAGAGATCTGAGGTTCACTTCACGATTTTGGAAGAAATTGCAAGAAGCTTTAGGTACAAAGCTGCATTTTAGCACTGCATTTCACCCTTAAATGATGGTCAATCTGAGCGAATTACTCAAATACTTAAGGATATGTTGCGTTGTTGCATTCTTGAGTTTAAGGGTAGCTGGGAGAAATATGTACCACTGATTGAATTTTCTTTAACGATAGCTTCCAATTGAGTATAAAGATGGCACCATACGAAGCTCTATACGGTCGTAAATGTCGAACACCGTTGTACTGGACTGAGCTAAGCGAGAATAAGATTCACGGGATTAATTTGATCTGAGAGACTGAAGAAAAAGTGAAAGTAATTCACAATAGTTTGAAAGCAGCTTCGGATCAATAGAAATCATACGCAGATTTGAAAAGAAAATATATTGAGTTTGAGATCGGGGATAGAGTATTTCTGAAAGTGTCGCCGTGGAAAAAGATATTACGGTTTGGTCGAAAAGGGAAATTGAGTCTGCGATTCATCGGATCGTATGAGATTATCGAGTGAGTAGGGCCAGTTGCTTATAGGTTTTCTTTACTTTCTAAATTAGAGAAGATACATAATGTGTTCCATGTATCGATGCTACAAAGATATAGATCCAACTCTTCACATGTTATTTCCCCGACTGAAGTTGAAATTTAGCCAGACCAATTCAAATCTTAACTCCTAAGATCAAAGAGCTGAGAAATAAGAGAATTGCATTAGTGAAAGTATTATGGCATCGACACGGGGTTGAAGAAGCTACATGGGAACCTGAGGATGCTATGAGAAACCAATACCCGAACCTATTCACTGGTAAGATTTTCGGGGACGAAAATCCTAAGGGGGGAGAGTTATAACAACCCGGTTTTAGCTAAATCAGAACAGTGGTTTCAGAATAAAAAATCTATTTTCAGAACATTCTTTTAATATTCTTTTATGTGTTTACAGCATGATTGTGTGTATGTTTGAAAATTTCGTGAGCTAATTTTATCGTTTAATAGCTCAATTAGATAAAAAGGACTAAATCGCGTAAAATGCAAAAGTTACATTCTACTTGTTTAAAGTGTTTAATTGCTATGGTTTATTAAATGAAGGGTCCTTCTAATGTTATTAAACCATTGATAGTGGAATTTGACATAGATGGCCTTATATTAAGTGATTTTAATGTTTTAATACTAAGGTTGATATGGTAATTTGGTTATTTAACTAAAATAAATAAAACAAATACGATAATCATCTTTATTTCTTCATCTATAATCAATTATTGAAGAGAAAATAAAGCTTCCATGTCCATCTAGGGTTCAACACTTTGAGGGATCGGTTTTTGATGATTTTTTACGTTTTTGAGATCGTTGCTTTGTATTCTAGCTAGCCCATGCCTTAATTTTTGAAGTTGTTAATAATTTTGTGAAGTGCCATTGATGAATGCTTGAGTTTTTTAATGTTTTATGATGAAAAATGAATATTTGTTTATAGTTATACAAGTTTTGTTAAGTGATTTTGACTAAAAATACCTATTAGGGGTTTAATTGAAAAGAGTGTAAATTGAGGGGTTGAAATTTGAAATAAATGAAAGTTTAGGCTGCTAGGGACTTATATGAAATTCGGCTAGGCTTTGGTTTAATGAAATTTCATGAATTTTGTGTATTTGCAAAATAGGGACTAAATTGTAAAAATATGGAACTTTAAGGGCTAAAGTGTAAAAATTCCCAAATATGTGTTGGGGACTGAATTGAATGATTTGATGAATAAATGAGTTAATTTTGAAAGTATATAGATCAAGAACGAAAGAAATTAGATTTAGATCGGGAAAAATCGAAGGTTATTGAATTGTCGATCCAGTCCGTTTATTCTGAATACAAGGTAAGTTCATTTGCAAATAAATGCCTTTAAATTGAATTATATATGTATAATTGTCATTGAACTACTATGAATGTTGAATAATTAAATACGACCAAGAATCTACAAGGTTACAATATCCGAAAGTCCCGTACGAACCTTAGGAATAGTAGAGGATACGAATGTCATGACATTAGGATTAACGAGATGTGATTATGTGTAAGACCATGTCTGGGACATTGGCATCGTTATTTGATTACGAGTAAAACCATGTCTGGGACATTGACATTGTAATTTGATTTCATGTAAGACCATAGTTGGGCTATCGGCATCGATATGTGATAACATATAAGACCATATCTAGGGTATGGCATTGTACGAGCTATATGTGATTTCCGAGTATCCTTAACAATTCCAAAAGGTTCAACGGGCAAAGTCAAGTCGAAAAAGAATGTGTGAATGAGTTAAGTGACTCAAGCACATACGAGATTCATACAAGTACTGAAAAGAGAAGTATTTGATGATTTCATTCATGATATTGAATTTGTATACATTGGGAAAGGTTTGTGAGCTTATATGTGCTTACTCGTAGTTTGCCTATTGATGAAAATCATGTTGATTTCATGTGGTAATTTTATTTGTATATGGCTTTCTAAGCTTTTAAAGCTTACTTTGTACGTTCTTTCCCTGTATTATAGATAATCGAAGCTAGCTCAAACTCAGAGATCATCAAGAAAACCGTCACACTATCGATCAACTTGTTAGTACTTTTAATGCTATGTAAATATGGTATATGGCATGTATAGGCTAGTGTTATGGTGATATGTTTAGAGTTATGATATTAGCCATGAGATTTGGCTCGTAAATGATGTAAATGTGGGTGTGTAGGTTGGCTTAATTTATGAATTTGGTAAGTGACATGTGATGTATATATGGCCCTGTGTTTTGGCATGTTTGGTATGGTTGTTGTGATGGCTAAGTGGTTAATTGTTTTGATTAATTACGAATGAAATATCATGGTTGATTTGGTATGATATAAGGATGATGAATTGGTATAATTTTGTGGCATGAATTATTTGATAAAATGATGAGAAAAATGCATAGGGAAGATAGGTGAAATTGTTGCTAATCACATATTGTTTTGCTATGTTTATGGTTATGATTTGAGTAGCGAAATAGTTGAATATGAAATGGCATGATTTGCATATGAATTGACATGTTTTGGTTGCCTATAAGTGTATTTAAATGGTATGAAATGTTGTGGTTTAGGTATGCTTGAAGTGGGTGAGAAATGTGGCTTAAACCAAGCCTATTTGCGCCCCACACGGTTGAGCACACGGGTGTGTGACTCGACCGTGTGTCTTCTATAACTTATTTAAAAAAGTCAGTGAGTTCTATGGCTTAGACATATGGGCGAGTCTACTGGCCGTGTGTGACACACGAGCTGGCACATGGGTGTGTGGCCGGCCGTGTGACCCAAGTCAGTATACACTCCATATTTTACACGGCCATAGCACACGGGCGTGTATTCAACCGTGTGAGGCAAGTCAGTATGTATGCCCTGTTTCCACACGGCTTGTGACACAGGCGTTTTTGGTGGCCATGTGCCTGTTCACACGGGCATGTGATCCTTGTATGCATGAAAATTTTATAAGTTTCCCAAAACTTGCAAATGTTATCGGTTTAGTCCCGAACCTCTTCCAGGCATGTTTTAAGGTCTTGTAGAGCCTTATAAGGGACAATGTGACTATGTTGTATTGATGTTTATGTATTAATGGATACTTTGATAAGAAATGTATGTTGTATGTTGTGATTTTTCGATGATGGATACGGGTTAGAGGTGTTACACGATCTTTCTCGAATCTATTAATTTTTTTCATTTCCATATCGACCATTAAGGCTCGTATAAATCAATTCGCATGATATTTCACATGTTATCTTTATTAAAATCAAACATATATGCACCTATAGTACCATTTCATATCAATATTTCAATTCAACATTATTTATCGAGTTTATACTCTATAATCACTATTATTTAGAATCAGACTTGAGATGAATACACAAATCATCCAACCAACATACCAATCTGGTAGTTTAGTGCAGCATTGGATAAATCGAAGTAAATATACTAGCAGATATAGTGCATCATCAGACGAACCAAAGCAATTATACTGGCACATGTAGTGCATGATCGGAAAAATCGAAGTATAAACCCGTACACATTCTAATCTTATGGCATGCCAACTATATCTTAATTTATTGGAACAATTGATAGGGTACCAAAGATCCAATTACCTTATGTTTACATGTTCACATATTAAAATTTCATACCATATTCATCTCACATATCAAGATTTCATTTCCTACTCAGTTATACCATGTTCATTTCAACTTAATTCAACACATTTCATCATCAATTCACATCATGTATCATCTATCAATTTATATCATGCTTACTTCTATTTTGTTCAATATCATTATGTATAAATTGAATCATACGATAACAATACACTTACCTCAATAATTAGATGTGTAACAATCACATATTTGTATGTATGCATATGTATATATATATCTATGTATCAAACTTGAACCATAAAAGTACAAACTTAATTTGTCACTATTTGTAACACCCCATACTTGACTTAATCGTCGGGTCTGAGCTATGAGATGCCATATTCGTTGCCAGAGCAACTATAATCAATTACAATTCAATTTAATAGTTAATGCATACTACTAAATTCAAAACATCATTACAACATGCTATAGAATCATATTTGAGTCTTATACGAGCTTATGAAAGCTCTTTTGATAACACAATGTCGAACGAGGACTAAAATGTAAAAGTTTCTAACTATTAGGTTAACATCGCAACTTAAGGGTTCCACATCCCAAACCTGCTCACTATCCTTTCTTTGTTGTGACGTTAAGGGTCTTGTAACAGCTCATTTTTTCGGTGAAATCGGAGTAATGGTTTCGGGACCATAAATCTGATCCGAAAATAAAATTTATTTTTAATCTGATACATGGTCCGTAATATGTTAGGAATGTCATGTGAAAATCCTAATAATAAAACTTTATCAATTTAGTGCTTAATTACGAGATCGACTAAATCGCATAAAATAAAAAAGTTGTATTCTAATAGCTAGAAGGATTAAATAGCTATTGAATTCAAAAATTGAGGTCCTTATATGGTAATTAGACCATTAAAGAAAAGTATGTAAATATTTTGGTGACTCATCCATGGAAATTTAGAAAAAGGACAATGACTAAATTGGAATTTGAAATAATGAAATTAATTAAAAGGTGACAAAAGATATCATATTATTTTTATATCATATTCAACCTAAAATACATGGAAACCCTAGGAGAGAGAGAAGAAACTTTCATGGCTTAATCGGGTAAGTTTCCTTGTCCCGTTTTTAGTAATTTTGATATTTTTAGATCTGGGATAGCTTAATCTATCTATTTGGGGGATCAATTTAAAAAGTTATCGAAGTATAAAAATTACAAAAAAGTTAAGGGCAAAATGGTAATTTTTCCTAAGACATAAATTGAGTCCAAATGAATATAAAATGTGTGAAATTGATGGTTAAATTCATTTATATATATCCAGACAATGCAAATTCGAGGTTAGATTGAGGAAAAGAAAAGGTTTCAGATTAGTAGATTTTATACGCGACCCAGTGTCAATGTAAGTTCGTGTAACTTAATCGAGCATGTAAATATGTCAACTTGAATGTTATGATTGTATGCAATATGAATTATATTTGTGTGAATGTTATAAATGTGTGAAATGATTACATGTTCGGAAATGTTGGAAAAAGGGTAAAGTCTGGTTTGAATATTGAATTTTGATGGATAAATGTGCTTTCCCGAAATAAATGACATGGGATTTAGCTTAGATGAGTAATCCTATTAAACTTATTATAAAAATGATTTAGCCCAGACGGGCAATCCTGATATAATCTCTCTCGAGCATATGTTATAATTAGGGTTTAGTCTAGACTAGAAATCCTAATTGAGCTCTTTTGAGCATATGTTACATAATGGATTTAGCCTAGACTAGTAATCCTATTATATGATATGTTGCTTGAGAGTGTGGTTCTTGATTAAGTGCCCTATGGGTACTCTTGAATAAGAATTGACGGGTTATCGAATCGTAGACCTCGAGTGTACTACTTCAGTATCCATCGGAATTTCAATGATTCAACGTACAAAACTCTTGGCATGATAAGAAAATTATGGGATAAAATGAATAATATCTTGAAGGAATATTTTATGATGAGCTCATTTATATTTACTTGACGTACATGTAAATTTTGTGACTAACACTGTTTGATTGAATGCATGTGCTTAGGCAATTTTGCCAAATGGATGGAAAACATGACTTTGAATGCTTAGATTTAATAAATGGGTAAGTTTAGTTTCTGTTATATGAACTTACGAAGCATGTAATGCTTACTCTATTTTATTTTCCCCTGTTTTATAGTGCTCGGAAGCTCGCAAAGGTTGGAGATCATTAGAACACCTCTAACCCGTATTCGTTGTCAAAATAGGGTTTCAGAGTATTACCAAAACATTCAGAACATTTTTCAACTAATTTACATAAATTACTATTCATTTTTCGAGATCATACATATCGTCCCATAAATGGACCCTTGAGGCCCAAAACGAGTATTAGAATCAAATCGGGACTAAATTGGGAACTTAGGGAATTTTTCTTGAAATTCTATAATTTTTCCTAGGTGCAGGGTTTACAAGCCTGTGTGGTCTAGGGACACGCTCATGTGGTCAGGCAGTGTACAATACACACTCGTGTCCCTAACCTGTGTAACTCTCTGACTTTTAAAGCATGAAGAAATGGAAGTCCCACAGCCAAGTCACACGCCCCTGTGCCAGGTCGTGTGGCAAATTTTTATTTTCAAAATTTAGGTGCAGTTTTCACACGGTCGTGTAACACGCCCGTGTTCAAGGCCGTGTCAACCACAGGACTGAGACACATGCCCATGTTTCTGCCCGTGTGCCAAATTCTGAGCATTCTGTTTCTCATTTTTAATATGTAAGGGACACAAGGCCGGACCACATATCATGGGAGAAGCCATGTGTCACACACGGCCAAGACACCCGCCCATATGCCTGCCCGTGTGGCAAAAAACAAGTCATTTCCTAGCCTCATTTGTCACTCAAATTTACCATGTTCTTGCACTAAGACATACCCAATACAATCCAACCACTTCAAGCATCCATCTCAAGCAAATTTCATCATTTACAAGGCATACCACTACATGGATACATGTTCAAAATTTTACCTTGGTATAATCCATATATTAGACTTACTAAAAACAACCACTTGATATATATATAAAGCTAGTATAGCATGACATTACAAGTATATCAAACAGCCATTACTAGCCACTCCAATGGCAACATTACAAGCATCATCATCAAGCCATAATTGGCCAATTAAGCTTAAACATGCCATTATACCAAAATGAGATAATGGATAGTGTGATGTCTGCTCCGACCAACTTCCAACCTTCCCGAGCTTTGAGCACTATAAGACAGAGAAAATATAAATGGATTAAGCATTTTATGCTTAGTAAGTTCATATAATGGAAAATAAACTTACCGGTCTCATTTATTAACACAAGCACACATAAATATATATATTCCATCAATTTTGGGTAAGTTACCTAAAGACATACACTTATTCAAACAAGTTAGTCACATGATCTCATATGAATATCAAGTAAACCTAGATGATCTCATCACATTACAATTCCATATATTTCTCACCTTTCCTCGTTTCAAGATTTCTTTTTCCATTGAACTCTTGAAATGCCAATGGTGTAACACCCCTAACACGTATCTGTCACCGAAATAGGGTTTTGAGGCACTACTGATCAAATCACAACATACAACATACATTTCTCGAACATAAAGCCATTATCACATATACATCAATCAAACATAATCACATTGTCCCATATATGGCTCTACGAGACCTTAAAACATGCTTCAAAGACGTTTGGGACTCAACTGATAACATTTGAAAACACTGAGTAACTTAGAAAAATTTCAAGCATTCAAGAGCCACACGCTCGTGTGAATAGGCCACGAGCCTCACACGGCCACCAGACACTCGCATGTCCAGGCCGTGTAGAAACAGGGCATACATACTGACTTGGGTCAGACGGCTGGCCACATGCCCTTGTGCCAGCCCGTGTGCCACACATGGCTAGTAGACATGCATGTATGTCTAAGTCGTGTAACTCACTGACTTGTTTTAATTAAGCATCAAGGGTCACATGGTCGAGTCACATACCCGTGTGCTCAACCGTGTGGCACGAAAATAGGCTTGATATAAGCTATTTTTTTCCACTTAAGTCTCATGCATCCTAAGGTATCCAAATGGTACCAAATATACAACCAAATAAGCAACCAAAAGTGACCATTTCTAGCATAAATTATACCATATTGAATCATTACATTCCACTTCTCAAATCTCAACCATTTCTTAACCAAAACACAAACCAAAACTAGCATGAAGGATTTACCATCTTTAACATTTTTCGTATGTTTCAAATTCAAACTAAACAACCAACCATATCATTCAACCTATAACCAAACCAAAGCTTATCGATGCATCATCTCAAACTCATACCAATACATGCCACTTCTTAAACCACATTGTTACCACATTTGCATTCCAAGCCAAACCACAAATACATAATATAAGCCAAATACACATTTTATACCAACCATGCCAAAACATAAGGCCACATTATAATCATCAACCCAAAATCATTAATAAGCCATTTCAAATGACCATATACATTTCTGACAACCATATTAAAAAACCATAGCCTATACATGCCATGTAGCCAAGCCAAAAAGTGTAAAAAAATACCGAAAATCAATAGCCGGATAGTGTGATGCGATCTCCGTTGACTTCCAACCTGAGTGAACGTCTGAAACACTATAAAACATAGAAAAATAACACAAAGTAAGCTTCACAGCTTAGTAAGTTTGTATGTGAGCCTAAAATGATCACAACATTCATATAGCAATTCAAAATAGATAAATCATTAACATTTAAAGCATCAATTCATGAGCTAACATCAAATTATTCATGTCCTCATTCACAAGTTCTCAACTTCATATAACTCGATACTTGAGTAGTTTTCCGTACATACCTGTACCGATACCTGTCTATTTATCACCCATACTCTTATCAAACCTCTCTGGTTTAGCTTATGATACAAAACTATGGTCTTACAAATACATTGCCAAGGCCATGCCGTGGTTTTTTTTTCACGTGCCATAACCCGATTATGGTCTTTTTAGTCGATTGCCATAGTTCAGCTATGGTCTTATTTTTCGATTTCCATAGCCCAGCTATGGTCTTATTCGACAACTACCCTTTCTTAATTCGTACTTTTCATTTAATAACTCAACATTTATTCAATTCAATATTCATCACATTTTCTTTAGCCAAGTGAATTATGTGAAATATCATCAAATAACGGGGTTTCGTACACTATGTGCCATATGTATATTTAGTTAAAACAACTATAACTCATATCTCATATATCATTCAATTCATACTTCATTATAGCCAAATAAACACATTTTTACATGAAACATACTTAGACACAATTCTTTCTTATTTAATGTACATGATACAATATGAACTCACCAATTTACTTTCATTCGATTCTCATATAGGTTTTGTACGTACCTGTTTTACTTATTTCAATCGTACTTTCATTCTCGTCTTGACTATGCTCGTTGAACCCTTCAGAACGTTAAGGATGCTCAGATATCACATAAAGCACATACAATGCCATATCCCAGATATGGTCTTACATGTTATCTCATATCGATGCCAATGTCTCAGACATGGTCTTAAACGAAATCATATAACGATGCCGATGTCCCAGACATGGTCTTACACATAATCACAGTACAATGCTAATGTCCCGGACATGGTCTTACATGTAATCTCATCTCGGTAATCCTAATGTCATGACATTTGTATCCTATACTATTCCTAGGTTCGTACGGGACTTTTGGATGTCATAACTCTGTCGATTCTTGCTCGTAATCATGACCATTCAACATTCAATTCAATTTAATAATAAATAAGCATTTATAACACAATTTAAGTATGTTTATTAGCATACGAACTTACCTCGTTTGTTGTAATGACGAATTAGGTCGACTAATCCAATACTTTGTTTTCCCCCGTTCTAGATTCGAATCTAATTTTTCTCAATCTATTTGAGCAAAAACACCATGGCCGAATGTCAAGCTCTTCAAGGCCTATTTTAAACCCCATTTTCTGTTGTAAATGCATGGAAAATGATGATATTTGGCTTTGTTTTATTTATTATTAACTTTAATTACCCAATTACCCTTTTACCCTTTGAAAACATTAATAATAACACCAATTGCCACTCCACTATTATCCACTATCTCATAAATGGGCTATTTCCACATAAGGACCTTCACTTTTATGTTCTATAGCTATTTGACACCTTTACTTTATAGAACACAACTTTTACGCTTTAAGCGATTTAGTCTTTTTTACCGAATTAAACACTTAAACAATAAAATTTCTTTATGAAAATTTCACACAACTCTAATATCATGCTATAAATATTAACATAATAATAAAATAATTTTTTTGGAGTCGGATTTGTGGTCTCGAAACCACTATTTTGATTTAGCTAAAAACGGGCTGTTACAACTCTCCCCCCTTAGGGATTTTCGTCCCCGAAAATCTTATCAGAGAATAGATTAAAGGTTTAATTTCACATAGGCTTATCAATTTCTCACATAGCTACAGATTTCTCAACTCTTTAATCTCACAAGCTAAGATTTTTTATCTGTTATTTGTTATACGTCATATCAAGCTGAGTTTCTACTTTTGAAAGACATATTATAGACAGAGGATCTTATCAGTATCATCACATCATATATATATATAAGAAACACATTACGAATCTTCTCAAGTTCTGATGATAATCTCATACAGTCCGACGAATCACGAACTCAAATTCTCTTTATAGTTAAATCGAGAAATTTTATTTCCACTGCAATACTTTCACAAATATTTAGTTTTCTAACTCAAATTCTCTTTATAGCTAAATTGATGAATCACGAACTCAAATTCTCTTTATAGCTAAATTGCTTTTAGACTATCATGAATTACTTTCATTTTCTCTTCAGTCTTTCTAATCACATCGACCCTGTAATTCCTTTAATCATAATTTGATCCAGTACAATGAAGTTCAGTGATTGCAACCATACCATACTCATACAATGCTATCTTAATATTCATCTCATAACTATTATTATACGCAAACTTAACCAAGAGTAAATGTCTTTCTCAGTTGCTTTCAAGTTTTAAAACACAATAGAAAAATATATGTTTGAGAATTTGCATAATTTTCTCATATTATTCGTCAGTTGGAGAATGTAATGCGGTGTTACAATGCAATCTCATACCCAAAGTTTACTATAGTTTCTTCCAGAATCACAATATAAACCTCAAATCTCTATCTGAAATAATGATGTTAAGTTAACAATCTCAGGAATATATAACTCAGCTAGTCTATCAAGAAAGAAATCCATGCGTACAAAGATAAAATATGCAGACTTCTTCAAATAGTCAACAATAGTTCAGATAACATTTATCTTTTTCGGTGATAAGAATAATCCCAATATAAAGATTCATCAAAATTCTATTTCATTTCTATTCAGATATCAACACGTGCTATAACAGTTCCAAAGACACTCGATAATCAGCTTTAACCTGTTGAATAATCAGACATTTAGATACAAAGTCAGAAGTTTCACTTTTCATACTCATTCACCAATACAACTGTCTCAGATTATCGTACATCTTTGTTCTCCCCGAATGAACAGAGAATTACCATTGTGCTAAATGTCACAATTGTTGTAAAATCTCTGGATTGCTCGGTACACGAATTCTATCTCGATACAATGAACAATCGTCAGTTCCAATATGAAATTCTAAATTAGAAATCAATTTACTTGTACTTTTTTTTAACTTATAATTCACTGACACAATTCTTAGCCTCGTAATTTCGCTGATTAAACATCAATTTAGTTTTTAGCTCAACTAATAACTACTCATCATCTGATAAGATCAATCGCATGTTTATCGGTCGTAAAACACACAAAGATTTCTGGCTCAAAACTTCTGAGACTATAATCATTTGCCTAGGGTGATAATCAATCACTGACTCACAATCTTTCAATAGTTCAAGCCATCTTTACTGTCTCAAATTCAGATCTTTTAGAAACATCAAATATTTTAAACTCTTACAGCCTTCAAAAGGTTACATAACTCACCAAAAAACTAATGTCGCTAACTATTCAACACAACTACAATGTCAACCATCTCTAATTCTCGTGTTGAATAACTCTTTATTCGATATAGGCTAAACCAGACCTGATGCTTCAATTAACAATATCTTCAACTGTTTCCCAGTTTATTAATAAATATCATATCATGCAGAATTCACAAGTGTGATGATTTCCCTAATAAAAAAACTTTAAAAGAACATTTCTTAATAAAACCGTTCTTATGGATATAATTTTGTATCATGTCTTCTAGAATATGAATTCTGCATTCAGACTATTCATCTATTTACCCGTGAACATTCAAAGTTTATTTCCACCTGTGGATAGATTCATATACAAGTAGCTCGATTAATCCTTTAAGTAATTAATCCAGTCAAACTAGACAACTGAATCGATCTCGACTGTCAAACAATAACTTTTCAATTATTAATCAACAAAGCGTTGAACCATACTGAAGCCACAATCATCAGATAGATTAAAATCATAGTGCTATAATAAGGCCGACATCTTAATCGTATAGTATAATGTCCCAGTTATCAATAATGCATTTTGAACACAAGAGAAATTCGAATATGATTTTAACAGCAACCAATGTAGAAACATAACCTCCATAAATCTAATGACGGTACCACTGTATTCCCATGATCAAACTAGAAATTTTAATCATATTAGATATAGTCATCACCGTCAAAAGAATATCTCTTGCAGACAATCACATAGAATCATAATAAAACCGAGTAGCAAAATCTCAAATGTTGAGCTATACAGAATTTTTGAAAATTACAACTCATAAGGAATTATAAAGATCTCAATGATATCCCAGGAAATTTTCAGTAGGAAAAACATCATGTAACACCCCTTACCCGCACTCGAGAACCGGACAAGGTATGAGGTGTTACCAGATACATACTCAGACACTTTCAAAAAATACAGGTTATAAAATTTCATTATAATTAAAAACCAACTAAACAACATCATTGTGTCCCGATTATGGACCTACAAGGTCCAAAACATACATTAAAAGTGACCCGGGGCTATACCAATAACTTTAGCTCGAAGTTGTACACGGGTAGGCCACACGGGCGTGCACCATAGCTGTGTTAAAATGAGAGTTTTGTCCACAGGTAGGTAGCACGGGCGTGTTCCATGGCCGTGCTGATAAGTCAGTGTTGCCCACAGTTGAAGGCCATGGGCGTGCCCCAAGATACACGGGCATGTGAGTCCACATGATCCACCTACAAGGGCCTGTGTCCCTTTTAGTTAAGGAAAATTTTCTGAGGAGCCTAAGGCTAATCGAACGTGCTCATATTTGTCTCGCATTGCCTTCCGATATGTTATAGGTCTCGAAGGCCTATACAAGGGACGAGATGTTCATGATTGAAAAGTTTTAAATTCAAATGAAATTTTGTTACCCGAGTTAGTATACTGAAAGTGTAAAGTTCCGGTAATGCCTCGAGCCCTGTCCCGGTGTTGGATACGAGTTAGGGGTGTTACACACTCTCAAATTATTAGGTTCCTTTCAATAGTCCAGTCATGATAAACCTTATCATCATATCTCATGAAACATTTAAACGTAGGCATGCATCATGGGTAGGTTTACTACCTACATCAATATGATCCATATCTCATGGCCATACACAAAAGAATAAGTATACCATTTAGGTCCTGACATTGGCTAGCCAAATGACACATATAACAAAATAACCAAAAATCCTATACATGCCATTAAACAAAATGGAAGTATCTATATACCAAAGCAGGACAAGTCGATAGTGTGTTGATTCTCCAACAGTCTTCTAATCTTCACGAGTCCACGAGCTCTGTAAGATAGGGAAAAAAGAAGGGGGTAAGCAATTATATGCTTAGTAAGTTCGGATAACTGGAAGGTAAACTTACATGTTAATTAGCATACAGCCATATTAGTCATTAATTCCAACAAGCATGGAATAGTTTCCCTATCTCATGAGCTCAATCATCAAGTTAGTCTCATAACAATACATCATGTCATTAGTCTTAGATTAGCTCATCAATTCAATATTTCCAGTTCTATTTCTTCTGTTAATCCCATTGAATTTCTCATAAATCTCGATGGATACCCCAATTACTGTCAAGTTATACAAGTGATCATCTCTAGTACGCACTCCCATGAACCTTATATCTTACGACAGGATTACCAGTCTAGGCTAAATCCCCTGCAGTATTAACTCATAGAGCAATGTCGGGATTACCAGTCCAGGCTAAATCCCTTTCAATGAAAATTGCTCTCATAAGCTCGGATCTGAACTACCAGTCCAGGCTAAATTCAGTTCTCAATCGGATTACCCATCCGGGCTAAATACTTAATGCACCCATATTCTTCGGTAGGCTCGATCACTCAAGGAACACCCGTCTGGGCTAGATCCTTTCTATTTTGAGATCATCGGATTACCCATCCGGGCTAAATCCTTTTCTGCAACACATGCAGGATCTCATGTCATGTAAGCCATAACACATGCAGGATCTCATGTCATGTAAGCCATACTTTATCCGTTGGATTTCCCTTTCTATTTCAACCGGGACATTTATTATCTTTCATTCACACAAGCACATTACATAAATTATCATGCAGTGAATATCTAAATTTTCATATATCCAAGAACACACATATTTAAGTACATTAAGAGTTTACTTCGGGTTATACAAACTTACATGGTAATTGCTTTGGTTTCATATTTCGGCTATTCTAAAACCTTTCGTTTTCTATGGTCAACCTTCGGAATTGGTTCCTCGGGGTCTATATCAATAAATTTTTACTATTAATACATCACATTTTTTTCATTTTAGGATTTAAAACTCACCCTCGGGCAAAATGACCAATTTGCCTCTAACCTTTCACACTTTTACAATTTAGTCCTAAGACTCGTATAATGAAATGCATGAAATTTCTAAGTTATCCAAGCCTAGCTGAATATTTTTCTTGCCTATAACAGCCTACATTTTCTTTCATTTCACATTTTTCTACCCATTTTCACAACTTTTACAAAATGGTCCCTTAAGCCATTTCCATGAAACACTACTAAGTAAAAGTTGTTTACTATCCTTTAAACTCTCATATTCCTCCATAAATCATCAAAATACAAACATCTCATCATGGGTAAATTTTTGAACATGAACCCTAGCTTGAAATATGGGTAGAAATAGAGAGAGCATGTTACGGGGATCTCAAAAATACGAAGAACGTTAAAAACGGGGTAGGGAGCACCTACTATTGAGCTTGAAAATGTTGAAAACCCTAGCTATGGAGACCCTTCAATTTTCAGCAGCATGGAGAAGAAAACAAGTGAATTTTTGCTTGATTTTCCCTTATTATTTCAACCAAATGACCAAAATGCCCTTCCTTACTAACCTTTTCAAATTTTCCATGCATGCTCATTTTTGTCTAAAAACTTATAAATTGGGAAAATTACTCTTTAAGGACCTCTAATTAATAATCCATAGTAATTTCATACTAATTGCTTCTAGAATCCAAGTTTTACAATTTATTTAATTTGGTCCTTAATTTCCAATTGGACACCTTACAAGTAGAATTTCTTCATGAAACTTTAACACATGCATCTTTTCAAATCCTAAACCTTATAATAATCATAAAATAATTATTTTAACATTGTATTTGTGGTCCAAAAACCACTATTCTGACTAAGCCCTAATTCGAGATGTTACACATCACTCATAAGCATTGAAATCAACCATAACAGAAACAATATAATCTCCATGTATACTAAGCAGAGCAACAACCAATAGGAATAGAATACTAGCATCACACAGATTCTATCGTCGATCTTTTCTTTCAATAAAATGAAATAAAATACCAAAGAAAAATAGAGTATTGCCAATTATAAACCAAACATACCAACAATGCTTTCATATAACAATATGTTTAGCTAATGTTCTCATATGATAAGAATTCCTTATGAAATTAAGCAATCACATATACTTCTGAGAAATCACATATACTTTTGAGAATAAATGTACACAGAGAATGCCTAGAAAAACCCATAGTAACTGCCCGACTATAACCACTGCACTCAACTGTCATTTCAATTCAAACATTATTCCACTGTCTAATTCTGTCATCACTGATTTCACATTATCCCATCACTAACAGAAATCAATTCAAAAGAACTTCCAGTTAATACATTCTTTAGATATCATATGTAAATATGTTGTTTCATCAAAGTCAACTTCTTCTTTAACAATGACATTGCATAATCTGAATGGCCTTCAGAACGATTCGATATCTCTTCTAGTACTGTCTCTACTTGCTGACTCATTCTCTTATGTGATTACAATATTAATCCTTCAATTATGAAACTCTATAATTCTACACTTGTGAGCTTATTCAATCTAATATTACGAATTTCATTGTAATACTTCATTGGTAAGGGGGTGAGGGTCGTAAAGCCTCAAATTAACTCTTACATATACATGCATATAACATAACATTTGTAGTTAACATATTATTACAATCTATCATTCGTACCTTTATGGCTTTCGATTCATCATGTTCACATCTTTACTCAATATTGGAGTATCACTTTCATTACAATCAAAATTAGCTCGGTTGGACAGCATATTTGTCTAATTAAAATAATTTTCTTCAGAGTTAGGAGATATCAAACTATCCTAAGTAGTAGTATGGCATGTATAGCTAGACTCACAAGCGCTTGGTTAGTTCGAGAATCAACTAAACCATAGCTCTAATACCAATAAAATGTAACACCCCTAACCCGTATCCGTCACCGAAATAGGGTTATAGGGCATTACCGATCAAATCACAACATACAACATACATTTCTCGAACATAAAGCCATTGTCACATATACATCAATCAAACATAACCACATTGTCCCTTATAAGGCTCTATGAGACCTTAAAACATGCTTGAAATAGGTTTGGGACTAAACTGATAACATTTGAAAACACTAAGTAACTTAGAAAAATTTCAAGCATTCAAGGGCCACACGCCCGTGTGAACAAGCCGCGAGCCTCACAGGGCCACCAGACACACCCGTGTCCAGGCCGTGTAGAAACAGGGCATACTTATTGACTTTGGGCCACAAGGTCGACCACACGCCCTTGTGCAAGCCCGTGTGGCATACACGGCCAATACGCCCATGTTTCTAAGCCATGTAACTCACTGACTTGTTTTAATTAAGCATCAAGGGTCACACCGTCAAGTCACACGCCCGTGTGCTCAACCGTGTGGCACGAAAATAGCCTTGTTATAAGCTACTTTTTTTTCCAGTTATGTCACATGCATCCTAAGGCATCCAAATGGTACCAAATATACAACCAAATAAGCAACCAAAAGTGACCATTTCCAGCATAAATTATACCATATTGAATCATTAAATTTCACTTATCAAATCTCAACCATTTCTTAACCGAAACACATACCAAAACTAGCATGAATCATTTACCATCTTTAACATTTTTCATATGTTTCAAATTCAAACTAAATAACCAACCATATCATTCAATCTATAACCAAACCAAAGCTTATCAATGCATCATCTCAAACTCATACCAATACATGCCACTTCTTAAACCACATTGTTACCACATTTTGCATTCCAAGCCAAACCACAAATACATAACATAAGCCAAATACACATTTTATACCAACCATGCCAAAACATAAGGCCACATTATAATCATCAACCCAAAATCATTAATAAGCCATTTTAAATGACCATATAAATTTCTGACAACCATATTAAAAAGACCATAGCCTATACATGTCATATAACCAAGCCACAAAGTGTAAAAAATATCGAAAATCAATAGCCGGATAGTATGATGCGATCTCTGCTGACTTCCAACCCGAGCGAACATTCGAAACACTATAAAACATAGAAAAATAACACAAAGTAAGCTTCACATCTTAGTAAGTTTGTATGTGAGCCTAAAATGATCACAACATTCATATATCAATTTGAAATAGATAAATCATTAACATTTAAAACATCAATTCATGAGCTCACATCAAATTATTCATGTCCTCATTCACAAGTTCTCAACTTTATATAACTCGATTCTTGAGTAGTTTTCCGTACATACCTGTACCGATACCTTTCTATTTATCACCTATACTCTTATCAAACTTCTCTGGTTTATAAGTGCTTATGATACAAATTCATCTATTTTCCAATGCCATAGTCCAACTATGGTCTTACACATACATTGTCAAGGCCCTGCCGTGGTTTTTCTTCCATGTGCCATAACCCGATTATGGTCTTTTTAGTCGATTGCCATAGTCTAGCTATGGCCTTATTATTCGATTTCCATAGCCTAGCTATGGTCTTATTCGGCAACTTACCTTTCTTAATTCGGACTTTTCATTTAATAACTCAACATTTATTCAATTCAATATTCATCACCTGTAACACCCCTAACCCGTATCCAACACCGGGACAGGGCTCGAGGCATTACCGGAACTTTACACTTTCAGTATACTAACTCAGGTCATAAGATTTCATTTGAATTTAAAACTTTTCAATCATGAACATCTCATCCCTTGTACAGGCCTTCGAGACCTATAACATATCGAAAGGCAATGCGGGACAAATACGGGCACGTTCGATTAGCCTTGGGCTCCGTAAAAAATTTTCCTTAACTAAAAGGAACACATGCCCGTGTAGGTGGATCGTGTGGACTCACACGCCCGTGTATCTTAGGGCACGCCCATGCCCTTCAACAGTGGGAAACACTGACTTATCAACACGGCCATGGAACACGCTTGTGCTACCTGCCCATGGACGAAACTATCATTTTAACACGGCCATGGCGCACGCCCGTGTGGCCTACCCGTGTACAACTTTGAGCTAAAATTTTAAGTGCAGGGGAGACACGACCAGAGCACACGCCCATGGGAGGGAACCGTGTGTCACACACGGCCTAGACACACGCCCATGTGTCCAACCATGTGGTTTTATTAGGCTATTTTCCAAGCCTTTAGTCACCCCTTTATACTACTTGTGCCTAATGGTTACCAAGTTTGAGAAGAAGCATGATTATATACTTGCAAATAATCTTAATGAAAATAGTTGTATGGAAACCTCATATCATTGGTTTCATACATAAATGGTTATTTCTTATTTAGTGTCATGGGTTCCCATATTACTTTGATCCATCTGAAATTGGCTCATTCATGTGATTCATTGCCAATTGATAGCAACCCATCCATCGTAATTAAAACTATGCATAAAATCGTAGGTCATAGCCTACTTAAATTAAGCCAATTTTCATGGCCATATACAAAGAGATAAACATATTTTTACATGCCTTTATTGGGCAAATCAAATGACACATATAACAAAATACTCAAAAATACTATACATGCCATTGAACAAAATAAACTGAGTCTTTATACCAAAGCTTGTTTAGTTGATAGTGTGTTCACTCCCCAATTGTCTTCCAATCCTTATGAGTCCTTGAGCTCTGTGAGACAGGGAAAAAGAGAGGGGTAAGCATTTTCATGCTTAGTAAGCTCGAATAACCGAAAAGTAAACTTACCGAGTAATTAGCAAACATCCATACTTATTTCATGAAATCATCCATTATGAAATGATTTCCTATCATATGCACTCAATCAATGAGTTAGTCACATAATCATGTATTATGTAATTTAACTAGATGAGCTCATCATTCAACATTTCATTCATATATGTATATCCCATGTTAATCTCGTTGAGTTTCTAGGAAACCTCGATGGAATACCCATTATCCGTCAATTCATACAAATGATTATTCCATCTATGCACTCCCGCGAACCTCACATCATATGGTAGGATTACCAGTCCAGGCTAAATCCCTTATAGCGACAAACACCCTTAATAAACTCGAATCTGAATTACCAATCCAGGCTAAATTCAGACCCTAATTGGATTACCCGTCTGGGCTGAATCCATCATGCACACATATTCTTCGGGAGGCTTCATCATTCAAGGAACACCCGTCCGAGCTAGATTCCTTTTCATACTTGAGATCTCGGATTACCCGTCAGGGCTAAATCCTTGCTGCAACACATGCAAGATCTCAGTTTATCTTTTCAATGAGGGTTTATCCATCGAATTCCCTTTGTCAACCTCAACTGAGATATTTTTCACATGTTATCATCAATATGCATTTCTATGATATTTCATACCAATAAAAAATACAATCATCAAGCATTCATAACTCATACAATTATGCATATCAAGGGTTTACTTTAAGTTATCCAAACTTACCTGGTACACTTTTCGGAGTTGTGTTTTGGTTAATCCGAAACCTTGCGTTTACCACGATTGACCTCTGGAATTTGTTCCTCGGGGTCTATAACAGAAAAATTAATTCATTAATACCCCACATTATATATTTCAAGTTTAATACGTGCCCCCGGTCCAAATGACCATTTTGCCCCTAACCTTTCACATTTTTACGATTTAGTCCCTAGGCTCGTATAATGAAACACATGCAATTTCTATCTTACCCAAGCCTAACCGAACATTTTTCTCTCTTACGGTAACCCACATTTTTCATTATTTTCCTTATTTCTACCACACATTTACATCTTTTACAAAATAGTCCCTATAAGGGTTTCTCATGAAAACTAACTTGGAAAAGATGTTTAACACATATTTATCTTTCATATTCTTCCATAATCCATCAAAATACCAATAACTCATGCATGGGTAAATTTTTGAACATGAACCCTAGCATGAAATATGGGTAGAAATGGAGAAAGCAAACTATCGAGATTTCAAAAATATAAAGAACATGAAAAACGGGGCTTGGGAGAACTTACTATTGAGCTTGAAAATTGAAGAAACCCTAGCTATGGTGTCCTCCAAATTTTGGCAGCTATGGGAAGAATATGAGCATATTTTTGCTTTATTTTTCCCTTTTTATTTCATTAAAATGCCTAATGACCAAAATACCCTCATGCCCTTTCTTTAAAATTTCATCCATGCAAGCCCATTTTTGTCCAAAAATTTAGAATTTGGGAAAATTGGTTTCCAAGACCTTCTAATTCATAATCTATAGCAACTTCATACAAATTACTTCTAGAATCCAAGTTTTGCAATTTATTCAATTTAGTCCTTAATTTTCAATTGGACATCTTATACTTAGAATTTCTTCATGAAACTGTAACACATGCATATACTCATATTCTAGGCCTCATAATAATCATAAAATAAATATTTTGATGTCGAATTTATGGTCTCGAAACCACTATTCCGGCTAGGCCCTATTTCAAGATGTTACATCACCTTTTCTTTAGCCAAGTGAATTATGTGAAATATCATCAAATAACGATGTTTCGTACACTATGTACCATATGTATATTTAATTAAAAAAACTATAACTCATACTCACATACCATTCAATTCATACTTCATTATAGTCCAAATAAACACATTTTGACATGAAACATACTTATACACAATTCTTTCTTATTTAATATACATGATCAATAGGAACTCACTAATTTACTTTCATTCGATTCTCACATAGGTTCTATACATACCTGTATTACTTATTTCAATTGTACTTTCATTCTCATCTTAACTATGCCCGTTGAACCCTTCGAAATTACTAAGGGTACTCGGATATCACATAAAGCTCATACAATGCCATATCCCAGATATGGTCTTACATGTTATCACATATCGATGCCAATGTCCCAGACATGGTCTTACACGAAATCATATAACGATGCCGATGTCCTAAACATGGTCTTATACATAATCACAGTACAACGCCAATGTCCCAGACATGGTCTTACATGTAATCTCATCTCAGTAATCCTAATGTCATGACATTTGTATCCTATACTATTCCTACATTCGTACGGGACTTTTGGATTTCATAACTCTGTCCATTCTTGCTCGTAATCATGACCATTCAGCATTCAATTCAATTCAATAATAAATAAGCATTTATAGCACAATTTAAGTACGTTTATTAGCATACGAACTTACCTCATTTGTTGTAATGACAAATTAGGTCGACTAATCCAATACTTTGTTTTCCCCTATTCTAGATCCGACTATCATTTTTCTCAATCTATTTGAGCAAAAACACCATGGCCGAATGTCAAGCTCTTCAATAGATGTTTTAAACCCCATTTTCGGTTGTAAATGGATGGAAGATGATGATATTTGGCTTTGTTTTATTTATTATTAACTTTAATTACCTATTTACCCTTTTACCCTTTAAAAACATTAATAATAACACCAATTGTCACTCCACTATCATCCACTATCTCATAAATGGGCTATTTTCCACATAAAGACCTTCACTTTTAAGTTCTATAGCTATTTGACACCTTTAGCTTGTAGAACACAATATTTATGCTTTACTCAATTTAGTCCTTTTTACCGAATTAAACACTTAAACTGTAAAATTTCTTTACGAAAATTTCACACAACTCTAATATCATGTTGTAAATATTAAGATAATAATAAAATAAATTTTTTGAAGTCAGATTTGTGTTATCAAAACCACTATTCTGATTTAGCTAAAAACGGGCTATTATAGATGGACGTCCAGTTAGTATACTCAAAAGTACCCCTTTTGGGCACAAACTTACAAGCACACTCTCGAGCCACATATTATGTTATAGGATTACCAGTCCAGGCTAAATCATTTTTAGGGCATATGTTCTAAAGAGCTTAATTTGGATTGCCCGTCTAGGCTAAATCCAAATTATAACATAGGCTCGAGTGGCTTATATTAGGATTACCCGTTTGGGCTAAATCCTTTTTACAACATGTGGAATATTATTCTTGTTCAAGCATATCACTTTACTCCATCGAATTTCAACGTTCAACCGAAACATGGCAATTCGTCCACATTTCACAACTTATGATTATTTCATAATGTAGGTTATCTCATTCACATCAACACAATCATACAATTAAATTCAAGAATTTAACATACATAGTTAAGTTACACAAATTTATCTAGAAAATAGTTCGTTTTTGAATTTCAACTAATCTGAAACCTTTTGCTTTCCTCAATCTAGTTCCGGAGTTGGTCTTTCTGGATCTATATGGATAAATTTAACTATTAATCTATCACATTTCATGTTCGGGACTAAACCGATAACATTTGTAACTTTGAGAAACATAGAAAAAAATTTCAATTATAAGGTCACACGCCTGTGTGAACAGGCTGTGTGCCTCACACCACCACTAGACACGCCCTTGTCATAGGCCATGTGAAAACAGGGCATACATTCTGACTTGCACCATACGGTCGAGGACACGCCCATATGTCTAAGCCGTGTCAAAAATGTAGGGTATACTAACTTTCATTTGAAGGGTACCCCAGGGGACACACAGCCGTGTAATCTGACCGTGTGTCGCACACGACAGAGACACATGCTCGTGTCTCTGCCAGTGTAACACCCCTAATCTGTAACCGTCGCCGGAATAGGTTAAGAGGCATTACTGGTCTTATAACCCAGTCCAGAACAATCATATATCAAATACCATTTCATTTCAATAATATAAGTCATTCATATTCAATATGAATTTAAAACGAGCATACAAAGTCTAAATCATACATTCGGGACCAAATATATAACATATGAAAGTTTCAAAACTTAGAAAAATTTTCAAGTTTTCAAAGGTCACACGCCCGTGTGAACAGGCCGTGTGCCTAACATGGCATTAGACACGCCCGTGTGTCTAAGCCATGGTGAAACAGAGCATACATACTGACTTGTCCACACGACCTCAAGACATGCTCGTGTGCCAGGCCATGTGAAAATTAGGGAGGCTACTGACTTGGCCATATGGCCCACCACACACCCGTGTGCCAGCCCATGTGACACACACGACCAATAGACACACCCGTGTGTCTAGGCCTTGTCAAAACTAGAGGGTATACTGACTTTTAATTCGTAGGGTACCCCAGGGACACACGGCCATGTAACGTGACAGTGTGTCACACACGGTTGAGACACACACCTGTGTCTATAACACCCCTTACCCGTATCCATCGCCAGAACAGGGTACGAGGTATTAACAAATTATAGTATATACTATTAAATAAAACCCAACAAAAATATGGCGTGCAATTTGATCATGGATCATTATAACATATGCCATTAACAATACAAACCAATTTCAAAAGCTTCGTACAAAATGATAAGTTTGATACTATAAGTAGTAATTTAAACCTAGACAATTATGACACGTAACAAAATAACTAAGTCTGCTATACATGCCATATTTCAAAATGTTGAGTTCAGATACCAAGAGTATTGATAGTGCGGGCGGATCTTCTACGATCTCTAACTCCTGTGCTAGCTGGATGACACTATAAGACAAAGGAGAGAAAAGAAAGTAAGCTTATAGCTTAGTAAGTAAGTATATAAATAACAAATAAGGAATCTAATATGTTTACAACATAACTCAATTATATCATATTTTTAATTTTATTGTTTACTCCAATTTGATCAAGTTGTCCCTCTTGCATCATGATCACTAAATAAATCATAACTCGAGTTACATAACTTGAAATTCAAATCCGTAAAATTTCCCTGAATCTAGACTCATAAAAATTCTTACTAATTGTTTTCTAGAATTTTTGGTTCAGCCAATTAGTACAGTTTATTAGTTAAAGTTTCCCCTGTTACACAGCTCAACTGATCTGACCTCTGTTCACTACGAATTTAATTTCTCTTAGTACACAATTCAAATAACCATGAAACATTTTTATTTAAAACTAGACTCAATAAGGAATTTAGGCATATAAACTATATTTCTTAATTTGTTTTTTACAATTTTTAATGATTTTTCAAAGTTGGAGCAAGGGATCACATAGTCATTCTGAGCAAGTCACACACAATTGTAAATATCTCAAAATATAGAATTCTTTTGCTTGCTCTATTTATTTTATATGAAAATAGACTCATTAAGCTTTAATTTCACATCTCATTAAACCTCTAATTAAATTCCTTCTATTTTTGGTAAATTTTCAAAATCACGTCACTGCTACTATCCAAAACAGTTTTAATGCTAATTTCACTCTTTCACACATTCTTTATACTAACCTCATTTTAACTTACATATATATATATACCACAAATAATTTTCACCACATTTCATACATCACAAGTGTAGGTCCATGACTACAATGTCACCACAAAACCATCCTGTTGAACAATTCGGATTAATCCTCGATACTTGATGGTTTCAGCACACAGCCCCACCATCATATTTCATTTAGTTCGGCTCTCTTGTACACATGGTGAACACTCAGTACCACTCATGCGACCTAGCCGATTTTTCTCGTAGCTTTCTTGTCTACATGGTGTCCTTCACTTGGAATCACGAATGCAACCTAGCTACATTTATCTCTCACGTAGCTTTCTTGTCTACATGGGATACATCCCGTATCACACATGTGACCTAGCTACTACATAGTATCTCGTAGCTTTCTTGTACACATGATGTGCACTCGGCACCATACATATGACCTAGCTACGCCCCCTCTATTTTATTCGATCTTTCCGAATGTTCAACCAGGATCTCTCTCTCTATTACTTATTTCCATTCTTCCAATAGTCGATTTATACTTCAACATCATCTAATATATATAATAGGCTGAAATATAAGAATGTCAATGAAATTAATGTATTATTTACATACAAACTTACCTCGGTGTAAAATATGGGAATTTTGCAATTTAGTCCAAAACTTTCTCCTTCCCCCGTTCGAGGTCGATTCCACGCCTTTCTTGATCTATAACAACATATTTAGCTCATTTAACACTCGAACTATTTATTTTAATCCAAAAATCACATTATACAAAAATTACATTTTTGCCCCCTAACTTTTACAAAATTACGATTTTTCCCCAAGGCTCGGAAATTTAATTTCGGCCCTTATTCTTATGTTTAATGACCTACTGATCATTTTTCTCTTCCATGGCAACATCAAATTCTCACTCTAACACATAGTTATGAACAATAGGTATTTTTATCAATTATGTCGTTTTGCTCGTTTTCGTTAAAAATCGCTTAGAAAAGATCGTTCTCCTAACTTCAAACATTCATATTCTACCATCAAACAACAAAATACATGCCTATCATTCATGGGTAAATTTTTAAACATAAACCCTAACTCGAAATAATGGTAGAAATAAGTAAACTGAGCTACGAGGATTTCAAAAATGTGAAGAACATTAAAAACGGGGCTTGAAATCACTTACTATGAAGCTTGACAGTTGAAAAAACCCTAGCTATGGAGGAGAGGAATTTTCGGCAGCAACTAATGATGATGATAACCAATTTTGTGTTATTTTTCCCATTTTATTTCATTTAATATACAAATGACCAAAATGCCCTTACTACTAAACTTTCAAAAAAATTCCCTCCATGTCCAACTTTTGTCCATAACTTAAGAATGGGTCAAATTGCTATTTAAGACCTCCTAGTTAATATCCCAAAGCAATTTCATACTAAAAACTTCTAAAACACGAGTTTTACAATTTATTCGATTTAGTCCCTAATCCCAACTTAAGCGTGCAATGCACAGAATTTCATCACGAAATTTTCACGAAATCATGAAATCATATCATAAACCCCAAAATAATTATAAAAAAATTATTTCTATCTCGGATTTGTGGTAACGAAACCACTATTCCGATTAGGCCCTAATTTGGGTTGTCACAGTGTCTCTTCCCGTGTGGACAAAAAAATAGGCCATTTGAATAGCCAAATTGCCACCCCAATTGAGTCAAACGTACAAGCACCAAACTAAGCATATTTGTACACCAATTTCAGCCAGTCTCTATACCAAAACATACATTACTCATGCCTTTATATTATCAATAAATTCCAATCTCAATTCATCAACCAAAACATACCAAAACCTAAACTTAAATCATACCAAAACATATGTTTCAATACATCATTCAATCTCATACTCAAAACTTACCAAAACGTACCATTTCTTTTATCCATACATAAACACACCAAATATATCATATTTCCTTACATTTCATATACCAAAATCATATCAAAATCACAACCATACCAAGCCATATCACATGGCTAAATATATACATCACAAAACATAATCCAAACACTTCTAGCCTATACATGCCATACTTCAATATATACATTTCAAAAGTACCAAAACAAGGTTCGATAGTGTGGTGACAATCCTCGACAATCCCCGAGCTCACAGTAGCTTCAATATCTATAAAACAATGAAAACATACACAAAGTAAGCTTTCAAAAGCTTAGTAGGCTCATACTAAATGTAACCAACATTTTATATAATACAAAACATCATCATCTAATAGACACTTTGTAGTTCTCAAATCATTTATCAATTCTATTCCATCATAAATTAATATGTTCATACCAACTTATCAAGCTTTATACACATAGTATCATCTACCACATAGGTTTCGTACATACCTAAACTTTCCCATATTTATTCATTTTCATTCTTACCTCCCATTCGAATACATTAACTCTTTCCGAAGTGTTTTCACGCATTAAGAATTCGCACACTTAGTGTTTTAATGATTAGCTGAAGCTAAAATGATCCCGCACACTTAGTGTCATCTCAAATAGCCGAAGCTACCTTAGTATCGCACACTTAGTTCCTCATATAGCCAAAAGCTATTCTATTTCGCACACTTTATGCTATTTATAACCGTAACTATTTCAAATCGCACACTTAATGCCAAATACCTTTGATTTATCCACTTACACAAATCATAGTAAAACATCTATAAAATTCATGCATCTTAAAAGCATTAAAAAATGACTATAATATCATTAATTTCATACAAACTTACCTCATATTAAAAATTGTCGACTCGGATTGTTTACTCTATAACCTTCGACTTTCCTCGATCTAAATCCAAAGTCCTCTTTTCTTGATGTATATGTATTCAAAATTAACCCTTTCATTCACCAAATCATTCAAATCAATCTATAAACATAGATTTAGGGCATTTTGCAAACTAGCCCTCACATTTTCACATTTTGACACTTTAGTCCCTAATTCACAAAATCACAAAATAGACATAATTTGCATATACTCACGCTTGGCCGAATTCTCCTAGTACTCATACTAGTCCGCACATTTCATTTATTTCACATTTTAATCCTTCAATTTACAAATTTCTCAATTTAGCCCATTTTAATCAAAATCACCAAAAATTCAAAGACAAAATATATCAATCCAACATATATCTTTTATTTCTCAACAACTAACATCACAAAACTTACAATTTCATCAATGGCACATTTCAAAATCATAATCAAATTCAGAAATTGAGGCATGGGCTTAGTAAAACACAAAGCAACAATCATAAAAACGTAGAAATTATCAAAAACTGAAAAAAATCCATACCTTAATTAAGAAATCAATGGCTAAATAAAATGAAGCTTAAAACCCTTTCTTCTATTCTATTTTCGATAGAAAAAGAAGAATAAAATGGTTAAATTTTGATTTGTTTTGATTAATATAAACATATTAATCAATTTTCCATTTTGCCCTTATTGTATAACATAATTAAACCATTACCAAATGTCCATTTATGTCCATTAATCTTGTTAATGGGCTAATAACCACATAAGGACCCTTGCTTTATAAAGCCATGAAAAATAAATACCTTTACAATATAGGAAGCTACTTTTTCATTTTATGCGATTAGGTCCTTTTTATCTAATTGAGCAGACAAACAAATAAATTTTCATATGAAACTTTCAAACACGCGAATTCACATACCATAAGCACGGAAAATAATATTTAAAATATTTTCTGACTCGGATTTGTGGTCCCAAAATCACTTTTTCGACTAAGGTCTAAATCAGACTGTTACAGCCCGTGTGGACAAAAATAGGCCATTTGCAAAACCAATTTGCCACCCTTTTCTCATTAGCACTTAGCAACCAAAATACACCATTTCAATATATAATTAAGAAACCAAAAACATGCCAATTCATACTCATATCATGCCGTCAATTCACAACCATTTCAACTATTTAATTTCATATTCAAAGCATTCCCAATCATTATACCAAAACCATCACAATTACCATTACTCAAACATTGATAACTAACTAAATCAACATCCATTTAACTATATCCACAACTTGGCAAACATACCAAAACAAGCCAACATATAAAGGCATTAGTTGTATCACATATATCACTTATCAAGCACTTAACTAAAGCCAATTTAAATGGTTAAAACATATCAACATTTACATCATTAGCAAGCCAAATCACATGGCTAACATACCATATATATAAGCTTCAAAAGTACCAACAAATGATCGATAGTGTGACAATGCTCCTGACAATCCCCGAGTCCAAGCTAACTTTGACTATCTATAAAACATAGACAAATAACACACAGTAAACTTCATAGCTTAGTAAGTTTGTAGTTAAGCAATTCAATTATCAAATAAATATAATTCAAGCATATACGCATTACCAAAACAACATCTCATTAACACAAACCTTCCTATCATGTCTCAAAACATGATTCATTAACATCTCATTGATCTTTCTCAACGTAATGCTCAAATAGGTTCTGTACGTATCTGTACCACCTCGTACTAATCTATTTCTCAAACAAGTCATTCTTTTATCTATTGAACCATTAGGGATAGAAATCGGACACTCACGAATCAAAATCGATAAGTACCTATACCATGGCTTGTAGCCAAATCATGGTAACTTATCTAGGAGTACCTATACTATGGACCGTAGCCAAATCAAGGTATTATTCGCACTCGAAGTGCTGATATCATGGATCGAAGCCAATGCATTAACTTAATGACATAACAATATCATCAACACTGTACTTAAAGTTTAACCGAGAAGTTTCGCTTGTTGATTTCATCGTCTAACACTTTCGTATAGTCGTATTCACAATTCAAACATTATCCGCAATCACATAAACACATTTTATGCAATATCAAAGCATATAACATTCATTTATAATGAAATTATCTCCTACGAACTTGCCTCAATCGTAGAAACAACAAAACTAGTCGATTAATCGAGTACTTTGTTCTTACCTCGATCTAAATCCGAGTTCCTCTTTTCTTGATCTATATGTATTCAAAATTAACTCATTTAATGACTTATTCATTCAATTTCATCCAAAAATATATATTTGGGCATTTTTCCACTTTAGGCCCTAAACTTTCACATCTATTAAATTTAGTCCCTATTTCACAAATACAAGAAATTCACAAAATTCAATTTAACCCATGCTTGGTCGAATTACCATAATGCCCCTAACAGCCCATATTTTTCATTTATTTCACATTTTAGCCCCTCAATTTATACTTTTCTCAATTTAATCCTTATTTGACATTTTTGTCAAAAATCACTTTACAAAACATTAAAATCTATCATTAAACTTTCATATTTCATCATCAAACATCCAAAAAATCAAGAACTCATCAATGGAACTTCCCAAAATCTTCAACAAATTCAAAAATTTAGATACTAGCTAGCTAGAACACGAAGCAATGATCACAAAAACATAGAAATCATTAAAAACCGAGCTAAAAACGTACCTCAATCAAGAACAACAAGGGTCGAACCCTAAAACAACATTTCTTCTTCTTTTCCTCTTGCTATTTGGCTATGGATGATGATAATTAAGCATAAAATGGTTTTTATTTTATTTAATATAACTTAAATCAGCAATTACCATTTTATCCTTTAATTAAAACAACCAATATTCATGATATAATGCCCATTAATGTCCATTAACATTATAAATGGGTTAATAACATCATAAGGACCTCATTAATAACAAACCATAGCAACTAAACACTTTTAACTTATAGCATGCCACTTTTGCATTTTACGCGATTAAGTCCTTTTAAAAAATCGAGCACACAAACGATAAAATTTTCACACGAAATTTTCACACATATCACATATCATGCTTTAAACATAGAAAATAATATTAAAATATTTTTCTTACTAGGATTTTTGGTCCCGAAACCACTGTTCTGACTAGGGTCTAAACCGGGCTATTACAACTCTTCCCCCCATAGGGATTTTCATCCCCGAAAATCTTACCAGCAAATAGGTTTGGGTAACGTTCTCTCATAGCATTCTTAGGCTCCCATGTAGCTTCTTCAATCCTGTACCAATTCCATAAGACTTTCACTTAAGAGATTTTCTTATTTTTCAATTCTTTAACCTCGCGATCTAAAATTCGGATCGATTCCTCTTCATATGTCATATCAAACTTAATTTCAATCTCAAACATGCGAAGGATCAGATCGATAACGTCGAAGCATGGATACATGAAATCCATTATGAATCTTTTCTAGCTCGGATGGAAACAACAATCTGTAAGCAACCTGCGCGATACGTTCAATAATCTCATACGGCCCAATGAATATAGGATTCAATTTGCCTTTACGACCGAATCGGAGTATTTTTTTCCACGATGAGACTTTCAAAAACACTTTGTCTCCGATCTGAAACTCAATATCTTTCTGTTTCAAGTTTGCATATGATTTTTGACGATCTGGCGCTACTTTCATACTATTACGAATCACTTTCACTTTTTGTTCAATTTCTTTGATCAAATCAACACCGTGTATCTTATCCTCACTGAGCTCAGTCCAATACAAAGGTGTTCGGCATTTGCGACCGTACAAAGCTTCATAAGTTGCCATTTTTATACTTGATTGAAAGCTATCATTATATGCAAATTCAATCAATGGAAAGCATCGTTCCCACATACCATCGAACTCAAGAATGCAACATCTCAACATAGCCTCGAGTATCTGAATAATACACTTGGATTGACCATTTATTTGCGGATGAAAAGCAGTACTAAAGTGTACCTTTGTACCTAGTGCATCTTGCAATTTCTTCCAGAAACGCGATGTATATCTTGGGTCTCTATCTAAAACAATAGAAATAAGTATTTTGTGTAATCTCACAATCTCGAAGATATACAATTTAGCAAGTTTGTCAAGCGAATAATCTGTACACACAGGAATGAAATGAGCTGATTTTGTCAATCGATCAACAACAACCTAGATCGCATCTTTCTTTCTCTGAGATAGGGGCAATCCCAACACAAAATCCATAGTCACTATCCCATTTCCACTCAAGAATTATAATCGGTTGAAGTAACCCAGAAGGTACTTGCTGCTCAGCTTTGACTTGTTCACAGATTAAACACTTCGAAACAAATTCAAAGATATCGCGCTTCATACCAGGCCACCAATAAAGCTGTTTCAGATCGTTATACATTTTCGTACTTCCCAAATGTACAGATAAACGACTACTATGTGCTTTGTTCAAAATTATCCGAATCAACCCTAAATTTCTCGGAACACATATTCGGTCTCTGAATCTTAAACAATCATTAGCATCAACTTGAAACACTGTATCAGAATTCAAATCACTTTGAGCTTGCTTTGCTAACAGTTCATTATCAACTTTTTGAGCTTCGTAAACCTACTGTATAAATAACGGTCTCATTTTCAATTCAGCTACAATCAAACTGTCATTAGATAGAGTTAATTGAGTATCCATCGTACGTAAAGAAAACAAAGATTTATGACTCAAAGCATCAGCAACAACATTGGCTTTTCCCAGATGGTAGTCAATCACTAGCTCATAATTTGTCAACAATTCTAGCCATCTCCGTTGTCGTAAATTCAGATCTTTTTGACTCATCAAATATTTTAAGCTTTTGTGATTGGAATAAATGTGACATTTCTCACCGAATAAATAGTGGCACCAAATCTTCAACGCAAACACAATAGCTTCCAATTTCAAATCGTGTGTCAGATTGTTCTTTTTGTGCTACTTTAACTGTCTCGAGGCATAAGATATGACTTTGACTTCCTACATCAAAACACATCCCAGACCATTCAAAAATGCATCACTATAAATGAAAAATTCTTTACCCGACTCTGGTTGAACTAGCAACGGAGCTTCGGTCAACAAAACTTTCAACTGATCAACACTTTTCTGGCACTTTTCTGTCCACTCGAACTTAACATCTTTCTGAAGTAGTCTTGTCATCGGGGTTGCAATCATAGAGAGGCATTTTACGAATCGTCTGTAATAACCAGTGAGTCCCAGAAAACTTCAGACTTCGGATACATTTCTCGAAGGCTTCCAATCTAGTATAGCTGAAATCTTGCTAGGATCAACTCGAATACCCGATATTGATACAATATGTCCTAGAAAACTGACTTCTCGTAACCAAAACTCACATTTATTGAACTTCGCATACAACTGCTTATCACGTAAAGTCTGTAGCACTACTCTTAGATGTTCAGCATGCTCGGATTCATAGTGGGAATAAATCAAAATATCATCTATAAACACAACTACAAATTGATCCAAATATGCTCTGAAGATCCGATTTATTAAAACCATAAAAGCAGCAGGTGCATTTGTTAGTCCAAAAGGCATAACTAAAAACTCATAATGTCCGTACCTCGTTCGGAAAGTAGTTTTCGGTACATCGGAGTATTTCACTCGCAGTTGATAGTAACCCGATCTCAAATCAATCTTTGAAAACACTGTAGCCCCTTTCAACTAATTGAACAAATCATCTATACGTGGCAGAGGATATTTATTCTTTATGGTAACTTTATTGAGTTGTCGATAGTTGATGCACATTTTCATAGCTCCGTCTTTCTTTTTCACAAAAAAATGGTGTATCCCAAGGAGAATAACTCGGTCGTATGAAGCCTCTATCTATTAACTCTTGCAATTGAGCTTTCAACTCTTTTAATTCAATTAGTGCTATCCTGTACAGAGCTATCGATATCGAAGTTGTTCCAGGTACTAGCTCAATACCAAATTCAACCTCTCAGATCGGTGGTAAACTCAGTAACTCTTTAAGAAACACTTCTAGGTAGTCACACACAACTAGCACTGATTCAATCTTCTTTTCAGTCACTTTCATATCAAGCACATAAGCAAAATAAGCTTCACAACCCTTTCTCACATATTTCTGAGCTAACATCGAAGAAATACCTACCTGCAATCCATTCAAATCATCTGACTCAATTTGAATAATTTCATTATTCTAAAATTTCAAATCAATCATCTTTCATTTGCAATTCACAACAGCATCATGCAATGTTAGCCAATCCATACCCAGGGTTATATCAAACTCATCAAATGGTCACAACATCAAATCGGCCGGAAAGCAATTATCCCGAATCATCATTGGATAGTTCTTGCACACTTTATGAACCAACACACACTTGCCTAAGAGGTTCAATACTCTAATTACAAATTCAGTAGACTTTACAGGCAAAGTTTTACTGGATACTAAATTCACATATATATACAAATGAGTTGATCTTGGATCTATCAATGTAATAACTTTAGTATCATAAAGAGTAAAAGTACTGGTTATAACATCTGTTGATGACGCTTCTTTACGATCGCGAATAGCATATGCTCGAGCAGGTGCTCTAGCATCAGATCTCGTAGCAGTATCTCGTGTCACACCTCTACCACCACTCACATTTCTCGTGTTTCTGGGTAGTCTACCTTTAGCTACAGTGTTACTCCGCCTCGTGTTTTGAACATCCTCTTTTTCAATCAACTCTAGATAGTCTCGCATAAAATGATCCAACGATCCATATTTGTAACAAGCTTTTTTTTTTGTTCCAACATTCTCCAAAATGTTGTCGTTCACACTGCTGACATTCAGGTTTATTGTCTCTCACACTGCTAACACTAGCAATTGATGTAGCTTAAGCTTTAGAACCAGAATGTTGTTTAACACGATCCTTGTTCGAATACCCCATTGAAACATTCAGACGATTATACGAATCTTTGGATTTCTTTGATGAAGATTGATACGGCTTATTCATCAATCTTTTTCTGGTGTCTCTAGCCTCCGAATCTGCTTTCCTCTTTTCTTTGTTGAGATCTTCAGCTTTATAAGCTCTTCCAACTAAAACAGCGAATTCTTTAATTTCCAGAATTCCAACTAATAGCTTTATAATTTTATTCAAGCCATCAACGAACCACTTACACATAATCTCTTCGGTAGAAATATATTCCCGAGCATATTTACTCAATCGTACAACTTCTCTTTCGTACTCGGTCTCATTTCATTTCATCATCAATTCACATAACATGTCATTATCAATTTCATATCATGCTCATTTACGATATGCACATTTCAATTCAATTCTCAATACATTATCATTCAATACAAATCAATTTGTACGACAAGCATAATATTACCTCAATAACCAATCATAAGATCAATATGTATATGCATAAAAGTATAATGATCTTGAATCATAAAAGCAAAAATAAATTATTTTGCTACTCATCTAAGACTTTCGCATTTCATTTCTCTCGTAATGACCCTATGTTGACTTTAGCTACGTTCGATAATTCAATAATAAAAACAATATCAGATCACATTAAAATACATAACCAACATATTTTCTATTTTATTCAGTTTATTCCCTATACTTGGGTTACACATATTTTTCGATATCTAACATCGAATCAAAATTTGATTTTACATTCTTTCATTAGGGGCCCTATACTTTTCATCGATAGCATAATCTCATGACAATTTTCAATTTATTTAATTTAATCCATAATGTTTCAAAGTTATCTAACGAGGTTAATTCAATTTCTAATTTATTCATTATCATAATCTAAGCTTATTAACTATCAAGTTCTTCAAATTAAGCTCAAAATCATCAACTTCTCTCCTATGACAACTTGTTAAAAAACTAAATCAATTGGTTTTATTGATACATGAACTAGCTAAATTAAGTTCCCATAATCATAAATCTATAAAAAAATTTGAAGGAAAATGTCTTAACTACCTTGTAAATTGGTGGTCGAATGTAAACTTTCAAAAATGGTGTTTTTCCTTTTTTTTTTTGGTGGAAGGTGGAAGAAGATGGATATTTTCATCTTTCATTCCACTAATTTAACTGTATACATTACGATTAACAATTAGTTAAGCTAATTAATTATGTTTATTAACTAAACTTTACATTTATTTATTTATTCATTAATATTAGTTTTAATCATTTAATGGCCATCATCATCATCATTACCCACTATTAACATAAACAAAAATGGTTTAATAACCATTTAATACCTTTTCTTAAATTCTAAATAGGTCCTTAAACATTTTCTAAATTAATATTCAATAGCGATTGGACTTTTGTTGTTTAATCCCTGAGCTTTAATTAACTATTTTCTCGGTTAAATTACTTAACCAATCTTTAATATAATTTCATAATAACTATGCTATTCTTTATATTTGATCCTCATGAACTCGGTTTATAAAAATGAGGTTTCAAAACCTATAACACCCCTAACCCATTACCGTCGCCGGAATAGGATTACAAGGTATTACCAAACAATACACGTCATTCTCATACATTTAAGCAATCATAATCAAATTCCATATAAATCATTCACAATTTGCCTTACATGGGTCTACGAGACCTCAAAACATGCATAGAAAAGGGTCGGGACTAAACCGATAACATTTATAACTTTGAGAAACATAGAAAAATTTTCTTCAATTACAGGGTCAGACGCCCGTGTCATAGGCCGTGTGAAAACAAGGCATACATACTGACTTGCACCACACGGCCGAGGACACGCCCGTGTGCCAGGCCGTGTAAAATCTAAAGGGAGTTATTGACATGGGTCACACAGCCAGCTACACGCCCAAGTGCCAGCCCGTGTGTCACACACAGCCAATAGACACACCTGTGTGTCTAAGTCGTGTCAAAACTATAGGGTATACTGACTTTAATTTGAAGGGTACCCTAGGGGATACACAGCCGTGTAATCTGACAGTGTGTCACTATAACATCCCAAAATAAGGCCTAGTCAGAACAGTGGTTTCGGGACCACAAATTCGATGTTGAAATATTTATTTTATGATTATTATGAGGTCTATATTAAAATATGCATGTTTTAAAGTTTCATGAGGAAATTCTATGAGTAAGGTGTCCAATTGGTAAATAAGGACCAAATTGAATAAATTACAAAACTTGGATTCTAGAAGCAATTTGTATGAAATTGCTTTAGATTATTAATTATAAGGTATTAAAGAGAAATTTTCCCAATTTCTAAGTTTTTGGACAAAAATGGGCATGTATGGATAAAATTTTAAAGAAATGGTTTAAGGGCATTTTGGTCATTTGGCTAATTAATGAAATAAAATGGGAAAATGAAGGCAAAAATTAGCCATTCTTCTCCCTCATCTAGCCAAATTTCTCAAGCCCTCCATATCTAGGGTTTTCAACATTTTCAAGCTTAATAGTAAGTGCTCCCAAGCCCCGTTTTTAATGTTCTTTGCATTTTTGAAATATCGGTAGCTTACTCTCTCCACTTCTACCCATATTTTGAGTCAGGGTTCATGTTTGTAAAGTGACCCATGTGTGACATGTTTATTCTTTGATGTTTTATGGAGGAATATGAAAGTTATATGTGTGTTAAACATCTTTTTTTAGGTGATTTTCATGAAAAACCGCTAAAAGGACCTTTTTGCAAAAGGTGTAAAATATGTGGTAAAAATGTAAAATAATGGAGAAATGTGGGCTGCCATAAGAGGAAAGAACAATCAGCTAGGCTTCGGTAAGGTAGAAATTGCATGCATTTTATTATACGAGCCTAGGGACTAAATCGTAAAAATGTAAAAGGTTAGGGGCAAAACGGTCATTTTGTCTGGGGGTGAAATTTAGGCTCAAAAAGAATAATGTGAGGTATTGATGATTCATTTTTATTGTTATAGACCCCGAGGAGCAAATTCTGGAGGTCAATCGAGGAAAATGAAAGGTTTCAGAATAACCGAAATGCGAAACCGAGACGAATACCAGGTAAGTTCGAATAACTTTAAGTAAACTATTAATGTGCCTAATTACGTGTGTTATGAATGCATGATATTTATTTATAATGATGGCATGAAAATCCATGAAATATGTCAATAATAATGATATCATAATAAATGTCCTGGTTGAAGTAAAAAGGGAAATTTGACGGATAAACCATGGCTTACATGACTTGAGATCTTGCATGTGTTACAGAAAAGGATTTAGCCCGGACGGGTAATCCGTTGATCTCAAATGTAGAAAGGATCTAGCCCAGACAGGTGTTCCTTGAGTGATCGAGCCTCCCGAAGAATATGTGTCCATTGTAGATTTAGCCCGAACGGGTAATCTGATTAGGGTCTGAATTTAGACTGGCTGGTAATTCAGATCCGAGCTCATTGAGGTTATTTGTCACTATAAGGTATTTATCCTGGACTGGTAATCCCGACATCACCTTATGAGTTTACATTATGGGGGATTTTAGCCTGGACTGGTAATCCTATCGTAAGATGTGAGGTTCGCAAGAATGCATACATGAGATGATCGCTCTTATGACTTGACAGTAAATGGATAATCCATCAAGATTTTCCAAGTAACTCAACAGGATTAATATGTGATACAAAAATGAAAATGTTGAATGATGAGCTCATCTTAGATAAGTTACATGGTGTGATGTTATGTGACTAACTTGTTGATGGAGAGCATGTGATAGGGAAACCATTTCATACTTGTTGGTTTATTTGCCTAATATGGTTGCATGCTAAATAAATCGGTAAGTTTATTTTCCAGTTATTCGGGCTTACTAAGCATGTAAACGCTTACCACTCTCTTTTCCCTGTCTTACAGAGCTCGTGGACTCACGAAGATTGGAAGACGATTGGAGAGTCAACACACTATCATCTTGTCTAGCTTTGGTATATAGATACTCTTATTTTGTTCAATGGCATGTATAGGGCTTTTGTTAATTTTGTAATATGTGTCATTTGATTAGCCAATATGAAGGCTTGTAAGGTGTACATGTCCACGTGCATATGGCCATAGGATTTGGCTCATTTTGTTATAAGGTATGACTTACATAGTTGTGCATATTTGTGTTCTAATGTTATTGAGATGAATGAACATGGCGTATCACAAGTAGATACACATGTAACATGACCGAATCACATGGGATGGCTAGACCATAATTGGCAGTGAGTTATAATAATGAGCCAATCTTGAATGTGTTATAAGGCATAGACATTCTTGTTACAAGAGAAATAATCCTAGCATGTGTAAGACCGATGAAATGAGGTTTACATGCAATGAGGTTTATCGATGTCATTTGAGAGTATAATTAGGCCTGGCTATATGTTATGGAAACCTATAAGTGAGAACATATGTTACAGGGTGACCAAAGGCTTGGAAAATACCCTAACATCGTCCACACAGGTAGACACATGGGCTTGTGTCTAGACCGTGTGTGACACATGGACCACCCCATGGGCGTGTGGCATAACCGTGTGTCCCCTGCACCTAAAATTTTAAGTCAGAATGTGTGGTAGTAAACACACGGGTAAAGACACGGCCATGTGTCTCAACCGTGTGAAGGACACGGCCTAACACACGGGCATGTGTCTTGGCCGTGTGCCCCAAAATGCATGCTAATGTCATAAACAGAATGCTCGAGTTTATGGACACGGGCAACCACACGGGCATGTCAAGGCCGTGTGAAAGACACAGGCCAGAGACACGACCGTGTTCTTGGCCATGTGAAAACCCCTGTAGGTTCAAAGTAGAAAATAAATTCAATTGGTTCCACACGGGTAAGGGACACGGGCGTGTGCAATGTTTCCACACAGGCGAGACATTTACTTAGAATTTTTTTAAAATTTTTATTAGGTCCTCGGTTTAGTCCCGAATTAATTTCAATGTACGTTTGAGCCTCGTAGGCTCATAATAGAGACACCAAGATGCTATTGCATTGGTTTCAAATTGGAACGAAATTTTATAACCCGTATTTCACAAAAATGTTCAAGTACATGCCTGGTAATGCCTGATACCTGGTCCCGGTCTTGGCTACGGGTAAGAGGTGTTATAGTCACACACGGCTGAGACACACGCCCGTGTGTCTACCCGTGTGGACAAAAATAGACCATTTGCAAAACTAATTTTCCACCCTTTTCTCATGAACACTTAGCAACCAAAATACACCATTTCAATATATCATTAGGCAACCAAAAACATGCCAATTCATACTCATATCATGCCATGAATTCACAACCATTTCAACTATTAAATTCCTTATTCAAAACATTCCCAATCATTATACAAAAACCATCACATTTTACCATTACTCAAACATTGATAACTAACTAAATCAACATCCATTTAACTATATCCACAACTATGGCAAACATACCAAAACAAGCCAACATATAAAGGCATTATTTGCATCACATATATCACTTATCAAGCACTTAACTTAAGCCAACTTAAATGGCTAAAACATATCAACATTTACATCATTAACAAGCCAAATCACATGGCTAACATCATAGTTCAAAACATACCAAAATGACACTAGCCTATACATGCCATATACCATATATATAAGCTTAAAAAGTACTAATAAATGATCGATAGTGTGACGATGCTCCTGACAATCCCCGAGTCCAAGCTAACTTTGACTATCTGTAACACCCCAAACCTGGCCTAGACGTTATGGCTGAATTTGGCGAAGTTACATGAGAATGTATTTAAAACCGTGTTTACCTAAAAATCGTTCCAGTTACCACCTTTGACTTAACTCAGGAAACATATATTGATTAATTTGCTTGAAAACATTTTTAGTTCGCAGAAGCTTAAGTACAAATAAAGTTGCAGTTCCAAAATCTGTAAATAGTATTTCAAAATTTTGATCTTAACGCAGTTTCAGATCGATTGGAGTACACACCTGGTTTTGATTGAAGCCTAACGCAATCCCGAACACTCCAGAACCTATTATTGACAATCGTAAGCCAAATTTTTAGTCTCTTGATTCGAATAATTCAGAATAGACAAATCTTGAAATGAGAGATCTACTTACCTTCAATGAATAATGGCGATTACTCGTTGTTAAGAACCCCGATTAGTGATCCACAGAACCTTGATTGTCCCCAAGCTTATGAAACTACTAACAGTATGCCAAAACTAATCAAAAGAAAGAAAAACGGAGGAGACGGGTAAAAGAATTAAAATTTTGGTAGCAAGGGGTTTGGGAAAAGAAGAAAATGGCAGAGAGAGCAAAAAGAAAAAGGAAAACAGGTTAGGTAAACATCAGATAAACCCTACCCCCTTTAGTGTTTTAATCCAACTCAAATGCCCACACGGCTTATCAGTAAAATAATGCCACACTCATAACTCGAACTTAGGATCTTAGACATAATCCCTTGCCACTTAACCACTAGACTAGTAAGCCCATTCTATTAAGTTCCTACCAATAAATTCTTATAAGCCCATTAACCAACAATCAGGCTTTATTCAAATAAAAACCAAAATTTAGCCCAAGCTAAGTCTCGAACTTGGGACCTCCCAAACACACCCCACAGCACATAACCTCTTAAACCACCTATACTTTATGCCAAAATGATTCAGAACAAAAGTCCCGATATTTCCATGCTCAACAATTACAAAAGCCAAAATTACAGAAATTTAGGGCATTACAGCTCTACCCCCTTAAAGAAAATTCATCCTCAATTTTTTTTACCTGGTCAAAAAAATGTGAGGATACTGTTGTCGCATCGCATCTTCTGGCTCCCAAGTGGCCTCTCAGTGCTATGATTCTGCCACAACACCTTCACTAAAGGAATGGACTTTCTACGCAGAACCTTAACATCGCGGTCTACAATCTGAACTCGCTCCTCCTCGAATGTCAGATTTGGTCTAACCTTAATCTCCTCCACAGGCACAATATGCGTGGGATCAGAGCGGTAACATCTCAACATCGAGACATGAAGTACATCATGTATGCAGTCTAACTCCGATGGTAGCTCTAAGTGATACGCGACTGGCCCAACTCGCTTCAGAATCTGGTACGACCTAATAAACCGAGGACTCAGCTTACCCTTGCGTCTGAACCTCAGAACCTTCTTCCATGGTGAAACTTTAAGAAAGACCAAGTTCCCTACAGAATACTCAATGTCCTTCCTCTTCAAAGCAGCATAAGACTTTTGTTTATCAGAAGTCACTTTCAGACGCTCTCAAATCAACTGGACCTTAACCTCGGTCTTTGAAATCAACTCCGGACCCAGAATACGTCGCTCACCCAACTCAATCCAGTACAAAGGAGTGTGATACTTACGGCCATAAAGTGCCTCATACGGAGCCATCAGAATACTAGACTAATAGTTGTTATTGTAAGCTAACTCTGCCAAAGGCAAGTACTCCTCCCAACTACCTCAAAAATCCATAACACATCCCCTCAACATATCCTCCAATACCTGAATCACCTGACCATCTATCTGAGGATGAAAAGTAGTACTGAAATCAAGTCGTGAACCCAAAGCCTCATGAAGCTTTTTCCAAAATCGAGAAGTAAATCGAATATCCCTATCGAAGATAATCGACACTGGAACCGCATGTAGTTTTACTATCTTTGAGATGTAAAGTTTAGCCAACTTTTGTAAGGAAAAGCCTATCCTAACAGGAATGAAGTGTGCAGACTTGGTCAATCGATCCACGACGACCCAAACAAAATCCTTCTTAGTGGGTGTTAGGGGAAACCTACTAACGAAATCCATCGTCACTCGCTCCCATTTCCATGTCGGTATCTTAACCGACTGTAGCAACCCAGAAGGCAACTGATGCTTAGCCTTAACCTGCTGACAAGTCAGACAACAAGCAACGAAATCAGTAAAGTGCAAAAACTCCAACAACTTCCATATTTCATCATCAAACATCCAAAAACTCAAGCACTCATCAATGGTACTTCACAAAATCTTCAACAAATTTGAAAATTAAGATACTAGCTAGCTAGAACACGAAGCAATGATCACAAAAACATAGAAATCATTAAAAACCAGGCTAAAAATGTACCTTAATCAAGAACAATAAGGGCCAAACCCTAAAATAGCATTTTCTTCTTCTTTTCCTCTTTTTATTCGGCTATTAATGATGATAATTAAGCATAAAATGGTTTTTATTCTATTTAATATAACTTAAATCATCAATTACCATTTTATCCTTTAATTAAAACCACCAATATTTATGATGTAATGCCCATTAATGTCCATTAACATTATAAATGGGTTAATAACATCATGAGGACCTCATAAATAACAAACCATAGCAAATAAACACTTTTAACTTATAGCATGCCACTTTTGCATTTTACGCGATAAGTCCTTTTATAAAATCGAGCACACAAATGGTAAAATTTTCACATGAAATTTTCACACATATCACATATCATGCTGTAAACACAGAAAATAAGATTAAAATATTTTTCTTACTAAGATTTGTGGTCCCAAAACCACTATTCCGACTAGAGTCTAAACTGGGCTGTTACAAATCATTTTCTGGCACCACTTAAATTGGGTCGTTTCACTACTCATCTACAATTCTTGACTTTCCCTTGTCTCGCGATAGCCCGATGTCATCTTTAGCTATGTTCAATAAAAAAATATCAGATTACATCCAATTCTCATCCAAATACATAGCCAACATATTTTTTAGTTTATTCAATTTAGTCCCTACACTCTAGATACACATATTTTTCAATATCTAACATCGGATCAAAATCTGATTTTATATTCTTTCATTAGGAACCATACTTTCTATGTATAGCATAATCTCATGAAAATTTTTAATTTATTCAATTTAGTCCCTATACAAATTTATCTAACAAGCGAAAAATCTTTTTTTCCTGAAAATGGTTTTCAAAATTAAATTCAGTTTTAAAAAGCACCGAGAAAAAGCTTTAATTAGAGAAAAGGGTCTGATTTGAAAAACGGTTAAACTTGGGAGTGATCCAAAAGCAATTAAGCCATTGTTTTAAAACTAACCTATTTTCCCTACACGATATAGCTTCATTCAAGTATTTTTTTTGTTTTCACTTGCTGTCATTTGAAAATTTTACCAAACACAAATCCACATATTTTCTCTCTAAATAATCTAACCCTTGTGATTTTATCTTCTCCCAAACATCAAAATCTCTTTCAATTCTGAAGAAAATCATCAAGAACATCATAAAATTCTTCATTTTTTTCTAGAGGATTTTCACGAAAATCAGCCAACCGTTCATTTTTCTTCTCAATAAAGGTAAGGTTCTGTTTCTCTATTAAATTTTGATGTATTCTAGCCTTTCAAATCAAGTTTGGATCCGTTGTAATCAGAATTCTATAATTTAGCTAAAATTGAGATTGATAATGGTGGACTTCGGGTTTTCAAATTCAACTATTATTCCTAAGTGCTTCTCAACTTGTTTTTATGAGATTAGAAGGTTTCTAAACATACTTTAACTAATCGTTAAGATGTTTGAAATATTTAATGATTTTTTATTCAAAATGTACATGAACGTCAAATTTTTTGGAAATTTTAAATATGAAATTCTAGGTTTTTAATGGATTAGATCTATTCTAAAGTGAATAATTAGATTTTTTAGATTCGATTTTAAACTATAGAAACAAGTCCAGATCAAGAAATCTAGGTTTTAGTTAAACTAGTCGAATTTTTTGTATTAAAGAGGACTGTAAACTCTAAAATATATAGATATTTCATCACTCTTTTATTTATAAATTATGCTAATTCTGAGTAAAAATATAACACTTTCTATGGTTTTATACTTAATTTCATGATATTTTATTATTTTCATGGGAATGTGTTAAGTTTATGAATTTTATGTTAAATGCAATCACATGGACTTCAATCGGTGATAATCCATAATGAATTCCAAAAAGGCCTAATATTGCCTAAATAAGAAGCCCAAAACCAATTTTATTTACCTAACTTTACCAAAAAATAAGTTGGCAAAATTCACTGCTAAAATTATCATCCCAAATATAGCTAATATGACCCAATATTGTACCAAATGATATCAGCATGAAAACTTCCTTAGAAATGGCTTTCAACCGTCCACCTACTACTAACAATAGTAGTTAAAAACCACTGTATTTGGACCACATCACAGAAGGAGAGAGTAAAGCTAACTTCCTTGCTAAAAATAGCAAAGAAGACTCAGTTTTCCTCACACTAAGGGATAGTAACCAAGGGAAGAGGGAATCAAGAAAACTTCATTGCTAAATTTAGCAAGGAAGACTTAGTCTTCCACTATATAAGGGACGACACAAAGCACGAAGGTTATGGAATATTTGTTTGTTATTTTTGGTGTGGGCACATCAACTATAAAACGATACTTCCATTCATCATTTCAAGACACTATCACAACATCTTCCATATTCTTTCTTAATTATTCTTGCCTTGAGCTTGACTGCAAGACCCACCCGTCGAACAGGGACAAAAGTCGGCCTTAGTGATCCAAAGGTACCAAGTGGAAGGGCCATCGCTCAACGGATAAAAGTTACTGACGTTAGGATTAGCCTAAATCTCTATCCTAATTTTTGAGAGTAAGCTTTCTCTATATTTTTTGTCTTGTTTGTTAAATCATGCCTGAGTAAGACAAGTTGTGATATATGATGCTAATGCATAAAGTAATATGTGAAAATACATTAATGTGATATGTGATTTACTGATTTTTTAATGCACACATATAAGGTCTGATATGTGATATCTTAGTGAGCACTATTGTGGCACTTATAAGTGCAATTAAATATGTATCCGATAAGAATGTATTGCGTATGAGGTTGTGATTAAAAATTGATGGATATGAACAGAGGTTATGTGTATTAAAACAGTAAATAAACATGTGTAATTTTGGATATGTTGGCCTTCTGATCTATTGAAACCATTAGATATAGTTGGCATACCATAGGATTGTGAGTACTTACCTTTATGTTTTGTGATCAGGTGATTAAGGCTTTAGGACAGAATAGAGAGATAAGGGAATGTTGAGTTATACTCCATTCAACGAGACATGTTTAGTGTGTTAGAGAGTGTTTAGTTTAATGCTACACTTGTTGGGACATGTTAGACTCTTTGTGTCATTGGTGTGATGGAGAACCATTAATCTAATATGTAATTATTAAGGTCACTTATATGTTTCATAATCTCAAGATGCCAATTTATCATTATTTGAACTATATGAGCTATGATGTGTGTGATTATATGTAAAAGTGTATTCTAAACTTGTGAGATAATGAAGCATGAAAATGATTCTTTGACTGGATGAAAATGAGTTTGTGAATTGGCTTAGCATGCTCTTGCTTAACTTATGTTATTATGTGTGCTTAGTAGTACTTTTGAACATTCATCGAGTTTGTTTAAGTTTACACTCTTCACTTAAATTCTACAAAAAAGTAGCACATTCTGGGAGGTGTGAAACGGCCAAGAAAGTGATCCATTCAAGCCATAGCATTTGAGTATGTTTTTTTGGTTTGAACACTTGAAAATAAAGGCAATGTGGGATCTTATTTGTGACTAGATTTTTAACTATTATTCTGAATTTGGAACTTGATTTGAGTTTATTTTGGTGATTGGTAAATGATATGAATGGTGCTCAGCATGTTTACTTATTATGCTTATGCTAAACGAGTTTAGTAAAACAACTTAAATGTGTTTTAGTGGTCACAACAGTTGTAACAGCCCATTTTTCAGTGAAAATTGGAACAGTGGTTTTGGGACCATAAATCTGATCCTAAAATAAAATTTATTTTTCTTTTATTACATGGTCCGTAATATGTTAAAAATGTCATGTGAAAATCCCAATAAGAAAATTTTATCGATTACGTGCTTAATTAGGGAAAGGACTAAATCGCATAAAATGTAAAATTTGAAGTCTAGTAGCTAGAAGGATTAAATAGCTATGGATTTCAAAACTTGAGGTCCTTATATGCTAATTAGACCATTAAAGAGAAGTATGTAGATATTTTGGTGACTGATCCATGGAAATTTAGAAAAAAGGTAAGGACTAAATTGGAATTTGAAATAATTTTAATTAATTAAAAAGATGATAAAAGATGTCATCTTATTTTTCTCATCTTCTTCCCCAAAAATACATGAAAACCTTAGGAGAGAGAGAAGAAACTTTCATGGCTTAATTGGGTAAGTTTCTTTGTCCCGTTTTTAGTAATTTTGATCTTTTTAAAACCGGGATAGATTAATCTATCTATTTGGGGGATCAATTTGAAGACTTATCAAATTATGGAAATTAGGTCATGGATGTATATGCTGAAAATTTAAAATTTATGTTAGAAAGTGAAAGATTGTTGATAGATAAATAACTTTTACAAAGTGATTTTTTATGACAACATGATTTAGGGACTAAAATATAAAGTTGTGAAAATTGATGAAAAATTATAAATTTATAGAAAATATGTGCTGTAAATTTTATGTTGAAATTTCGGTTAGGCTTGGAATAGGGAGTAATTTGCATAAATATCATTTTCCGAGCCAATGAACGAAATTGGAATTTATGGAAAAGTTAGGGGCAAAATGGTAATTTTTCCTAAGACGTAAATTGAGTCCAAATGAAAATGAAATGTGTGAAATTGATGATTAAAGTTATTTATATAGATCTGAAAAACACAAATTCGAGGTTAGATCGAGGAAAAGAAAAGGTTTCAGATTAGTAGATTTTATACGCAAACCAGTGTCGAGGTAAGTCCGTGTAACTTAATCGAGCATGTAAATATGTTAACTTGAATGTTATGATTGTATGCAATATGATTTACATTTATGTGAATATTATAAATGTGTGAATGATTGCATGTTCGGAAATGTTGGAAAAAGGGTATAGTCTCATTTGAATATTGAATTCCGATTAATATATATGCTTTCCCAAAATGAATGAGTTCCTGTGTAACACCCCAAACCCGGCCTGGAAGTTTGGCTCGAATCTGGCATGTCACATTGAAGTGTTTTTCGAAAACCATGTTTCCATTAAAAACCCTTCTTAATAATTAAAAACTTATACCCTTTTTAAACCTTGTTAGAAACCTCAACTGAATAACATTCTTAACAACTTTGTAAAAATCTTGGCAGTTGTGGAAGCTTGATTTAAAAACAATTGTGGATACGTGATGTTTTGAACAAAAGTAGTTGCTTTGGAAAACCGTGTTCTAATACTAGCAATTATAAGAACAATAAGTAAAATTTCAAATTTGAAATCCAGACAATTACAACGGCTTTACTACAACCCACATAAAACATTTAAAAGTAATAATCAAAACTATAAAATAAACAGTGTGTCTGGCTTCCTCCAAACCCCTCGCAGCTCCGATCCGTCTAAGGCTGGAAATTACCTGAAAGGTTAATAAACGGGGTGAGTTTACAAAAACTCAGTGTGAAATCCCCTACTATAAAAAGGAACAGTCAGTCATATAAAAGAATTAAAAGTCTGGCCCCAGCCTTACTTACAGTTTTAGTATCAATTGGGCCTTAGCCACTATAGCAGACAGTACCAGATGGGCTTTAACCCATTACAGAATAAGAAACATTATCAGAACTAGAATCAGAATCAGAATCAGGTGACAGAATCAGAATCAGAATCAGTATCAGGTAACAGAATCAAAATTAGAATATGAATGCAATCCCAACCCAATCCAGCCGTATACACCCCCGTACCAACCTTACACCATGTGGGGAGACTACTCGACCCACCCAACCGCTACACACCACAGAAATTGCAACAAGGCTGCCAGATATTGTGACGAAGTCACCAGATACAGATATTGTGGCTAGGCCACCAGAACAGATATATATATGTGGCTAAGCCACCAGATTGCAGCGAGACTGCCAGATATTGTGACGAAGTCACCAGAACAGATATATGTGGCGAGGCCACCAGATTACAACGAGGCTGCCAGAACAGTTCCTCCATCAATATAACCCATATCCCATGTAACAGATATACATGTCATCGCATACAAAATACAGAATCAGAATATCATGTCCATATTTGAATCAAACAATCACAGTCAAGTCATTCATATCACCAACATATATTCATAATTAAATCCGTCAACCACACAGTCCAAGTCAGTCACTTGCCCACAAGGGCAAAACAGTCATTTAACACCCTAGGGGTAAAATGGTAATTTTACCTCACAAGGGTTCTCAGTAATTCTACCCTACAGGGGTATTTCAGTAATTCTACCCTATAGGGGTATTTTAGTAATTCTACCTTACAGGGGTATTTCAGTAATTCTACCTTATAGGGGTATTTCAGTAATTCTACCCTATAGGGGTATTTCAGTAATTCTACCCTACAGTGGTATTTCGGTATTTCTACCCTACAGGGGTATTTCGGTATTTCTACCCTACAAGGGCATTTCAGTAATTTTGTAAATCAAGGGTAAAACAGTAATTCTATAGATTAAGGGTACTTTGGTAATTTTACAAGTCGAGGGTATTTCAATAAATTTACAGGTCGAGGGTATTTCAGTAATTTCACAAATTAGGGGTATTTTGGTAATTTTACAAACTAGGGGTATTTTGATAATTTTACAAACTAGGGGTATTTTGGTAATTTTATAAACAAAAGGTATTTTAGTAATTTTACAAACCAAGGGTATTTTGGTAATTTTATAAACCAAGGGTATTTTGGTAATTTTACAAACCAGGGGTATTTTGGTGATTTTATAAACCAAGGGTATTCTAAACCAGGGGTATTTTGGTGATTTTATAAACCAAGGGTATTCTAGTAATTTTACAAACCAGGGGTATTTTGGTAATTTGGTAAACTAAAGTATTCTAAACAGGGATAACAATACGAATGGGCCTAAAGCCCTTTCTCGGCCCAAATAGGCCCACACGCTCGTGTGCCCCTTTTAGCCCAAATCTATCCACAGATATGAGATTCACCTAGCCTAGTCCAATAATTACTACACAATTAAACAACTTATCCAATTGGGCCCGTAGGCCCATTGGGCCCACATGGCCCCTTTCGGCTCATCGCGGCCCGAAGTAGCCATCTTACAGCTAGAGTAGTGAGAAATACACACCTGATTGGAGATTGGAGTTAATCCACGCTCCGAGCACTCTTAACCGGCGCCCAACCCAACCGAGCACGCCACAAAGCGAAAGGGATCAGCCAAGAAGGGTACTTTTACTCTCCTCATGGTTCTCTCTATTTAAAGCCAGCTTCGCATCCACTCTTATGTTAGCTTCCCGATGTGGGATCCCTCCATCATCAGAGTTTAAATTGAACACCAACTCTTGCCGCCCCCTGTTAGCAAAATAAATGCTCTTTGCTTGCCATGGGATTCGAACCCATGCCTCCCCTTAAATGCTCCACACGCTACTTGCCACTAAGCCACAAGGCTTTTTGTGTCACAATTTCTCCAACAATATTCTTAAGGCCTACCTACTACACCCAGGGTTTGATTCACCCTATATGTAAATTTTTGCTAGAGTCCAGGTTTGAACCCAGGACTTCTCCAACACTTCTCAGCACACTTAACAACTAAAACAAGCCTTCAACTACGAAATTTTCACGCACAACAGAATATTATAAGTTGCCTTCAACCGCTCCCATGCTCAAGGCCCAAAACTTCTAGGCCCAAATTCAGGGTGTTACATCCTGCATTTGTTACTGACGAGATTTAGCTCGGACGAGTAATTCTAAAGACCTCGTTATAGAAAGGATTTAATGTAACAGCCCATTTTTAGTCAAATCAGAATAGTGGTTTCGGAACCACAAATTCGAGATCAAAAAATTATTTTAATATTATTTTAAGGGTTTATAGCATGATAGCATGTATGTGTGAAAGTTTCGTGAATTAATTTTATAGTTTGAATGCTTAATTTGGTAAAAAGGATTAAATCGCGTAAAGTGTAAAACTTGAGTTCTATTAGCTAAAGGTGTCAAATAGCTATAGAACCTTAAAGTAAGGGTCCTTAATTAGTAATTAGACCATTTTGATGGTAAGTGGACAATATTGGACATTAAATGGATGAAATTCATGGTTTATAATTAAGGTTAATATAGAAAATTATAATTATAATTATAATTAAATAAAAAAATACATAATTTGTATTCATCTTCTCTAAAAGAGAAAAAAATTGATTCTTTGAGAAAAAAAAGGGGCTTGGGTTCGTCAATTTCAATTCTATCAATTAGGTACGTATTTTTTATTCGTTTTTAATGATTTCTATATTTTTTTGTGATCGTTGCAACTAGTACTAGCTAGCCCAGGGACTATTTTGTAAAATTGTTAAAAATTCTGAATGATGCCATTAATGAATACATGTGTATTTTGAAGTTTCTTGATAGATTATGAATGCTTGTTGATAGATATACAAGTTTTGTTAAGTGATTATTAGTGAAATTGCAAAATAGGGATTAAATTGAGAAATGTTGAAATATTGTGGATAAAATGTGAAATAAATGGAAAATATGGGCTGCTAGAGGCATAATAGTAATTCGGCTAAGCATGGGTGTTTTGAAATTTGCATGAATTTGTGATTTTGTGTAATAAGGACTAAATTGTAAAAATGTGAAAGTTTAGGGGCAAATGTGTAAAATAGCCCTAATATGTGTTTTGGATTAAATTAACTAGAGAGATGATTAAATAAGTTAATTGTGAATATATTTAGATCAAAAAAAGCAGAGTTCGGATCTGGATCGGGGAAAAACGAAAGTTATCGACTAAACGACTTATTTCATCGTTTCCACATTCGAGGTAAGTTCGTATGTGATAAATTTCATTATAATTGTATTTTAAATGCTTTGATATACTATAAGCTGTGAATACGGGACTTCAGATAAGTTCGACATTTGACTCTATGATAATTCGGCATTCAAAATCCCAGTTAAACCTTAGGAATAGTTTAGAATGCTAGTGATATGTCATTAGGGGAGACAGTGAGTTGGCTCCGGGCCACGATATAGCACTTCAGGTGCGAGTTATACCGATTTGGCTTCAGGCCATGCATATCAGTTGATTTGGCTTCAGGCCATGATATTAGTACTTTGGAGATAAGTTACCTTGATTTGACTTCAAGCCATGGTATAGGTACTTATTGTGTGAAAACCTTGAGTATCTGAATTCTATTCCGAATGGTTCAATGGGTAAAAGAAAGATAAGAATTTCTATGGTATAGGTATGTGCATAATCCATATTAGCTTTGAATCGAAGAAATGGTGAAGAAAGTATATAGTTTTGTGAATGAGTAATTGAGAGGTTAATTGATGTGAATTTCTTATACTTATGATCAATTGTTGAATTATGTGTTTATGATTAGATTGAATTTATGTCATACGAGCTTACTAAGCTTTATAGCTTACATTGTTTATTTTTCTATGTTTTATAGTGAATACAAAGCTAGCTCGGATTCGAAGATCGTCGGAGATCGCTTCACACTATCCACCTATCTCTCGGTACCTATGAACTTGGTATTTTAATTATATGGCATGTATAGGGACTTTGGTCATTTTGGTTATGACTTGATAATGATTTTGGCCAAATAAATTGGCTTGTAAATGTATATGTTTTGGTTTGTATGAATGGCCATGAGTGATGGCTTATTTTGGTCTATTTTGGCATATTGAATCATGTATATATATTTATGTATTGTGTTGTGAGTTGGTTGATGGTTATGTGATGTTTGATGGTAATAGATTTCATGAATGTTACATGGATGATTTATGGACATTGGTTTGTTTGTGAAACTCAGCTAAAAGATGTATATTTGGGAGTGTTAGTTAATTGAATTGTATATGTGAATTTAAGTATGAAACTAGATGGCATATTGTGGTATTTTGTGATTTGTATTGATGGGAAATGAAATGGTGTAGAATATGCTTGGTATGAGATTGATTTAATGCTTATTATGCCTTGAGTTGGTGCCTTTGAATTGTGGTGTAGGTACATGAAATTTGGGTGGTAAAATTGGCTTGGCAAATAGCCTATTTTTGTACACATGGGCAGAGGCACGAGTGCGTGTCTCAGCCGTGAGCGACACACGGTCAAGTACACAGCCGTGTGTCCTTTAGTGTTGATTTGTAAATCAAGTCAGTATGCTCCACACGGGCGTGTGACCTGGCCGTGTGGCATAAGTCAGAATACCCTACAGGTTTGGCACAGCCTAGCACAAGGCTTGGCACACGAGCGTGTATGACCATTTTTAGGGCACACGAGCTAGCTACATGGGCGTGTGTCCCCTGTTTTGAGAAAAATTTTCAAAGTTTCGTAAAAGTTTCTTAAGTTTTCGGTTTAGTCTCAAACCACTCCCAATGTATGTTTAGGGCCTCGTAGGCTCATATTAGGGACAAATTGATTGAGGTTGAATGATGATTGTATGAGTTGGTTAAATGTATAATAAAAGTATGTATAAATGTGTTGTAAGTACGGTTCTGCTCCGTAACCCAATTCCGGCGTTGAATACGGGTGAGGGGTGTTACATTTAGCCTGGACGGGTAATCCTGATATAATTCCTCTCGAGCATATGATACAATCATGATTTAGCCTAGACTAGTAATCCTGTAACACGATATATGGCTTGAAAGTGTTTTCTTTGATTAAATGCCCTAAGGGTACTCTTGAATAAGAATTGACGGGTTATTGAGTTGTACACCTTGAGTGTACTACTCGAGTATCCATCAGAATTTCAATGGTTCAACAGATAAAACTCTTGGCATGATGAGAGAATTATGAGATGAAATGATAATGTCTTAAAAGAATATTGCATGATGAGCTCATCTATATTTACTTGATGTATATGAATATTTTGTGACTAACATGTTTGATTTAAGGCATGCATTTAGGCAATTTTTCCAAGTTGATGGAAAACATGATATTGTATGCTTAGATTTAATAAACGGGATTGGTAAGTTTAGTTTCAGTTATACAAACTACCTAAGCATGTAATGCTTACTCTGTTTTATTTTTTCCCATTTTATAGTGCTTGGAATGTAACACCCCTTATCCGTATTCAACGCTGGAACAGGATACGAGGCATTACCGGACTCGCATCACAGGCAAACATACAATTCTGAGTCATACATTTGCATCCAAATTAAAACTACTTGTATTCAACCATAATGTCCCTAATATGAGCCTACGAGGCCCAAAACATGCTTTGGAAGTGGTTCGGGATTAAACCGACAACTCTGGAAATTTCTACAAAACTTAGAAAATTTTTGCTATGGACAGGGGTCACACGCCCGTGTGGTTTTGGGACACACCCATGTGGGTAGACTGTGTGGTCACACATGTCCGTGTCCCTAACTCGTGTAACTCACAAATTGGGATCACACGGCCAAGTCACACACCCGTGTGCTAGGTCGTGTGGTTAATTTAATTTTCATAAAATATGTGCAGATTTCACACGCCCCGAACACACGTCTGTGCCTGAGGACGTGTCTCTCACATGGCTGAAACACATGCTTGTGTCTCTGCCCGTGTGCTCAATTCTGAGTATTCTGTTTCTCAAAATTTAGGTGCAAGGGACACACGACCAAAACACATGCCCATGGGGCAAACTATGTGTCACACACGGCCTAGACACAAGCCCGTGTGTCTACCTGTGTGGACAAAATAAAGGCTAATTATCAAGCCATTTGCCACCCTCATTTACTCCTACACTTACACCAATTCAATGGCACAATTCATGGCATAATTAGGCAACCAAAACATCCACAATCATGGCTAGAGCATATCATTTCATTTCCAACACTTAACATACTTACAACATCATATTCCACCAAACCAAATCATACCAATCTCACAACCACAAGTATCAACACCAATACCTTCTTCAAGCAAAATTTTGTTTGAGTCTTCTAACATATCAAAATACCAACTTAACCATTCCACAACAAAACCAAAGAGCCACATTCAACCATTTACCAATTATTGAAAAATCATATCACCAACAATGCATTGGCACATACATGAATATATATATAACATATAAGCTTACAACCAATTCAAACAAAATGAGCCAAGTTACATGGCCAAGTACCAAATCAAGCATTTGACTATTACAAGCCAATACATTTGGCCAAAATCATAATGAAACATATAACAAAATGACCAAGTCCCTATACATGCCATATACTCAAAATGCTAAATTCATCAATACCTAAAATGATAGTTTTGATAGTGTGAGGTGCATCTCTGACGATCCCCAATCCGAGCTAGCTTGGTGGCACTATAAAACATGGAAAATAAACGGAGTAAGCTATATAGCTTAGTAAGCCCGTATGCAAGAAATAAGCAAACCTTACCATACAATCAACATTCAAGAAATATAATATAAGATTATGTAATTTACCATGAGTTTTACAATCATAATTCATTTCTTCACAAACTTACCCTGAATTCATCATTTCTCGAATTCAAAAAATATAAGCTTTATGTACATACTTGTAACATCTCGAAATGAATTTACACTTATCCTCATCTTTGACATACTCATGAACCACTCAGAATAATAATGGCTGATACTCGGGAAATTTGCACACTAAGTGCCACATATGTAGCCAATGCTACCTAAATCTCACATCACATAGTTGCTCGCTCTCGAGCTAATAACGAGTCTGCTCACACAAGCTATTGGTCAAGACATAACTACACGGTGTTGCTCCCATAGGCTATCAAGTAACCACAACATATATCGGTGTACTCAGCCACCGGTAGGACGTACAGGACCAGCACCTAGATCACATAATCACATAAGACATGGTAACCCTAGTGACATGTCACTTGTATCCTAATCCATTCTTAAGGTTTAAACGGGATTTCTTACTTGTCAAATCATAATCGAACTCGTTCATAAAATTAAACTCTTCCACAAAGTCAATCATATAGTTTATGCAGTATTAAAGCATTTAAATACAATTACATTAAAGCTTATTTAACATACGAACTTACCTCGGTTACAAAAATGTCTATTAGTTCGATTTAGCCCACAACCTTGTTCTTTCCCTAGTCTAAACTCGAACTTTATTTTTCTTGATCTATAATATCAAATTTAACTTATTTAATAATCACATTATTCAATTCAACCCAAAAACACACTATGGCAAAAATTACATTTTTCCCTTAAACTTTTAACATTTTACATTTTAGTCCCTAGGTTCATAAAATGATTTTCATTCGATTTCTTCATCACCCAAGCTAGTGAACCTTTTTCATGGACATGACTGCCGACATTTTTCATTTATTTACACTTTTCTACACATTTTACAACTTTTTACAAATAAGTCCCTAATCGACGTTTTTACCGAAAATTACTTTGTAGAAGTCGTTTAACAAACAATAAACATGCATTTTCTACCATAAAACATCAAAATACAAACATATTCATCATGGGTCAAATTTTATACTTTAGTTTTCTTTCAAATTAGTCCTTGAAATAGCTAAATCAAGTTACAACGATCTCAAAAATATAAAAATCGTTACAAACGAGACAAGAACGGACTTACAATCGAGCTCGAAAGTGGCCAAAACCCTAGCTATATCTTCTTCTTCAAATTCGGTTGTGGAGGACTAATTTGAGAAGATGGACACTTTTATTTTAACTTATTTTGTCTTTATTTACTAGATTACCAAAATGCCCTTCACTTCAACTTTGAAATTTTTCCCTAACCATGTCCATTTTTGTCCATACTGAAGTATATGGTATTATTACCATTTAAGGACCTCTAATTTAGAATTTTATAACAATTTACTACCTCTAGCCCATAGAACTCAAATTTTGCACCTATTGCAATTTAGTCCTTCTAGTCAAATTAAGCACTCAATCGATAAAATTTCTTAACAAATTTTCACACAATTATTCTATCATGCTATAGACCTTAAAGAAATAATAAAATAGATATTTCTACTTCACTTTTGTGGTTCTGAAACCACTGTTCTGATTTGACCCAAAAATGGGCTATTACACGGAAGCTCGTGAAGGTTGGAGATCATTGGAGCATCATCACACTATCCACTAGCTTATTTTGGATATATATAGTAAAATTATTTTGGTATAATGGCATGTATACCATAGATGGCTTAAATATGTGGTTGTAATCTAGCCATTGGAATCGCTATTAATGGTTGTTTTTTATATTCTTGTAATGTCATATTATGATAGAAAATGCATGTTTATTGTTTGTTAAATGAATTTCGGAATATACCAAGGTAAGATTATAAACATGTATGGATATAAAGATATGTCATGTTGAATAATAGAGTTTGCTTAATTTGAATGCTTGAAATGGTTGGTATTTGGATGTGAGTTTTAGTGCAGGTCATTGGTATGATTTTGGGTGAGAAATGAAGCTAGAAATGGCTTCATTTTTTCCACACAGGCAGACACACGAGCGTGTGTCTAGACCATGTGTAACACACGGCCTGGTACATTGCGGTTAAGCCGTGTGTCCCTGCACCTTAAATTTTGAGAAACAGAATGCTCAAAATTGAGCACATGTGCAGAGACACAGGCGTGTTCTCACCCATGTGTGCTACACGGCCTAGAACACGGAAGTGTGTCTTGGCCATGTGAAACCTACGCCTAAATTTAAAAAATAAAATTAACCACATGGCCTAGCACATGGACGTGTGGCATGGTCATGTGCACAAGTCAGAGAGTTACACGGGGTCGAACACAGCCTATAGCACGTGCATGTCCCAGCGTCACACGGGCGTGTCCTTTGGACCACACAGGCATGTGAGCCCTGTGTAACACCCCTTACCCGAGACTGTCGCCAGAGTCGAGCACGAGGCGTTACCAAACTTATCTTACTTGTTCGGGGCATAATTTTTTTTTTACTTTTAAAAATTAATTCACTCACATTCATCCAATAAATCCTTAAAAAGGGCCTTCGAGGCCCTAAAACGTGCAATTAGAATGGTTTGGGACCAAACCGGGAACATTAAAAATTTTCCGATTACTTACACAAATCAAAACAATTTATTTCACTATTCATAATAAAACTGTCCACCTGCGTAATAGTCACTAAATTAATAATAACTTGAGTTACAAATCTCGAAATTTAAATCCGTAAATTTTCCTTGAAACTAGAATCATATATCTTCTTACCATAAATTCTCCAGAATTTTTGGTTTGGCCAATTAATAAATTTTATTCATTAAAGGTTCCCTTATTTCGCAGTTCAGCAGACCTGACCTCTCTTCACTAAAAATCAATTATCTCATTATATAGAATTTGGATAATGTTTCTGTTTGTTTCTAATGAAATCTAGACATATAAACTATGACTTATAATTCTTTTTTTACAATTTCTAGTGATTTTCCAAATTTGGAACAGGAGATCACGAAGTCACTCTGAACCAGTCTTATAAACATTTAAATATCTTAGAATATAGACTTTCTTTGCTTTCTCTGTTTCTTTACTATGAAAATAGACTTAATAAGCTTTAATTTTATATCTCATTCACCATTTAATTCCATTTCTACAATTTTTATTGATTTTTTAAAACCACGTCATTGCTACTATTTCCTAACTATTCCATGGCCAACTCTTACTCCTTCATAATTTCTTTGCATCAAACCTCATTTAAGCATACATAATACCAAAACATGTTCTTATTTAGCTATATCATAAGCTAATCATCACCAAGTATTCACATGCCATTCTTTAATCATATCATAAGGACATACACACAAAATAGCCAAGTCCCTATACATGCCATAACTTCAAGTATTTCTAATCACAAAATACCAAGATAGCTCGTTGATAGTGTGAAGGGATCTCCGACGTCCTTAGGATTTTTCGATTTGGCTTTAAGATACTATAAAAAAAGAGAGAAAAGAAAGGGAGTAAGCATAAATCTTAGTAAGTTTGCATGTAAATAAATAACAACATTCTAAATGAATTATCAAGATAACCTGAACCTTTCGAACATGGACTTATCTTACCTTCCTTTTGGTACACTCTTTAAATCTTCCATTGAACCACTTGGAATACTAAGGATACACGAGTACCTTTCCTTTTTAAACTTACCATTGCCATGTCTTGCCATGGTCTTACGTGGTATCCTTGCCTTATGAACTCACCATTGCCATGCCTTGACATGGTCTTATATGGGATCTTTGCCTTATCGTAGTTTATCAATGCCATCTCTTGACATGGTCTTACATGATTTCCTTGCCTTGTAAAACTTACCAATGTCATGCCTTGGCATGTTCTTACTTGGTATCCTTAAACCCTAATGTCATGACATTTGTATCCTACACATTCCTAAGGTTCAACTGGAACTTTTAAGTATCATTTCTCCGTAAATTCTTGCTTGAATCATCAAGGAATAAATTTAAAAAATAAATATATAGATGCTGAAAAATAACATCATTAATTATAAATAATAAAACATTTCATTTATTTAGCACAAACTTACCTTGATACAAAATACGATCAAATATTTTGATTTAGTCCTCAAGCTTTTTCTTTCCTCGATCTAACCCCGAATTTTGTTCTTCTTCATCTATAATAGCAAATTTAAATTATTTTATATTCACATTTATCAAAATAGTCCTTAAATCTAACTTTGGTAAATTTATAATTTTGCCCCTAAGCTTTTACATATTTACACTTTTTCCCTAAGGCTCGGAAATGAAACTTTATCCCTAATTCTTATGTTTTATGACATGCTGATCATTTATTTACCTACGGGAACATCAAATTCCCACTCTAACTTGTACTTATGACCATTAGATATTTTTACCGATTATGTCGTTTTACTCGTTTTCGCTTAAAATCGTTTAGCTCAAGCCGTTTAACATAATTTCAAGCTTCATATTCTACCATAAAACATCAAAATAAACACATTTCACCTATGGGTATTTTTCCAAATACGAACCCTAGGTTAAATTATTGCTAGAATAAGCTAAATCAAGTTACCGAGACTTCAAAAACGTAAAGAACATTAAAAACGGGGCTTGAAATCACTTACTATGAAGGTTGGAAGCCTAAAAAACCCTAGCTCTGAAGAACCCTTGAAATTTTGGCCTAATGAAGAAGATGGGCACATTTTGCCATCTTTTTCCCTTTTTTAATCTTTTAATTACCAAATGACTAAAATACCCTTCATTAAAACTTTAGTTATTTTTATTTATGTATGTCCATTTTTGTCCATGAAAACCTAATAATCTAATTACCATTTAAGGACCTCTACTTCAATTATACTTTTCAATTTAATCCTTTAGCATCTAAAACTCATAATTATCAACTTTTGCAATTAAGCCCTAGTAGGTAAATTAAGCATGCTATCTATAAAATTTTCCATCGATACTCTAACACATGCATCTAATCACTCGAAAAATTATAAAAAATAATCGAAATAAACTTTCTATCTCGAATTCGTGGTTTTGTAACCACGGTTCTGTTTAGGCCCTATTTTGGGATGCTACACCCTGTAACTTAGAAAATTTTTGAAATGTCGCAAAAAATTCTTAGAGTTTTCGATTAAGTCCTGACTTTATTCTAATGCTTATATTAGACCTCAAGGGTGTAACATCCCAAAATAGGGCCTAGTCAGAATAGTGGTTTCGGGACCACAAATTCGACATCAAAATATTTATTTTATGATTATTATGAGGCCTATAATATGAGTATATGCATGTGTTAAAGTTTCATGAAGAAATTATTTGATTAAGGTGTTCAATTGGAAATTAGGGACTAAATTGAATAAATTGCAAAACTTGGATTCTAGAAGCAATTTGCATGAAATTGATTTAGATTATAAAATAGAAGTTCTTGGGGAGTAAATTGCCCAATTTCTAAATTTTTGGACAAAAATGGGCTTGCATGGATGAAATTTTAAAGAAAGGGCATGAGGGCATTTTGGTCATTTGGCTTTTTAATGAAATAAAATGGGAAATCAAGCCAAAATCAGCCATTCTTCTTCTCCATGCTTCCGAAATTCTCTTGTCACCATAATTAAGGTTTCCAAACATTTCAAGCTCAATAGTAAGTGCTCCCAAGCCCTGTTTTTAATGTTTTTTTGTATTTTTGGAATCCCGGTAGCTTGTTCTCTTCATTTCTACCCATATTTATTTTACCCATGCATGAGTTATTTTTATTTTGATGGATTATGGAGGAATATGAAAGATGAATTTGTGCTAAACATCTTTTCCTAGGTGACTTTCATGAAAGACTCTTGTAGGGACCATTTTGCAAAAGTTATTAATTGTGTGGTAGAAATGAGAAAATAATGGGAAATGTGGGTTTCCATAAGAGAGAAAAGTGTTTGACTAGGCTTGGGTAAGATAGAAAGTGCATGTGTTTCATTATACGAGCCTAGGGACTAAATCGTAAAAAAGTTAAAGATTAAGGGCAAAACGGTCATTTGGATCGGGGGTGAGAATTAGACTTGTAATGTATAATGTGGGGTATTAATGATATAATTTTTTAGTTATAGACCCTGAGGAACAAATTTCGGAGGTCGATCGAGGTAAACGAAACGTTTCGAAATAACCGAAACATAACTCTGAAACAAATACCAAGTAAGTTCGGATAACTTAAAGTAAACCCCTAATATGCATAATTGTATGATTTATTAATGCATGATGATTTCATTTATTATTGGCATGAAATATCATAGAAATGCATATTTGATGGTAACATGTGAAAAATGTTTCGGTTGAGGTTGAAAAAGGGGATTCGATAGATAAACCCTGATAGATATGTTTAATGAGATCCTGTATGTGTTACAGTAAGGATTTAGCCTGGGCAGGTAATTTGTTGATCTCAAATATTGAAAGGATCTAGCCTGGAGGGGTGCTCTTTTGAATGGTTGAGCCTCCCGAAGAATATGTGTGCATTATGAATTTAGCCCGAACGGGTAATCCGATTAGGGTCTGAATTTACCCTGGACTGGAAATTTAGATCCAAGCTCATTAAGGGTGTTTGTCGTATTAAAGGATTTAGCCTAGATTGGTAATCCCGACATCACCTTATTAGTTCATAAAATGGGGGATTTAGCCTGGACTGGTAATCCTGCCATAAAATGTGAGGTTTGCGGGAGTGCGTATAGAGAATGATCATTCGTATGAATTGACAGTTAATGGGTATTTGATCGCGTTATTTTGTGATAGATTTTAAATATTTATAATTACTCGTTCTTAAACTAACTATTATTGCAATGTAGGCAAGTGTACCTATCGAACAGTAGTATAGTTTTAGCAAGACCGGATTGTCGAACCCAAAGGAACTAAAAGTACTATTAATGACTGTCTTTTTATTATCTAGCCTAAGAATAAAGAGGTTTTATTTTAATTAACTAATTATCTAAACTAAGAACGTACAGAGAAAAGAATTGAGGAATTGCTTTTGGGAAAAATAGATTGACTTAAGACAATACCTAAGGAAAAATTTGCCTAGACTTTACTTGTTATTCTGGCTCCGAATCGGACGTTTTATTCATTCAACTTGTTCTGTAGAGATACCTAAGTTATGTTGTTATCCCTATTAAAGACTAATAACGTCTAATCCCTAGATTGAATAACCAAGACTTTTCTCTAATTAACACTCTAGGGTTGATTTAACTCGATCTATGGATCCCCTTATTAGGTTTCACCCTAATCTGGCAAAATCTTGTCACCGTATGTCTAGGCTTGCAATCAACTCTGCTTAATTATGACAAATGTACTCTTAGACAGGGTCTATTCCTCCTCTGAATAAGAGCATGTCTTGAATCAGTATCCTGGGATATCAAAACAAGAATTAAGAACACATAATTAAGAATAAGTTAAATGTTTATCATACGATTCAAAAAATAATAACAAGATTCATATTAGGTTCATTCTCCTTAGGTATTTAGGGGTTTTAGTTCATAACTAAATAAGAAAAAATCTCAGAAGAATAAAGAATACAAAACATAAAGAAAACTCAAAACTCCTGAAGGGAAATTGAGGAGAGATCTTTAGTATTGATGATGAATCCAGCTTCTAAGATGGATCAATCGGCTTCCTTGGAGTAATTACTTACACCCTATTCTTTGTCTCCCCTTTTCTACCTTCTCTAAGGTGTATTTATAGGCTTTGGAATGCCTAGAAGCCCTCAAAATTAGCCTTTTCCGAATTGGACTCAACTTGGGCTCGGCAGGGACACGCTCATGGCACACGTCCGTGTTCGATTACTTCAGGCCGTGCTTGAGCCTGCCAAATTGACACGGCCATGTGGTCTGCCCGTGTGAGGAGGTCTAGGCAGTGTTGATTTCATACCTTGGCCCATTTTCTCCGTTTTTGGCCCGTTTCTCGTTCCTTTCGCTCTCCTATGCTCTCCTAAGTATAAAACATGAAATTAAAGCATTAGGAGCATCGAATTCACTAATTCTAATGAGAAATCATCCACAAAATGCATTAAACATGGGGTAAAAATATGTATAATTGATGGTTTATCAATTGCCCCCACATTTAAGCATTTGCTTATCCTCAAGCAAAATTCTCAACTTATAATCAAAATAAATTCTTCTCAACTTATAATTTCTATTGACAATATCTTAGAATAATACATAGGTAATCATACATTGAGAATTCAACTAAAAGAACATAAAAGTTTCAAACATTCCAAGTTGAGTATTTAATCATGTAAACATAGGTGTCTCTCTGCATCTAAGTAATTACCTTTGATTCAGAATATCACAGGGTTTCACATCCTTATCAAAGATTCACTCAAATCACTCGAGGTGTTTAAGGGCAATAAATGAAGCACTCAATAGTCAAAAATGAAAATTCATTACCACAGGCTTGCATGAAAATCAAATCTCCACCACTATAATTTAAGATGATACATCAATCAAAAAGTCTTTGGAGGGTTGTAATGAGGCTTGGTTAGGGGGTGTGGTCACAAGCTGAAAGAAAGGGTTAGAATCGAGATTGAATTGAAAAATTACCTAACTAAAAAAAAGTTAATCATTACTTGCGTACAACAGAGCTTCTTCTCAAACTATGGAATTTAACTTTTGAAGCTTACAAACAAAAGATAACTACTAATGTGTATACATATTTTTTTTCTTTAAGAACAAGTTAAAATAATATAGACTAACTATTAAGAACAAAACATCACTAAGCAATCCATTCAACTCAAATCTCGACAAAAATAGGGATTAATTTAGGGGATTTCAACAATAATGGGTTAAGGGTTAATATTGAGGTTAATACAATGAATGGCTTATTAGGCTCAAGGGGGTTTACTAGGGGTTAATCGTGGAAGTAGGCTTTTCATGGCATGAGTGGGTTAATCCTAAGTGCCTTAATCATTTTGATATATCTAATCAAATGGTGTGGTCTCGACATGCATAATCAAGCAAGTTCTAGAATAACAGTTCAATACTAATGCACACAAAGCAATAATAAAAGTGAGCATGAAAGGATTAATAGATGCTTAAAAGGCTCAAAAATCTCACAAAAATTATGGCTTTTTGATGTTTAGACTCGTGAATTCCAATTCAAAGTAATACCTAGACTTAGGGAAACAACCTATAATTTTAAATTCTTAAAAATCAACTCATCATGCTTGATTCTCTAATGTCTTAAAGTTTAAACAATCAATTCATAAAGGCCTATGTTTTAATTCAATATATATCAATCAAAATCATAAACCAATTAAAATTTATCCTAAATATGATATGAGAGCTTTTCAAGAGAACAAGGTGACCATCCAGGGATTTTTCTGATGATGACATGAATGCCTCCCCCCACACTTAAGATGTACATTGCCCTCAATGTACAAAGATATATATTAAAGTATAAGAATAAGAGAGGGTGAGAAGTGGAACTTCCTGTATTAAGAATGGATGTTATTCTTAGATTGGTGAGATCGAGTATTGGAAATAAATCTGGATGTCAAACATGATTCTGAATGATAAAAAGAGAGTGAAGGGAATAATCTGATAGTAGTCACAAAGATAAGCTGTGTTTAAAAGGGAAAGAAATGAATCTTAAAAACTTAATGGAAGGAAAAATAAAAGGATTATTCTGATTCTTCAAATGGCACGGCCGGGGCACACGCCCGTGTGCTCCGTGGCTCGGCCGTGTTTGTCGTGAATTAAGATGTCGTCACACGGCCTTCTGGCACGCCCGTGTTCATAGGCCGTGTGGCTATGTGATCATGTTATAAGACCGTGTGTGATGTGGTTTGCTTCTCCCACAGTCTTGTAGCTCCACACACGTCTGTGGTATTGCGATAGTGTTGTCCATGAGTACTAGACACGGGCATGTCGCTCACTTGTGTTTATTTGGAAGATTCGACCATGGCCATGTCGCATGTCCATGTCGTTTTATCACAGCCCATGTTTGAGGAAATCTTCTACCCTGTTTCTACACGACCATATCGCACGGCCGTGTTTCCATCCGTGTTTGTCACACGGCCTTAAGCACAACCGTGTGCTAGGCCGTGTGGAGTTGGGAACCTGTGCTTCAAGTACTCTGTTAGTGACCTAAATTTTTAAAACTTGAAATTTAAATAATTTAAAACTATTAGTATTCGGGTTGCCTCCCGAGAAGCGCTTGTTTATAGTCTAAGCTCAACTATTACCTTGTTGGTTTATTCAGGGCGGTTTGTAGAGTCGTAGCTCCTCTCCATCGACTTTAATTTCTCACCATTATAAAGTTTGAGACGGTGTCCATTTACTTTGAAAGTACCGTATGATGGGTGACTTACCTCTATTGTGCCATATGGAAGAACAGATTGAATTACAAAGGGTCCTGACCATCGTGATTTTAGTTTCCCGGGAAACAATTTGAGTCTTGAGTTGTATAGTAAGACGAGATCTCCAACTTCAAATTGTTTTTGTTGCTTTAAACAAACGTCATGGCGCCGCTTTATTGCTTCATTGTATAGGCATGAATTTTCGTATGCATTGGCTCTCCATTCATCAAGCTCGTTCAGCTGCATCAACCTGTTTTTTCCTGCAAGTTTGGAATCAAGGTTTAGAAATTTAATAGCCCAAAAAGCTTTATGCTCTAGTTCGAATGGTAGATGACAACTTTTTCCATAAACAAGTTTGTAAGGTGATGTCCCTATGGGAGTCTTAAAAGCAGTTTTGTAAGCCCATAAGGCATCGTCTACTTTCGTTGCCTAGTCTTTTCTGTTTGATTCTACTATTTTTTCAAGGACCAGTTTGATTTCTCGATTTCCTACTTCAACTTGTCCATTAGTTTGAAGATGGTATGGGGTGGTTGTTCTATGATGAACTCCGTATTTCTTAAGGGTTTTTTCAAATTGGGTATTACAAAAATGAGTGCTCCTGTCACTGATAATTGCTCTAGGTGTTCCGAATCTCGGGAAGAGTTTTTTAAGGAAATGTACTACCACTCTAGCATCATTAGTAGGTAGAGCTTGGGCTTCTACCCATTTGGACATGTAGTCAACTGCTACTAAGATGTATTTATTCCCAAATGAAGTGGGGAATGGGCCCATGAAATTGATACCCCAAACATCAAATATTTCACATGAAAGCATATAGTTTTGAGGCATTTCATCACGTTTATATATGTTACCTGTCCGTTGGCATTTTTCACATGAAGTAACATACCTGATAGCGTCTTTGAATAACGAAGGCCAATAAAAACCTGATTCAAGTATTTTGTGTGCGGTTTTAGTTCCACTATAGTGTCCTCCGGTTTGCCCTGAGTGGCAATGTTCCAATATTTTTTATGTTTCTGATCCTGTAATGCATCTTCTGATGACTTGATCTATACATCTGCGAAACAGAAATGGGTCGTCCCAAAAGTATTTTTTCACATCATTAAAGAATCGCTTCTTTTGATGGTGTGTTAACCCTTTTGGAATAATGTTAGCAGCTAAAAATTTTGCGATGTCTGCAAACCAAGGTACCTCGGAGTTAAATATAGTGAAAAATTGTTCTTCAGGGAACGAATCATTTATTTCAACGTCATCTAGTTATCTGGTATTGGATTTCTTGATCCTGGACAGATGATCAGCTGCGAGATTTTTAGCTCCTTTCTTATCCTGAATCTCCAAGACGAATTCCTGCAATAGGAGAATCCATCGAATGAGTTAAGTTTTTGCATCAGTTTTAGTTAAAAGGTAGCGAAGGGTGGAATGGTCAGTGTAAACAATAACTTTAGACAATATGAGATGTGATCGAAATTTATCAAATGCAAAAACCACAGCTAGCAACTCTTTTTCCGTAGTAGTATAGTTTTCTTCTGCAGCTGTTAAGGTTTTGCTGGCATAATAGATAGGTTGAAAATGCTTGTCTCTTCGCTGTCCCAATACTGCACCTACAGCAAAGTCAGTCGCATCACACATTAGTTCAAATGGTAAGTTCCAATTAGGTGCAATTATGATTGGAGCATTAATTAATTTATCATTTAAAGTATTAAATGCTTCTAAACATTCCTGATCGAAGTTAAAAGGTATATCCTTTTTCTAACAATTTAGTCAAAGGCTTAGCTATTTTAGAAAAATCCTTAATAAATCTTCTATAAAAACCAGCATGTCCTAAAAAGCTTCTAATAACCTTAACTGAACTAGGAGGTGGTAATTTTTTGATTTTTTCTATTTTAGATTTATCCATCTCAATCCTTTTACTAGAAATTTTATGCCCTAATACAATACCTTCTTGAACCATGAGGTGACATTTCTCCCGGTTAAGCACAAGGTTTGTTTCCTCACATCTTATTAAAACTCATTTTAAATTTTTAAGGCAGAGATGGAAAGAGTTATCGAATACCGAAAAATCATCCATAAATACTTCCATGATATCTTCCACGAATTTGTCGAATATGGCCATCATACAGCGCTGAAAAGTGGTAGGAGCATTACATAATCCAAAAGGCATTCTATGATAAGTGAACGTACCATATGGGCATGTGAATGTCGTCTTTTCTTGATCTTCAGGAGCTATTAGGATTTGAAAGTAACCAGAGAGTCCGTCTAGAAAGCATTAATACATGTGTCTAGATAATCTTTCCAACATTTGGTCAATGAATGGCAAGGGGAAGTGATCTTTTTTTGTGGCATCATTCAGTTTCCTGTAGTCTATGCAAACTCTCCACCCTGTGACTGTTCTTGTTGGGATTAATTCATTCTTCTTGTTGGTTACAACCGTCATGCCTCTTTTCTTGGGGACAACCTGCACTAGACTTACCCAAGAACTATCAGAAATAGGATAAAGAATTCCAGCATCTAGAAGTTTAATTACCTCGTCTTTTACAACTTCCTTCATGTTACGATTCAGACGTCTTTGAGCTTGCACACACAGTTTGTATTCATCTTCCATCAAAATTTTGTAGGTGCAAAAAGAAGGGCTAATTCCTTTAATGTCAGAAATTTTCCAAGCTATGGCCTTTTTATGTTCTTTTAATACTTGGATTAATTCCTCTTTCTCCTTGGGTTGCAAGTTAGAAACAATAATAACTAGTAATGTAGAATTATTTCCAAGGAATGTGTATTCTAAGTGGTTTGGTAATTGTTTAAGTTCCAGTTTGGGAGGCTCCTCAATAGAGGGTTTTTGCTTAAGTTCTTCATTTATCTTAATGCCCTCATATTCGACTTGTCTTGACAAATGGTCATTAGGTTCCTCACCTGTCTCCTCACCTTGAGCTGGATACGGTTCCGTCATCTCCTTCTGTACAATTTCCTAAAAAGAATCTTGAGTAATATGATCAATAGAGTCAATAAAATAACATGAATCATCCTGTTCCCTAGAGAATCTCATAGCATCGTAAATTTTAAAGATAATCTCCTCATCACCTACTCTAAGTACCAATTTACCGTCACCTACATCGATTACAGCCCTAGCAATGGCTAAAAATGGGCGCCCTAAAATTAAGGGTACTTCCACAGCTTCATCCATGTCAAGCACAACAAAATAAATAGGGAATATGAATTTATCTACTTTTACGAGTATGTCTTCTATAATACCCCTAAGGTATTTAACAGATCTATCAGCTAATTGAATACTCATCCTAGTAGGTTTAGGTTCCCCAAGACCAAGTTGTTTGAACATTTTATATGGCATTAAATTAATACTAGCGCCTAAATCAGCTAGTGCTTTTTCAAAATTTAGACTACCAATTAAGCAAGGGATAGTAAAACTTCCTGGATCTTTTAGTTTGGTTGGCAGCTTGTTTTGGAGTATGGCTGAGCACTCCTCGTTGAGTTCTACTGTAGATAAGTCCTCGAACTTCCTTTTATTTGTTAGAAGCTCCTTCAAAAATTTTGCGTATGTAGGCATTTGCGAGATGGCTTCGACAAAAGGTAAGTTGATATATAATTGCTTAAAAAGTTCAAGAAACTTACCAAATTGTGCATCAATGCGATCTTTTTTCAATTTTGCTGGATATGGATGGTGGTTTATATTCCTCCGGCACTAGTTTGTCACTATTTTCGAGTTTTTTTCCCTCCTTTCGCTTTCCACGGATTCTTGTGCTAACTTCTTTTCAGATTTCGCTAACACTTTCCCACTCCTTAGTGTAACTTCTTTGACATGCTCTTTTGATTTGGTGTTACTAAGTAAACTTCCTAGTGGTCTTTTCGAGATCAATTTGGACAGTTGGCCCATCTGAGTTTCGAGCCCTTGGATCGATGCTTGTTGATTTTTAAGTGATGTCTCGGTGTTCTGAAAACAGGTTTCTGACACTGATATAAACTGTAAGAGCATCTCTTCAAGGTTTGGCTTCTTTTCCTGTTGGTAGGATGGTTGTTGGTAGCTCGGAGGATGTTGTGGTCTTTGATTTCCTTGACTACCCCACGAAAAATTAGGGTGGTTACTAAATGGATTGTTTTGAAGTCGAGAATTATTCCCCATGTAGTTTAATTGCTCGTTATCCATGTTGTGGCCATAAGGTTGGTATTCTGAATGGTTTGTTCCACCACTACTTACTTCGCACTGCATTACTGGGTGAACCTGTGAAGAACTAAGAAAACCATCAATCTTGTTATTTAAGAGTTCTACCTGATTAGAGAGCATGGTGACCGAATCAATGTTATAAACGCCGGCTATTTTTGTTGGCTTTGTCCTCATGACTTCCCACTGATAGTTATCCAGTGACATCTCCTCTATAAACTCATAGGCATCTTCCAGTGTTTTATTGTTGATGGTTCCTGTAACACCCCAAACCCGGCCCAGATGTTATGGCCAAGTTTGGCATGTCACATTGAAGTGTTTTTCGAAAACCATGTTTTCATTGAAAACCCTTCTTGATGTTTAGAAACTTTTACCGTTTAAACTTGTATAAAACCTTAGCTTTTTAAAAAATCAAACCTTCTTTGTTATGGCTCAAAGTGAATGGAAGCTGCGCACCAGGTAGGATTCAAGAAAAGAGGAGGTGAGTCAATTAGACTGCTTAAGTACCTAGCTTTGCCATGATCCAATCTTAGACATGCACACATTCATTGCCACACTTTAAGCTTATTACTTGCCCACGAACAACAAATTAAGTTTAAGTCTATTTAAAATATTTATTTCCTTTGAAAACATTTACGTTGCGGAAGCTTTGCTCGGTTATCGTGATATTTTGAAAATAAGTAACTTTTATAAAACGCGCCCTAGAGCTAACCAATTTTAAGGAATCAATTTAAATGATGTGAATCTCAAGTTGAAAACGATTTAAGTAACCCAAAATAAAAATAATTGAGTGGCCTTATTAAAACTTTAACCAAAATAGAAAAGATAAAAAATAAATGCGAAATTTAAAAGGAAGCTAATTGAAACTTATTTAAAACTCAGAAATTTAATCTTTGTGGCCACTCTGAATCCTGCCCAGCTCTAAGTCCACCAACTAGGGCTCACCTCCAAGGATGGAAGAGAAAGGGGGGTGAGTTTGGAAAACTCAGTGTGTATGGAAAACCCATCCAAAGCCCAAGTCAGCTCAAGCCCATTGGGCCTAAGCCCTATTCAGATAACAGTGGGTACTGGGCCGAAGCCCTTTTCAGAATACAGTAAACTGGGCCTTAGCCCCTTTTTAGATAACAGTATGGCCCATAGGCCCATTCCAGAACAGAACAGACATATTCGTGTATGCAAGCCCAACCCAGCCTATAACCGACCGCTACACTCCACCCGTACCAGCCTTACACTCCATGTGGGGAATAGCTCAACCCACCCAGCCTACACTCCACAGTTGCAACATGGCTGCTCAGATATCAGTAAGTTGAGGCAAAGCCTCCAGTACGTGGTCAAGCCAATTTCAGTACTTCCTCCATCAATAACCCAGTCCCATGCATCAGATAATGATAACATGGCATGCAGTAAATAGTAACAGTCAAATATGCATTCAGGTCAACCTTAACCCTAGGGGTATATCAGTAATTTTACTCCTAGGGGTAAATCTGTAAATTTTCCACCTATAAAGGTATTTCAGTAATTTTATCAGTTTTAAAAGTTCTCATGAATGTTACGGTCCTTACTAGCCCATTTGTCATCGCAATAATTTATTTATCTCAATTTCACAATTTTAGCCATTGGGCCCTAAAACCCCTAATGGGCCCTACAATGTCCATTAGCAATTTAAGCCCATTTAACTCAAGTTTTATGATCAGTTTACTGGTTTAAGCAGTTTCGATTCTACAGTCTAACAGAATATACTTATTTCCTATTTTTTTATATTATATATTTTTATTATCTTCTTATTTATTAACCCGTATGAGCCCGTAAGCCCATTGGGCCCAGTTTTAGCCTATCGAGGCCCAATTACCGAAGTGCACGAAATTTCACACACGACTAACTTACCACTTTGCGATTTCAGATCTAATGATTTCTAAACATCTTGTGAGCACTCGCACAGTCACAAGCCCACGAAATGCTGAAATTTCGGCATTTCGGCTGTTGCCAATTTGAACTATGAGAGGGTGTTCAATACACACCTAATTTAGAACGGTACGTTGGCGAGATCCTCACACGAACTACCTTTTGCTGAAATATGGGTTAGATCTGATGAGCCAACCGAATTAGTTTTCAAGCCCTTTGCTATACGTCCCCTTGTCCACGCTAACGCACCGGTTCCTTCAGCCAACGATTCCACTTTAGTTCTTATTCGATTCTGATGTAGATCTAACCTTCAAACCCTAACAAAATTCGGTTCTTTTCTGGTCTAAAGATTCGGCTATGCCCCTAAACTATAGGGTTTTCGACTTTTTGAAATAGTGAAGAAGATGAGATATGAGAGTTTTGTAGTGGCTTTATCAACAGAACTTTAGGGTTTAGAAGAAGAAAGAATCGGCCACAAGATGGAGAAGAATCAGAGGGTTTGGCTAGGAGAAATCGACACAAAAGAAATATAGGCTTCCAGGATTTCGGCTTTTGTGTATAAAGCTTAGGAACAAATGATTAGAAAGTGGAGATGAGTAAAATAGTAGAAGAATTTGGCTATTGGGGAAAAGAAGAAGAGAAAGTAGATGAAGAGAAAAGAAGAAGAAAAAAATTGAATCCTAAAGGCCAAAATATACGGCACTTATTAGCAATGGCCGAGTGAGTGTATTTCGGCATAGGAATTCTTCCTAAATTCCAATTCCCCGAATTGCTCCTTGATTTTTGGCCACATTCAATGTTTAAATTCCATTCAAACTCTTGACCGATCAGGCCCACCGTTTGCACCGCCTCAGCATGCTGCCAAGAGTCTTGATCAGACCACAACTCCTTCCCCACGCATGCAACAAAAATCCCAACCTTGCGTGCGCGAGATGAAGCTCGAACCCCAGACCTCCGTCTACATTGCGCCCGAGCTGCTGGCCACTGCACCACGTTTCCTTCTTTACTAATATATGGTTACAATTAATTATCAACCTTACATGCTGAAGCTTTGGTCCGCGTAAAAATAAAAAGGGAATTTCGTCTTCCACGTAACTCGAACCTGTGCCCTTGTAGAACTCCTAGCACCCTACTGCCACTGCGCCACAAGCGTCCTTGTTGCATAACTCAGTCGCAAAGTGCGACCTGGCTTCTAAAATAAAAACAAGCCTTTGCGTACGCCAACCCTCGAACCTAGGCACTATAACATACTCCCAGCGCCTCTACCACTGGACCGAGCTTCCCTTTGTGTACCTTTTAACCCCAACTATATATAAGGCTTTCCTACGTCGTTCCCTGATATAAAGAAAAAATAAAACACTTTTGCACATGCTGGGAGTCGAACCCCAGCTCTCCTTCCCACTACCTAGCATGCTAACCATTGGGCCAGGTACGCTTCTTCATGCCCAATCTTGCCCAATCTATTTTATAAGCCTTATGCCCAGATTCCCTCTATGAGGCAAAAATTAAAACAATTTTTTTCCTAGAGTTTAAACACCAAAACAACAGAACTTTTATAAATATATATATTTTCCTATCTAATAATAATAATTATAATAATAATAATAATTTTATAAATATATCTAATAACAAAAATTTCAAATATCAATAATACAGTAAATAATAATTTTCATAAAAAATTTTCAAACATACATACAGTAATATTTTTCTAATAATAATAATTTTATCTCATAATACTAATTAAAATTTCATAAAAATTTAAAATATCTGTAATAATAAATACAGTAAAAATTTTCTAGTAGTAATATAATTCAAAATTTTTTTCTTAAACGATAATATTTAAAACTTCATAATTATTCAGGTTTTCTTCTATCCGAATCCCAAACTCAAAGCCCACTCTTCTAGGCCCTAAATTCAGGGTGTTATAGTTCCGCCCACCACTGCGTCAAACATTTGCCGAGTCGAAGGATTCAGACCATTGTGAAATGTTTGTACTTGGAGCAAAGTGGTAACCCATGGTGAGGGCACCTTCTCAGAAGGTCATTGTATCTCTCCCATGCATTGTAAAGTGTTTCTAAATCCATCTGCACAAAAGAAGAGAGATCATTACGTAATTTAGCCGTTTTAGCTGGCGAAAAATATTTTAGTAAAAATTTTTCGGTCATTTGTTCCCAAGTACTAATTGACCCTCGTGGTAACGAGTTCAACCACTATTTAGCTTTGTTACTCAATGAAAAGGGAAACAACCGAAGACGTATGGCATCATCAGAAACACCATTAATTTTAAATGTATCGCATAGTTCTAAGAAGTTGGCTAAATGAGCGTTGGGATCCTCATCCTGCAAAACATCAAACTGAACAAATTGTTGTATCATTTGAATAGTGTTAGGTTTTAATTCAAAAGTATTTGCAGCTACAGCAGGTCTAACTATGCTTGATTAAGTTCCTGTTAAAGAAGGTTTAGCATAATCATACATAGTGCGTGGAGCAGGATTTTGATTAACCGCAATTGTAGGAGGTAGCTGATTGCCTTGGTTTTCAGCCATCTCTTCGATTGGGGGTTGAGTATCGTCTTCTTGCTCGTTCTCCGAGTATCTTAAGCTGCGCCTTATTTCTCTTTGGTTTCTACGAACTGTACGATCGATTTCTTCGTCAAAAAGTAATGGTCCCAACGGGTTTCTTCTAGTCATAAACTATAAAAACCTGCCAAGAGAAAGAAAGAGTAGGTTAATAAATAATAATAATTAAATTAAATTAAATTTCAAGAAAAATAAATGGCTAAAGTAATAAAAATTGAGCGTTCTTAATATCTTAGTTCCCCGGCAGTGGCGTCAAAAACTTGATCGCATTATTTCGTGATACGTTTTAAATATTTATAATTACTCATTCTTAAACTAACTATTATTGTGATGTAGGCAAGTGTACCTATCGAACAGTAGTATAGTTTTATCAAGACCAGATTTTCGAACCCAAAAGAATTAAAAGTACTAGTAATGACTGTCTTTTTATTATCTAGCCTAAGAATAAAGAGGTTTTGTTTTAGTTAACTAATTATCTAAACTAAGAACGCACAGAGAAAAGAATTGGGGAATTGCTTTTGGGAAAAATCGATTGAATAACCTAAGGAAAAATCCACCTATACTTTACTTGTTATTCTGGCTTCGAATCGGACGATTTATTCATTCAACTTGTTCCGTAGAGATTCCTAAGTTATGTTATTATCCCTATTCAAGACTAATAACGCCTAATCCCTAGATTGAATAACCGAGACTTTTCTCTAATTAACACTCTAGGGTTGCATTAACTCGATCTATGGATCCCCTTATTAGGTTTCACCCTAATCCGGAAAAATCTTGTCACCCTATGTCTAGGCGCACAATCAACTCTGCTTAATTATAACAAATGTACTCTTAGACAGGGTCTATTCCTCCTCTTAATAATAGCATGTCTTGAATCAGTAACCTGGGATATCAAAACAAGAATTAAGAACACATAATTAAGAACAAGTTAAATATTTATCATACGATTCAGAAAATAATAACAAGATTCGTCTTAGGTTTCATTCCCTTTAGGTATTTAGGGGTTTTAGTTCATAACTAAATAAGAAAACATCTCAGAAGAATAAAGAATACGAAACATAAAGAAAACTCAAAACTCCTGAAGGGAAATTGAGAAGAGATCTTCAGTCTTGATGATGAATCGGGCTTCTAAAATGGATCAATCGGCTTCCTTGGAGTAATTCCTTACTCCCTATTCTCCGTCTCCCCTTTTCTTCCTTCTCTAGGGTGTATTTATAGGCTTTGGAATGCCTAGAAGCCCTCAAAATTAGCCTTTTCCGAATTGGACTCAACTTGGGCTCGGCAGTGACACGCCCGTGGCACACGCCCGTGTTCGATTACTTCAAGCTGTGCTTGAGCCTACCAAATTGACATGGCTGTGTGGTTTGCCCGTGTGAGGAGGTCCAGGCTGTGTTGATTTGGTACCTTAGCCTACTTTCTCCGTTTTTGGCCCGTTTCTCGTTCCTTTCTCTCTCCTAAGTATAAAACATGAAATTAAAGCATTAGGAGCATCGAATTCACCAATTCTAATGAGAAATCATCCATAAAATGCATTAAATATGGGGTAAAAATATGTATAATTGATGGTTTATCAGTATCCCATCGAGATTTCCTAGAAGCTCAACGAGATTAACATGAGATGTTTGCGTAAATGAGATGTTGAATGATGAGCTTATCTAGTTAAATTATATGATGCTTGATTATGTTACTAACTTATTGATTGAGTGCATGTAATAGGGAACCATTTAATAATTGCTGGTTTCCTTATCTATCATGGATGCATGTTAAATACTTGGTAAGTTTACTTTCCTGTTATTCCAGTTTACTAAGCATGTAAATGCTTACCCCTCCCTTTTTCCCTATCTCACAGAGCTCGAGGACTCATAAGGACTGGAAGACGATTGGAGAGTCGACACACTATCAACTAGTCAAGCTTTGGTATAAAGACGTTTTTATTTTGTTCAATGGCATGTATAAGATTTTTGAGTATTTTGTTATATGTGACATTTGATTTGCCAAATGAAGGCATGTAAAAATATGTTTATCTTTTTGTATATGGCCATGAAAATTGGCTTAATTGAAGTAGGCTATGACTTACGAATTTTTGTATGGTTTTATTTACAAGTGATGGGTTGTTACCAATTAGCAATGAGTTACATGAACGAGCTAATTTCGGACGAATTAAAGTGACATGGAAACTCATAAACACTAAATGGGAAATAACCTTGCATGTATGAAACCAATGATATGAGGTTTTAATACAACTAGTTTTATCAAGATTATTTGCAAGTGTATAATCATGTTTTCCTTCAAACTTGGTAACCACTAAGTATAAGGAGTAGAAAGGGGTGACTTAAGGCTTGGAAAATAGCCTATTAGGGTCCACATGGTTGGACACACGAGCGTGTTTCTAGGCCGTGTGTGACACACGGTTCCTCCCCATGAGGGTGGGCTATGGCCGTGTGTCCCCTGCACTTAAAATTTAAAATAAAAAATGCACACGAGTAAGCCACACGGGCGTTTTCCCTTGCCGCTAAAAGACAGTATTGTCTACGGGCAGGCAGCACAGGTGTGTGTCACGGTCGTGTTGATAAGTTAGTGTTGCACACCACCAAAGGGCATGGGCGTGTCCCAAGTCGCTCGGGTGTGTGAGTCCACACTGCCTATCTACACGGGCGTGTAACACTTTAAGATAAGGAAAATTTTTCTGAGGAGCCCAAGGTTTATCGAACGGCCCAAATTTGTCCCGCACTGCATCTAGGTACGTTATAGGCCTCGAAGGCCTATATAAGGGACGAAATATTCATGGTTGAAAGGTTTTAAATTTGAGCAAAAAATTGTGACCCAAATAGTGTGTTATATGTGTAAAGCGCCAGTAATGCCTTGAACTCTAACCCGACGTCAGATACGGATGAGGGGTGTTACATTTAGTGGTATCAGAGCTACAGTTTAGTCGGTTCTAGGACTACTGTAGAGAGTATTGAGGTTTGCTATATATGCCATTATTCGAATATTGATAGTGTGACGTCTCCTAACTGTTCAAATTGTTTTGAATATAGTAAATGTCTTCCAATCGAGCACAAGATGAGTCCGAGGGAGCCGAGAGCCATGCTCCAGCTTCCGTACAACGAGCTGTATCTAGTAGTAGTAGAAGTTGTAACAGCCCTAAATTGACCCTAGTCAAAAAGTGGTTTCGAGACCGCTAAACCGAGTCACCAAAGTATTTGAATATGATATTTATTGTCTAAAATATGTGAATATGAATGTGTGAAAGTTTTAAGCTTCGATTTAGTCGATTGCATGTGAATTTAGTTAATAGGACTTATGTGTGATACTTTTGAAATGTGATAGGTTAATCTATAAGGACCTATTAATGCATGTTGTATAAATGATGGGTTTGCATGTCAAATTACCCAATTTTTAGATAGTGGCCGGCCATGCAATGGGTTAAAACATATTATAAACATTTTGTGTTAATGTGTTGTGTAAAAAATAATAAAATAAAAAGGTTAGTAATAAAATAATGAAAGGGGAGGGGTGATGAAAACAAAGTTGTTTCATCCATGCTCCTCCATTGCCGTGACTTGAGGAAGGAAGAAGAAGAGGATTCTCTTGCTTCATGTTCGGTTGGTTGATGTTTAGGAAGAGGTATGTTTGATGATTATTCCATAAAACTCATGCATACTTTTAGTTGTTAGTTTGAATTCTACCTAGCCCGTGGTTTAAATTATTTCTATTTGAGGGAGATGATACTCGGCCATGGAAGTTGCCTTCCTTAGTTGGTGTTTGATGTTGTGGTAATAAGGCTTGAAGATGATTGAGTTTGAGTGCTTAACAAAAAGGATTGGATGTGAGGGTGTGTGAGAATTAGAAAAGGATGGGTCTTAGCAACTTCATGAAGTATTCGGCTATGGTACTAGAATGTTGTAATTGTGTTTAAACTTAGAATTATGTAGTTGTATGGTTAGTATAGGTAGGGATGACCGAAAATGAGAGCATGAATAGATGAAGAGTTTTGTAATTATAAAAAAATTGGTTAATTGATATGTGGTAAATGTTAAGTGTTAAATGAAATAGGAATGATATCATGTTGGAATAGGTGTATTCGGCCTTCGATTAGGTATGTAGATGATAGTGATAGATTGATGTTGCACATTCGGCTATAGGTAAGCATATTGAGGATTCCATCTTGACTTAGAAAACCGGCTAAAGGAGAATATTAGCTAATATGTTGAATTTGATTCAGGATTTCATATATATGACTCTAATGTCTGATATGTATATGGGCTAAGTACCTTGAATTTCTCTCGATGTTCAAGATGATTAAATCAATTTATTTGTTAAATTAAGCTCAAGAGCAAAGGGGAACTAAATCCGATAAAGGGAAGGAAAAAGTAATTGAATAGCCGTTGGAGTCGTTCGACAACATCCGAGGTAAGCTTTCGAGTAATAGAACTTAGTTTATGATTTGTTTAAGTCGTGACATATAAGCATAACGAATAAACCGTGATATAAGGATTCTATTTGAGTTATATATTGAGGTAATTAGTTCATACTTATGACGGGCAGCCCAATGCGTATAGAGATCATGTTATAAAGCAAATCGAAATCATGTTCTTTGTATGTGGCTATTGAGCCGAAAATGGTAATGGTTGATAAATGTCTTGTGTTTGAATTCTAGTATGAAAATGAAATATAGATGTGTTATGACTTATTGATATATGTGCATGATTATTCGGATGATATCCGGGCTAAGTCCCGAAGGCATTTGTGCTAGTGACTATATCCGAGCTAAGTCCCGAAGGCATTTATGCTAGTGACTATATCCGGGCTAAGTCCCGAAGGCATTTGTGCTAGTGACTATATCCAGGCTAAGTCCCGAAGGCATTTATGCTAGTGACTATATCCGGGCTAAGTCCCAAAGGCATTTGTGCTAGTGACTGTATTCGGGCTAAGATCCGAAGGCATTTGTGCGAGTTGCTATATCCGGCTAATTCCCGAAGGTACTTGGGTTTGGAAATGAGTGATCTTGCTGTAATAATTTCAATTAACACGCTCATAAAATCCAAACGATAAGGTATGTTTCGTATATGCATCGGAAAGGGTAATTCCTTTCAAATAGTATTCGCTCAATTGATTAACGAGCTTTCGGCCTCTAGTTAGGTTTGATTCCCTGTGTATGAATATAATGGTTGAAGCGTGAAGTAAGTATGATTTTGAGAATATGCATATATGGAATTATTCATTTAGTCATATGAACACTATACTTTAGTCGTAAATAATTTCATTACTCAAAACTTACTAAGCATTAAATGCTTACTCCGTTTCTTTAATTCTCTGTTTTATAGATTTTGTTCGTCAGCTATCGGACTCGGGATTGTCAAAGTCGAAGTCGTCCACACTATCTAAGCCCTTTTGGTACTCTTTTAGTTGAACTTTGATAGAGGCATGTATAGGACTGACCTTGTTGTTAATTAAGTACCTTTTGGTAATGTATATATTCGGTTGGCCATGCGAAAATGGCTTATATATTTTGAGCATAACGTTATAATCATTGCGTATATATATGGCTATTGAGAGGTGTAGAATTGCTTGGCAATGATTAGCCATTGGAATGGTTAATCACGATCATATTTGGTGCTATGTATGTCAAATGGCTAGATGAATCATGGAAACTATGAAATAGGTGAGATTTGCCTTAACATAGATGCTGACAGCAGCAGTGATGTGAGTTTTAAAAATCACTAAAAATAGTAGGAATGTAATTAAATAATTAATAAATTATGTAATCGAATCTTGATGAGTCTATTTTCATATGGAAGAAGCGAAATGACCATATGAGCCTTATTTTATGAGATGTTTAAGTTTTTGTAAAATAGGGCCAGAGCGATTACAAGATCCCCTGTTCTGACTTTGGAAATTCACCATAAATTAACCAGAAATAATTAGAAGTCATGCCTCATATGTACAGATTCCTTTTTGAGTCTAGTTTCATTAGAAACAAACGTCATATGTATTGGAGCCCTGTACAGGGAGATATCTAAGTCGTAATGCATGAAAGTCAGAGTAGTCGAACCCTGAAATAGGGGAGACTTTAACTAATAAACTGTACTAATTGGCACAACCAAAAATTCTTGAAAAATATTTGTAGATGGATATATGAGTCTAGTTTCAGGAAAAATTTACGAAATCAGTTTTCGAGTTTTGGAACTCGAGATATGATTTTTGAGGTAACTGTGATGCAGTTAGCCAGCTTGTCTGGAAATTTTAAAATGAACTGTGTATATAAATGAATTAAGTCCGTTAACACCTCGTGTTCGACTCCGGCAACGGTCTTGGGTATGGGGCTTTACAATTTTATTGGTATCAGAGCTGCGGTTTAGTCGATTCTAGGACTACCGTAATACGTTCGGTCTAGCTATACATGCCATTGTGTGTCTATTTGATAGTGTGGTGATTTCTGACAGTTAAAAATGTGTTTGTTTATAGTAATGGATCACGATCCCAACCGAGCGGTAGCTGATGATCTTGAGAGTGTAGCGCCTGCTCCCGCACAAGGGACAGCGCCTGTGGACTCTCAACCTATTGCTAGTAATCAGAATGATGAAGCTAGACAGGCTTTTTATAGCGTGATGAATGATTGGTTCAACCAATACATTCGAACTAATACGGCTGTTCCACAACCCCCATTCCCGACTAATACAACCCCTGCACATGCGATACCTCCGGTAACTGACCAGATAAGGTTAAATAAGCCCCCAGTTGATAGAATCTGAAAACACGGGACTACTGAATTTAAAGCTATAGACAGCGACGATGCCGAGCAAGCTGAATTTTGGTTGGACAACACTATTCGGGTACTTGATGAACTATCTTGCACACTCGATGAATGCCTAAAGTGTACTATCTCCTTGCTACGTGATTCCGCCTACTATTGGTGGAATACGTTGATTTTTGTTGTGCCCAGAGAGCAAGTAACTTGGGAGTTTTTCCAAATCGAGTTTCGAAAAAAGTATATCAGCCAGAGATTCATTGATCAAAAACAGAAAGAATTTCTTAAACTTAAACAAGGTTCCATGTCGGTTACTGACTATGAACGAAATTTTGTAAGGCTTAGCCGGTACGCGCGAGAATGCATTTCTTCAGAAGCTGTGATGTGTAAATGTTTCGAAGATGGACTGAACGATGACATAAAGCTGTATGTTGGCATTTTAGAAATCAGAGAATTTGTGGTACTTGTCGAGCGAGCTTGCAAAGCCGAAGAGCTCAGTAAGGAGAAAAGAAAAGCTGACAAGGGGCAAAGGAGTTTCGTAAGAGATCTTCGGGAAAGCCCTTTCAACAGTCATCGAAGAAATTTAGAGATGATTTAGGCCGATCTAGAGACACTTCGGGCTTTTCTAGACGAGATCGTGATCGACCCCCTGTGAGTACACGAGTCACTTCGGTCGCCAGTGTTGGAAATGATCGTCGAGACAGAACAGAGTGCCAGTATTGTGGTAAATGGCATTCGGGGAGTTGTAGATTCCATGACCGCTCCTATTACAAGTGCGGATCAGTTGACCACTTTATTAAAGATTGCCCGAGATTGTCTGAACAGAATGTAAATCAGAGTGGGAAACTGGGTGCTACTACCGCTCGAGGTAGACCATCTAGAAATACAGGAAATCCTAGTGGCAGTCAGAGAGGATCTAGAGACGCTACAACCAGATCTGAGGCTCGTGCTCCTGCTAGAGCTTATGCTATACGTGCACGCGAGGATGCTTCTTCGCCTGATGTTATTACCGGTACTTTCACTCTCTTTGATACTAACGTGATTGCTGTGATTGACCCTGGGTCTACTCATTCTTATGTATGTGCGACTTTAGCATCCAGTAAGACTTTACCTGTTGAGTCTACTGAGTTCATTATTAGAGTGTCGAATCCTTTGGGTCGTTATGTACTTGTTGACAAAGTGTGTAAGAAATGTCCCCTAGTAATCCGAGGTTCCTATTTTCCGGCCGATTTGATGCTTTTACCGTTTGATGAATTTGATGTTATTCTCGGTTTGGATTGGTTGAGCGTACATGATGCAATTGTGAATTGCAAAAGTAAGACTATTGATTTGAGGTGTGCCAATAATGAGATAATCCGAGTTGAGTCTACTGTTTCGAATGGATTGCCAACAATAATATCCTCAATGTTAGCTCAAAAATATGTGAGAAAGGGGTGTGAAGCGTACCTTGCATACGTACTCGATAATAAAGAGTCAGAAAAGAGATTTGAATCGGTACCAGTGGTTTGTGAATATCCGAATGTTTTTCCCGAAGAATTACCGGGGTTACCACCTGTTCGGGAGGTAGAGTTTGGCATCGAACTTGTACCTGGGACTGACCGATTTCGATAGCTCCGTATCGTATGGCACCAACGGAATTGAAAGAATTGAAAACTCAGTTGCAAGAGTTGATGGATAGAGGTTTCGCTCGACCGAGTTTCTCGCCTTGGGATGCACCAGTATTGTTTGTGAAAAAGAAGGACGGAACCATGAGGTTGTGCATCGATTATCGTCAGCTGAATAAAGCGACAATAAAGAATAAATATCCGTTACCGCGTATTGATGATTTGTTTGATCAATTAAAGGGAGCCTCAGTGTTTTCAAAGATAGATTTGAGATCGGGTTATTATCAATTGCGAATTCGAGATTTGGATATACCCAAAACTGCTTTCAGAATGAGATACGGTCACTACGAGTTTTTAGTGATGCCGTTTGGGCTCACTAATGCCCCGGCGGTATTTATGGATTTGATGAATCGGATCTTCAGACCGTATTTGGATCGGTTTGTAGTTGTGTTTATCGATGATATTTTGGTCTATTCGAAAGATGAAACCGAACATGCTGAGCACCTGAGATTAGTGTTGCAGATTCTACGGGATAAGAAGTTATATGCTAAGTTCAGTAAATGTGAGTTCTGGTTGAGAGAAGTTAGCTTTTTGGGGCATGTGGTATCTGCATCGGGTATTCGAGTTGATCCGAGCAAAATTTCAGCCATACTTAACTGGAAGCCTCTGAGAAATATTACTGAGGTTCGGAGCTTTTTGGGACTTGCCGGTTACTACAGACGGTTTGTAAAGGGTTTCTCGATGATAGCCACACCAATAACGAAACTACTTTAGAAAGATGTTAAGTTTGAATGGACAGAAAAATGTCAGAAAAGTTTTGATCAATTGAAAACTTATTTGACTGAAGCTCCAGTACTAGTGCAGCCCGAATCAGGCAAAGAGTTTGTCATTTACAGTGATGCATCCTCACTTGGGTTGGGTTGTGTATTGATGCAAGAAGGTCGAGTTGTAGCTTATGCGTCGAGACAATTGAAGCCACATAAGAAAAATTATCCAACCCATGATCTCGAACTGGCTGCCATCGTATTCGCCTTGAAAATATGGCGACATTACTTATTTGGTGAGAAGTGCCATGTATATTCGGATCACAAAAGTCTCAAATATTTGATGACTCAAAGAGACTTGAATCTGTGACAAAGGCGTTGGCTTGAGTTATTGAAAGATTATAAGCTTGTCATTGACTATCACCCAAGAAAGGCTAATGTGGTTGCGGATGCTTTAAGTCGTAAATCACTATTTGCTTTACGAGCGATGAATGTACACCTATCTGTTCTATCCGACAATGTGTTAGTAGCTGAATTAAAGGCCAAACCATTGTTGATTCATCAAATTCGTGAAGCTCAGAAAGTCGATGAAGAATTGGTTGCAAAACGGGCTGAATGTGTTTTGAATATGGAATCAGAGTTTCAAATTGACAATGACGATTGTTTGAGGTTCCGAAGTCGTTTGTGTGTTCCAAGAAATTCAGAACTTATTTCGATGATTCTGAATGAAGCTCATTGTAGCCGAATGTCAATTCACCCGGGGAGTACGAAAATGTACAACGATCTGAGACGTCGTTTTGGTGGCATGGTATGAGACGAGACATTTCCGATTTTGTTTCGAAGTGTTTAATATGTCAACAAGTGAAAGCGGAACCTCAAGTGCCTACTGGTTTACTTCAGCTGATCATGATACCTGAATGGAAATGGGATCGAGTCACGATGGATTTTGTATCTGGGTTGCCATTGTCGGCAAGTAAGAAAGATACGATTTGGGTTGTTGTTGATAGACTGACTAAGTCGGCTCACTTTATTCCCGTACGTATGGATTTTTCATTGGATAAACTAGCTGAATTGTATGTTTCTCAGATTATAAGATTACACGGGGTACCTATTTCTATTGTGTCGGATAGAGATCCGAGATTCACCTCGCGATTTTGGAAGAAATTGCAAGAAGCTTTAGGTACCAAGTTGCATTTTAGCACCGCTTTTCATCCACAGACTGATGGTCAATCCGAGCGGATAATTCAGATACTCGAGAATATGTTGAGATGTTGCATCCTTGAGTTTAGTGGTTCATGGGAGCGGTATTTACCTTTGATTGAATTCACTTACAACAATAGTTTTCAATCAAGTATTAAGATGGCACCTTACGAGGCTTTGTACGGTCGTAAATGTCGTACACCATTGTTTTGGACCGAGCTCGGTGAAAGTAAAATTTTCGGAGTTGATTTGATTAAAGATGCTGAGCAGAAAGTAAAAATAATTCGCGAAAGTCTAAAGGCAGCATCAGATCGTCAGAAGTCGTACGCGGATTTAAAACGAAGAGATATTGAGTATCAGGTGGGAGACAAAGTATTTCTTAAAGTTTCACCTTGGAAAAAGATACTCAGATTTGGCCGTAAGGGCAAACTGAGTCTGAGGTTCATAGGGCCGTATGAAATATCCGAACGAGTTGGTCCAGTGGCATATAGATTGATTTTACCCCCTGATCTCGAGAAGATTCACAACGTTTTTCATGTTTCGATGCTTCGACGTTACAGATCTGATCCTTCACACATAATAAATCCCTCCGAGGTTGAAATTCAAGCCGATATGAGTTATGAAGAAGAACCGATTCGTATCCTAGCCCATGAAGTGAAAGAGTTGCGAAACAAAAGGGTTCCGTTAGTAAAGGTGCTATGGCTCAAACATGGGATCGAAGAAGCTACTTGGGAAACCGAGAACTCTATGAAAGAACGATACCCAAACCTATTTACCAGTAAGATTTTCGGGGAAGAAAATTTCTTAAGTGGGGGAGAGTTGTGACAGCCCTAAATTGACCCTAGTCGAAAAGCGGTTTCAGAACCGCTAAACTGAGTCACCAAAGTATTTGAATATGATATTTATTGTCTAAAATATGTGAATATGAATGTGTGAAAGTTTTAAGCTTCGATTTAGTCGATTGCATGTGAATTTAGTTAATAGGACTTATGTGTGATACTTTTGAAATGTGATAGGTTAATCTATAAGGACCTATTAATGCATGTTGTATAAATGATGGGTTTGCATGTCAAATTACCCAAGTTTTAGATAGTGGCCGGCCATGCAATGGGTTAAAACATATTATAAACATTTTGTGTTAATGTGTTGTGTAAAAAAATAATAAAATAAAAAGGTTAGTAATAAAATAATGAAAGGGGAGGGGTGATGAAAACAAAGTTGTTTCATCCATGCTCCTCCATTGCCGTGACTTGAGGAAGGAAGAAGAAGAGGATTCTCTTGCTTCATGTTCGGTTGGTTGATGTTTAGGAAGAGGTATGTTTGATGATTATTCCATAAAACTCATGCATACTTTTAGTTGTTAGTTTGAATTCTACCTAGCCCATGGTTTAAATTTTTGCTATTTGAGGGAGATGATACTCGGCCATGGAAGTTGCCTTCCTTAGTTGGTGTTTGATGTTGTGGTAATGAGGCTTGAAGATGATTGAGTTTGAGTGCTTAACAAAAAGGATTGGATGTGAGGGTGTGTGAGAATTAGAAAAGGATGGGTCTTAGCAACTTCATGAAGTATTCGACCATGGTACTAGAATGTTGTAATTGTGTTTAAACTTAGAGTTATGTAGTTGTATGGTTAGTATAGGTAGGGATGACCGAATATGAGAGCATGAATAGATGAAGAGTTTTGTAATTATAAAAAAATTGGTTAATTGATATGTGGTAAATGTTAAGTGTTAAATGAAATAGGAATGATATCATGTTGGAATAGGTGTATTCGGCCTTCGATTAGGTATGTAGATGATAGTGATAGATTGATGTTGCACATTCGGCTATAGGTAAGCATATTGATGATTCTATCTTGACTTAGATAACCGGCTAAAGGAGAATATTAGCTAATATGTTGAATTTGATTCATGATTTCATATATATGACTCTAATGTCTGATATATATATGGGCTAAGTACCTTGAATTTCTCTCGATGTTCAAGATGATTAAATCAATTTATTTGTTAAATTAAGCTCAAGAGCAAAAGGGAACTAAATCCGATAAAGGGAAGGAAAAAGTAATTGAATAGCCGTTGGAGTCGTTCGACAACATCCAAGGTAAGTTTTCGAGTAATGGAACTTAGTTTATGATTTGTTTAAGTCGTGACATATAAGCATAACGAATAAACCGTGATATAAGGATTCTATTTGAGTTATATATTGAGGTAATTAGTTCATACTTATGACGGGCAGCCCAATGCGTATAGAGATCATGTTATAAAGCAAATCGAAATCATGTTCTTTGTATGTGGCTATTGAGCCGAAAATGGTAATGGTTGATAAATGTCTTGTGTTTGAATTCTAGTATGAAAATGAAATATAGATGTGTTATGACTTATTGATATATGTGCATGATTATTCGGATGATATCCGGGCTAAGTCCCGAAGGCATTTGTGCTAGTGACTATATCCGAGCTAAGTCCCGAAGGCATTTATGCTAGTGACTATATCCGGGCTAAGTCCCGAAGGCATTTGTGCTAGTGACTATATCCGGGCTAAGTCCCGAAGGCATTTATGCTAGTGACTATATCCGGGCTAAGTCCCGAAGGCATTTGTGCTAGTGACTGTATCCGGGCTAAGACCCGAAGGCATTTGTGCGAGTTGCTATATCCGGCTAATTCCCGAAGGTACTTGGGTTTGGAAATGAGTGATCTTGCTGTAATAATTTCAATTAACACGCTCATAAAATCCAAACGATAAGGTATGTTTCGTATATGCATCGAAAAGGTTGATTCCTTTCAAATAGTATTCGCTCAATTGATTAACGAGCTTCCGGCCTCTAGTTAGGTTTGATTCCCTGTGTATGAATATAATGGTTGAAGCGTGAAGTAAGTATGATTTTGAGAATATGCATATATGCAATTATTCATTTAGTCATATGAACGCTATACTTTAGTCGTAAATAATTTCATTACTCAAAACTTACTAAGCATTAAATGCTTACTCCGTTTCTTTAATTCTCTATTTTATAGATTTTGTTCGTCAGCTATCGGACTCGGGATTGTCAAAGTCGAAGTCGTCCACACTATCTAAGCCCTTTTGGTACTGTTTTAGTTGAACTTTGATAGAGGCATGTATAGGACTGACCTTGTTGTTAATTAAGTACCTTTTGGTAATGTATATATTCGGTTGGCCATGCGAAAATGGCTTATATATTTTGAGCATAGCGTTATAATCATTGTGTATATATATGGCTATTGAGAGGTGTAGAATTGCTTGGCAATGATTAGCCATTGGAATGGTTAATCACGATCATATTTGGTGCTATGTATGTCAAATGGCTAGATGAATCATGGAAACTATGAAATAGGTGAGATTTGCCTTAAAATAGATGCTGACAGCAGCAGTGATGTGAGTTTTAAAAATCACTAAAAATAGTAGGAATGTAATTACATAATGAATATATGTAATCGAATCTTGATGAGTCTATTTTCATATGGAAGAAGCGAAACGACCATATGAGCCTTATTTTATGAGATGTTTAAGTTTTTGTGAAATAGGGCCAGAGTGATTACTGGATCCCCTATTATGACTTTGGAAATTCACCATAAATTAACCAGAGATAATTAGAAGTCATGCCTTATATTTACAGATTTCTTTTTGAGTCTAGTTTCATTAGAAACAAACGGCATATGTATTGGAGCCCTGTACAGGGAGATATCTAAGTCGTAATGCATGAAAGTCTGAGTAGTCGAACCCTGAAACAGGGGAGACTTTAACTAATAAACTGTACTAATTGGAACAACCAAAAATTCTAGAAAAAAATTTTTAGATGGATATATGAGTCTAGTTTCAGGAAAAATTTACGGAATCAATTTTCGAGTTTTGGAACTCGAGATATGATTTTTGAGGTGACTATGACGCAGTTAGCTAGCTTGTCTGGAAATTTTAAAATGAACTGTGTATATAAATGAATTAAGTCCGTTAACACCTCGTGTTCGACTCCGGCAACGGTCTCGGGTACGGGGCATTACAGAAGGCTTATTTCAGAAGACCGGGAAGAGGCCCGAGCTTCCTTCTTTGATATGATGGATAAATGGTTTGGGGATTACCTGAGAAATCGCCCCAACATACCAAGAACTCCCCTGCCCCCTAATCAACCTGATGATGATGTGCTGCAAGGTATGGCACCGGTTAGAATTGGTAAGGTCCCTGTAGATAAACTTAGAAAGTATGGGGCCGAGGAATTCAGAGCTAAAGTTGATGATGACGCTGAATGAGCCAAGTTCTGGCTCGAGAATACTACGTGGGTGCTAGATGATTTGTCGTGCACACCCGAGGAATGTTTGAAGTGTGCTATGTCCCTTTTGAAGGACACTGCATACCATTGGTGGAAGACCGTATCCTCGGTAGTGCCGAAGGAAAATATTACTTGGGATTTCTTCCAAGTAGAGTTCAGGAAGAAATACATTAGCCAGCGGTTTTCAGACTCGAAGCGAAAGGAGTTCCTGGAACTCAAACAAGGGAACAAGACTGTAGCAGAATACGAGAGAAAGTTCGTACGATTAAGTCAGTACACAACTGAATAGGTCCAAACGGAATCAGAAATGTGTAAACGCTTTGAGAAAGGCCTAAATGAGGACATCAAGTTGTTGATTGGGATCTTGGAAATACGGGAGTTTACTGCATTGACCGATCGAGCTAAGAAGGCTGAAGAACTTAATAATGAAAGAAAACAAGCTAAAAGAGAGGCTTGAGTTGCGAGTAAAAGGTCTAGCGGTAAAACACTCTCGTTCTCTACGAAGAAAGCTAAGAGTCAGCATGAACGCTCTACTTCATCGGTAGGATATTCGGGTAGAGTGGGAAGCTCTAAACAACGAGGTCAAAAGTCTTCCCCCTCGATGGTGACTAGTGTGGGGAGTGTAGATGGCCAAAAAATGAAGTGTAAGAGTTGCAACAAATTTCATTTCAGAGAGTACTGAATGAAGAGCGGTGCATGTTTCAAATGTGGTTCTCTTGATCACTTTCTCAGAAACTGCCCAGAGTGAGCGGAAAAAGAAATAGAAGTAGCCCCGAAGTCTAGTGCTCCCATCCCACGAGGTAGACCTTCGAGATACCCTGGAGTGCTAGTGGCAGTCGAGTTGCGACTAAAGATACTACAAAATCAGAGGTTCGAGCCCCGGCAAGAACATATACGATACGTGTTCGAGAGAAAGCCTCTGCTCCTGATGTTATTACAGGTACTTTCTCTCTTTTTAATACAAGTGTTGTTGCTTTAATTGACCCAAGTTTGATGTATTCATATATTTGCATGAGATTGGCGTCTAGTATGAACATACCTGTTGAGAGTACAGAAGATATTATTAAAGTGTCCAACCCACTAGGCAAGTCGATCCTAGTTGATAAAATCTATAAGAATTATCCTTTAATGATTCGAGGTCATTGTTTCCCGGCTAACCTTATATTGTTACCATTTAATGAATTTGATGTAGTACTTGTATGGATTGGTTAGCACTGGATGATGTAATTGTAAATTGTGGTACTAAGTATATTAAATTGAAATACCCGGATGGTGAGATTCTACGGGTTGATTCAAGAGAGTTGGATACGCCTCTAGTTGTAATCACGGCAATGGTTGCTCGGAGATATATGAGAAAAGGGTATGATGCCTATCTTGTATTTGTATTGAACACTAAGGAAACAGAGTTAAAGATTGAGTCTGTTCTTATAGTATATGAATACCCAGATGTATTTCCAGAAGAATTACCCAAATTACCTCCTGAGAGGGAAATATAATTTGGTATTGAACTGGTACCAGAGACAGCTCCCATTTCTATTACTCCGTACAGAATGGCACCAACTGAGATGAAAGAGTTGAAGGCACAGTTGAAAGAGCTGACAGATAAAGAATTCGTAAGGCCAAGTTTTTCACCTTGGGGTGCCCCGTATTATTTGTAAAGAAGAAAGATGGATCGATGAGGTTATGTATCGATTATCAGCAACTGAACAAGGTAACTATCAAGAATAAGTATCCTTTACCAAGGATAGATGACTTGTTTGACCAGTTGAAAGGAGCCACCGTGTTCTCTAAGATAGACTTGAGGTTTGGCTATTATCAGCAGCGAGTTAAAGAATCGGATGTACCTAAGACAGCTTTCAGAACGTGGTACAGTCATTATGAATTTCTCGTTATGTCGTTTGGGTTAACGAATGCACCAGTTGTATTCATGGATCTAATAAATAGGATCTTCTGGCCATATTTGGATAAGTTTGTTGTTGTGTTCATTGACGACATCTTGATTTATTCCAAAGATGAGTCAGAACATGCAAAGCACTTGAGAATTGTGTTGCAGACTCTACAGGAAAAGTATTTGTATGCTAAGTTTAGCAAGAGCGAGTTTTGGCTTCAGGAAGTTGGATTTTTGGGTCATATTGCTTCGGGTGAAGGCATCCGAGTCGATCTAAGTAAGATTTCTGCTATCGTCGAATGAAAACCACCTAAGAATGTAACCGAAGTTAGGAGCTTTTTGGGGAGGTTTGTGAAATGATTTTCCATGATAGCGACTCCGATGACGAAGTTACTACAAAAAGACGTTAAGTTTGAATGGACAGAGAAGTGTCAGCAAAGTTTTGAGAAGTTAAAGATACTGTTAACTGAAGCTCCTGTTTTAGTATTGCCTGAGTCGGGAAAAGAATTTGTAGTCTACAATGATGCGTTCTTAAATGGATTGGGTTGTGTACTTATGCAAGATGGCAAGGTAATAGCCTATGCTTCACGACAGTTGAAGTCGCATGAGAAGAACTATCCTACACACGACCTAGAACTTGCCGCCATCGTTTTTTCTTTGAAAATTTGGAGGCATTATTTATATGGTGAGACTTGTCGAATATTCACTTACCACAAAATTTTGAAGTATTTGATGACTCAAAAAGAATTAAATTTGAGGCAGCAGAGGTGGCTAGAGTTAATTAAAGATTACGGACTAATCATTGACTATCACCCGAGAAAGGCGAATGTGGTCGCTGACGCGTTGAGCAGAAAATCCTTGTTTGCATTAAGGGCCATGGATTCTCATTTGGCATTGCTTGATGATGGTTCAGTCTTGGCTAAACTAAAGGCTAGGCCGATATTCCTTCAGGAAATCTATGATGCTCAAACTAATGATGATGACTTGCAAGCTAAAAGAACTCAATGTGAGTCTGGTGTTGAGTCAAATTTTCGAATTAGTCCTGATGGATGTTTGATGTTCAGAGATAGGGCTTGTGTACCCAAAAACAATGAACTTATTCAGAAAATTTTGCAAAAAGCATATAACAGTCGTTTGTCTATTCACCCGGGAAGTTCCAAGATGTACAACGATTTAAAGAAGATGTACTGGTGGAACGGCATGAAAAGAGATATTTCTGAATTTGTATCAAAATGCCTTGTATGTCTGTGACACCCCTAATGTGACCCTAGTCGGAAAGTGGTTTCGGGACCACAAAACCGAGTCATAAAAATAATTAACCATCATATTTGATGCTTATTATATATATGCATGTGTAAAAATTTCATGTTTGAATTTTGTTAATTGTAAGTGAATTTTATTAAATAGGACTTGTGTGAGAAAATTTAGAAATGTGCTAGGCAAATGTTAAAGTGGCCTATTGATGCATGTTAGAAAATGCTTGTCCTTGCATGTCAAATTACCCAAAACTTTAGGTAGTGGCCGACCATGCTATGGGTTAAAATGTATTATAAACATTTTATGTTAGTGTTTTATGTTAGAAATAATAAAATAAAGAACATGGGTAATAAAATAATAGTGGTTAGTAGGGGAGAAACAAAAAATTAGCTAGGTTGCTCCTCCATTGCCGTGAATTGAAGGAAGAAGAAGAGGGGAAGTTCGGCCAAGGTGGTTCTTTAGATTAAGGTATGTTCAATGTTGCTTTTGGAGGTTTACACATCCTTTGGAGGGTTAGCCTACTTCTATTTATCTCATGGATGAAATTGGAGTTGTTGGAGAGTTAGGATTCGGCTAAGAGGCTTCAAAATTTTAGTTGATGCCTTGATACTACTAGCATGTTAGCTATATGGATGTGTTAAGTTACTTGAAATGTTAGATAAATTTGAACTCCCTACCAAATTCTTTAGGCAACCCATGTTAGAAATTTCGGTATTGAGATGTCTAGATCTTTTGGCCATTGTAGCTATGGAGGAATAAAGTTTTTGTTTCTTGTTAAATTGGATGAATCTTGTTGTATGAGTGTTTGAACAAACTATGATTAAATGGATGCATAGATTCAAAGTGGGAAGAATTGGCTATTATATTTGATGCTAATGCCGAATATGAAGATGATGAACTTGAATAAATAATATTCAGCTAGCATGATAAGTTATGAAATATTAAGTAGATGATATAATTGATTGGTGAAGTGGCTAATAGGGATTTTTAATGAAATTATGCCAAGGCCGAATGTATCATGAAGTAAATAAAAATGCTAAATGTGCATTATGTGCTTATATGTGCATTCGGCCAGGAAAGTTTGATATGAAGCTTTGATAGGTTTGAGAGATGAATGACCGAATGAGCTATAGGTTATGTATGGATGAATTTTATGCATATGTGTGTGTGTGGCATTAGTAGTTAATGGCATTCGGCATTGTTTAATTAAAATTAGAAATTAATGCTTGAAAGTTAAATAGGTTGCTCTAATGACCAAATATGCTAAAAGCTAATATATGGACAAATGATACGAATGAATTGGTTTTTGAAATGTATATGGTTGCCGTATGTATGTGTTTGATTGAGAAGTAAATTTGTTTGATTTAGCTCAAGAGCCTAGAGGATCAAAGTTGGATAAGGGAAAGGAAAAAGTGATCGAAGAGCCGTCGTAATCGTTCGGCAACTTCCGAGGTAAGTTTTAAGTGATTAAACGTTGAGTAAATTCAATCATAATAGGACATAATGAGTTGATTTAATAAGATATGATGTGGCCATGATATGTCTTAAACTCAAATGGTAAGTTCATAAGTGTTTGGACTTGGAAATTTAAGAGCAAATTGTAATAATTTGCTTAGGACAGCAGCAGTAACGTGATTTTAGAAAATCACTATAAATTGTTGGTGTGGAATTATAGGCTGAATAAAATATTTAATCAAAGCTTAATTAGTCTAGTTTCTTATAAAAGAGACCGTGTAAGCAAAGAAATTTCCTATAAAGAGATATTTAAAGTTGTGTGAGACAGTGTCAGAATGACTCTGAAATCCCCTGTTCTGTTTTTAGAAAATCATTATAATTTGTACAAAAATTGTTATAAGATAAAATTTATATGCTTAGACTCCTTAATGAGTCTAGTTTCAAATGAAATCAAATAGAACATATCTTGAATTCTGTACAATGATAAATTTGATTTGTAGTGAAGAGTGGTCAGATTAGTCAAACAGTGAAACAGGGGAAACTTTAAGAAAAATCTGGTATTGATTGGCCAAACCTAAAATTCTGAAAATTTTATGGATGGAAGATATATGAGTCTATATTCAGGGAAAATTAACGGCAATTGATTTTGAGTTTTGTAGCTCCAGTTATAAATAATTTAGTGACCATTTCTCAGGAAAATAGCTTGTAGTGAATATGTGAATTTGTTGTAAACATTGATGAAACTATTTGAGTTGCTTATAAGCTATTGCTGAAATTGATGTACAAGATAAATATGTATGAGATATGTATATGTGGTAAAGCCGAATGGCTAATGTGAAATATGTATGAGATATGTATATGTGGTAAAGCCGAATGGCTAATGTGAAATATATATGAGATATGTATATATGGTAAAGCCGAATGGCTAATGTGAAATATGTATGAGATATGTATATGTGGTAAAGCCGAATGGCTAATGAGAAATATGTATGAGATATGTATATGTGGTAAAGCCGAATGGCTAATGTGAAATATGTATGAGATATGTATATTTGGTAAAGCCGAATGGCTAGTGTGAAATATGAATGAGATATGTATATGTGGTAAAGCCGAATGGCTAATGTGAAATATGTATGAGATATGTATATGTGGTAAAGCCGAATGGCTAATGTGAAATATATATGAGATATGTATATGTGGTAAAGCCGAATGGCTAGTGTGAAATATATATGAGATATGTATATGTGGTAAAGCCGAATGGCTAGTGTGAAATATGAATGAGATATATATATGTGGTAAAGCCGAATGGCTAGTGTGAAATATGTATGAGATATGTATATGTGGTAAAGCCGAATGGCTAGTGTGAAATATGTAGGAGATGTGTGTATATTGTGGCCGAATGACCAAATGTGAAAGGTGTGTATTATTAGATATTTGATGAGGGAAATGAATTACAAATATGACAGTCGATGTGAATGTTGTAACATGTGATTAAATGTACATGAAACTTGGAAATATATTCCGGGTAAGACCCGATGACTACGTGTGGAGATTATGTTCGGGTAAGACCCAATGACTACGTGTGGAGATTTTGTCTGGGTAAGACCCGATAACTACGTGTGGGGACTATTCGAGCTAAAGGTTTCGCTGAAGATTCGAGTAAAGCATAAAATTATACGATTTCACAGTAACAATTAGTAATAAATACGTTCAATGCGTTAAGCTGGTCAGGTATGTATTTTGAGATTATATTTAAGCTTGATTTGGACTAAATCACAAGGTCGTTATGTGATGCATATATGAGTAAAGCAATAAGACTGTTCTATGATTATTGTGCGTTTGGTCAATATGGAAAGTTAGGTGAAAATATGTAATGTACCTATGTTTATAAGAGATCACTATCAAGTGAGAATTTATCTGCCTATTATATATGATGAGATGGGCATATTCGGTAAAAGGATGGTATGCCCGAAGGAAGAGTGAAATAAAAATACGAACAACCATGTTATAATTTGATTGTTATCTGTTGACACTGCTTAAAACTTACTAAGCATTGTAATGCTTACTCCGTTTACTTTGTTTCCTCTGTTTTATAGATCTCATTTGGAAGCTACAGGCTCGGGGATCGTCAGCAACTAGTCACACTATCACTATCCACTGCTTGTTACTGTCATGTTTTGAATTATTTTATGGCATGTAAAGAATAGACTAGTGGCCGAAGAATATTCTGGTTAATGTATATAAGCCATGCGAAAATGGCATCTTTTGAATGTGTACTTATCGCAGTTAAATTGTATCCCTGACTGTCTTTAGTATTTACCTAAAGGAACGTTCTTTATAAAAAAATATTCAAAATTTTTACTGTTCGGATATGAGTTTCAAGTCCGGTAATGCCCCTTTACCTATTCCGGCGACGGATACGGGATAGGGGTGTTACAATGTCAGTAAGTTAAAGCTGAACATCAAGTGCCTTCAGGTTTGCTACAACCTGTGATGGTCCCCAAATGGAAGTGGGATAGAGTTACTATGGATTTCGTGAACCATTGACTCTGAAGAAAAAAGATACGGTATGGGTTGTAGTGGATAATTTAACAAAGTCAGCTCATTTCATTCCGGTGAGGGTAGATTACTCCCTCGATAGATTGGCTGACTTGTACATTTCTAAGATTGTAAGATTACATGGGGTACCATTGTCGATTATTTCAGATAGAGACCCGAGGTTCACTTCAAGATTTTGGAAGAAGTTACAAGAAGCCTTGGGTACGAAGTTGAGTTTTAACACAGCTTTTCACCCTCAGACTGATGGTCAGTCTGAGCGGATGATTCAGATTCTCAAGGATATGTTGCGTTGTCGCATCCTCGAATTTCAGGGTAGTTGGGAAAAATACTCGTCGTTGGTAGAATTTACCTGCAACAATAGTTTTCAAACAAGTTTGAAGATGGCGCCTTATGAAGCCTTATATGGCAGGAGGTGTCGAACTCCATTGTACTAGACGGAACTTAAGGAAAATCAGATTCACAAAGTTGATTTGATTAAAGAAACTGAAGAGAAAGTTAAAGTGATAAGAGACTATTTAAAAGCGGCATCGGATAGGCAAAAGTCATATGCTGATTTGAAAAGAAAGGAAATTGAGTTTCAAGTTGGAGATAAAGTATTTTTGAAAGTGTCTCCATGGAAAAAGGTGTTGAGATTTGGCCGGAAAGGCAAACTGAGTCCGCAATTTATCGGACCATACGAGATCATTGAAAAAGTTAGACCGTTAGCCTATCGCTTGGCATTACCACCTGAACTGGAAAGGATTCACGATGTGTTCCATGTATCTATGTTAAGGCGATACCGATCAAACCCCTCTCATGTGATTTCACCGACTGAGATTGAAATTCAACCGGACATGACTTATGGAGAGGAACCGGTTAAGATATTAGCTCGTGAAGTTAAACAATTGAGAAATAAAGGTGTCGCTCTAGTAAAAGTTTTATGGCATCGACAGGTGTAGAAGAGACTACATGGGAGTCGGAAGAAACCATGAGAAGCCAATATCCGAACCTGTTTACTGGTAAGACTTTCGAGGACGAAAGTCCCTAAGGAGGAAGAAATGTAACATCCCAAAATAGAGCTTAGTCAAAATAGTGGTTTTGGGACCACAAATCCGACATCAAAATATTTATTTTATGATTATTATGAGGCCTAGAATATGAGTATATGTATGTGATAAAGTTTCATGAAGAAATTATTTGAGTAAGGTGTTCAATTGGAAATTAAGGACTAAATTGAATAAATTGCAAAACTTGGATTCTAGAAGCAATTTGCATGAAATTGCTTTAGATTATAAAATAGAAGGTCTTGGGAGTAAATTGCCCAATTTCTAAATTTTTGGACAAAAATGGGCTTGCATGGATGAAATTTTAAAAAAAGGGCATGACGGCATTTTGGTCATTTGGCTTTTTAATGAAATAAAATGGGAAAAATCAATCCAAAATCATCCATTCTTCTTCTCCATGCTGTCAAAATTCTCTTGTCACCATAGCTAGGGTTTTCAAACATTTCAAGCTCAATAGTAAGTGCTCCCAAGCCCCATTTTTAATGTTCTTTGTATTTTTAGAATCCCGGTAGCTTGTTCTCTTCATTTCTATCCATATTTCATGCTAGGGTTTATGTTTAAAAATTTACCTATGCATGAGTTATTTGTATTTTGATGGATTATGGAGGAATATGAAAGATGGATATGTACTAAACATTTTTTCCTCGGTAATTTTCATGAAAGACCCTTGTAGGGACCATTTTGCAAAAGTTATTAATTGTGTGGTAGAAATGAGAAAATAATGGGAAATGTGGGTTTCCATAAGAGAGAAAAGTGTTCGGCTAGGCTTGGGTAAGATAGAAAGCGCATGTGTTTCATTATACGAGCCTAGGGACTAAATCGTAAAAATGTTAAAGATTAGGGGCAAAACGGTCATTTGGATCAGGGGTGAGAATTAAACTTGTAATGTATAATGTGGGGTATTAATGATATAATTTTATTGTTATAGACCCCGAGGAACAAATTCCGGAGGTCTATCGAGGTAAACGAAAGGTTCAGAATAACCGAAACACAGCTCCGAAACCAATACCAAGTAAGTTTGGATAACTTAAAGTAAACCCCTAATATGCATAATTGTATGATTTATTAATGCATGATGATTTCATTTATTATTGGCATAAAATATCATAGAAATGCATATTTGATGGTAACATGTGAAAAATGTTTCGGTTGAGGTTGAAAAAGGGGATTCGATGGATAAACCCTGATAGATATGTGTAACGAGGTCCTGTATATGTTGCAGTAAGGATTTAGCCCAGACAGGTAATCCGTTGATCTCAAATATTAAAATGATCTAGCCTAGACGGGTGTTCCTTTGAATGGTCGAGCCTCCCGAAGAATATGTGTGCATTATGGATTTAGCCCGGACGGGTAATCCGATTAGGGTCTGAATTTAGCCTGGACTGGTAATTCAGATCCAAGCTCATTAAGGGTGCTTGTCGTATTAAAGGATTTAGCCTGGACTGGTAATCCCGACATCACCTTATCAGTTCATAAAATGGGGGATTTAGCCTGGACTAGTAATCCCACCGTAAAATGTAAGGTTTGCGAGAGTGCGTATAGGGAATGATCATTTGTATGAATTGATGGTTAATGGGTACTCCATCGAGATTTCCTAGAAACTCAACGAGATTAACATGAGATGTTTGTGTAAATAAGATGTTGAATGATGAGCTCATCTAGTTAAATTATATGATGCTTGATTATGTTACTAACTTATTGATTAAGTGCATGTAATATAGAACCATTTAATAATTGTTGGTTTCCTTATCTATCATGGATGCATGTTAAATGCTTGGTAAGTTTACTTTCCTGTTATTCGAGCTTACTAAGAATGTAAATGCTTACCCCTTCCTTTTTCCCTATCTTACAGAGCTCGAGGACTCATAAGGACTGGAAGACGATTGGAGAGTCGACACACTATCAACTAGTCAAGCTTTGGTATAAAGACATTTTTATTTTGTTCAATGGCATGTATAGGGTTTTTGAGTATTTTGTTATATGTGTCATTTGATTTGCCAAATGAAGGCATGTAAAAATATGTTTATCTTTTTGTATATGGCCATGACAATTGGCTTAATTGAAGTAGGCTATGACCTACGAATTTGGTATGGTTTTATTTACAAGTGATGGGTTGTTACCAATTGGCAATGAGTTACATGAACGAGCCAATTTCGGACGAATTAAAGTGACATGGAAACCCAGAAACACTAAATGGGAAATAACCTTGCATGTATGAAACCAATGATATGAGTTTTCCATACAACTAGTTTTATCAAGATTATTTACAAGCGTATAATCATGTTTTCCTTCGAACTTGGTAACCACTAGGTTTAAGGAGTAGAAAGGGGTGACTTAAGGCTTGGAAAATAGCCTATTAGGGTCCACATGGTCAGACACACGGGCGTGTGTCTAGGCCGTGTGTGACGTGCGGTTCTTTCCCATGAGGGTGGGCTATGGTCGTGTGTCCCTTGCACTTAAAATTTTTAATAAAAAATGCACACGAGTAGGCCACATGGACGTGTATCCTTGCCGTGTCTAAAAGACAGTGTTGTCCACGGGCAGGAAGCACGAGCGTGTGCCATGGCCATGTTGATAAGTCAATGTTGCACACGGCCGAAGGGCATGAGCGTGTCCCAAGTCACTCGGGCGTGTGAGTCCACACGGCCCATCTACACGGGCGTGTAACACTTTAAAATAAGGAAAATTTTTTGAAGAGCCCAAGGTTTATCGAACGTGCCCGAATTTGTCCCGCATTGCCTTTAGGTATGTTATAGGCCTCGAAGGCCTGTATAAGGGACGAGATATTCATGGTTGAAAGGTTTTAAATTTGAGCAAAAGTTTACGACCCAAATAGTGTGTTATAAGTGTAAAGCCCCGGTAATGCCTTGAACTCTATCCCAGCGTCGAATACGGGTGAGGGGTGTTACAGAGGGTCCATTAAGGGACGTTTTGAATAATCTCAGAAGATGAACAGTGATTGATATGATTTATCTGTAAATGTTCTGAAAGTTCCAGTAATGCTCCATAACTCTGTTCCGGCGACAGATACGGGTTAAGGGTGTTAGAACAGTACATCAATTAATTTGGCCATTTGGTTCATTTTGTGCATATAGGCTCCCTAGAAAAGCACGGCATGTTAATTTGGCAAATTAAGTAATTGATTTTGAGTTTAATGTTGGATGCATGCATGTACCATTTACTTAGGGAGTCAAATTATGCCATGATGTGTTGTGATGAGTATGAGCATATCTTAAATATTGTATGAATGTATTATGTGACTTGTTCGGATTGGGTTTAAGCCTTTAATGCACGAAATGGTAAGTGGGGAAGTGTCCAAACTTCAGTTTGCCAAATTGCTAGTTTGATTGCTGCAAAATTTTATGGCACGTCGAGACGACGTTTGAACATCGTTAGGACTTAGGTTCGACGTTGGGACGCCCTTCTCACGTCATCGGGACAATGGCCTCCCTTTAAGGCACGTTGCTACGTGATGCCTTTGCTCTGAAGGCCAGTTCTCCAAGCTTTGTTCTTTAGTCATGATATTTTGGTTAGGCAATCGAAGTCCAAAATGGTTACAAAATGCTTTAGAATTTCACATTCTTGAGTTTTAGATGGTTAATTTCATAAGTCCGCTGTTAATTTTGTAATTAGATTATTTTTAATATTTTTTATCTTTTCAATTTAGTCCGTAAAGTACTTGATTTAAAATTAGCTAAAATTTACTAATCGGATCAAAACGATATCTGGAGTAACTTCCTTCATCCATTATCGTGCAAATGCTCTCTTTATTTTGTACCATAGTTCTTTGGAATGGTCAAACACTTAACAACAATGGTGACCTTAGGTAGAACGATGGCATATTTAGATATTTGCAGGCATTTGATTTGTAATTGTGATAAAAAAATATTAAGGATTCAAAAAACATTAGGATTCAAATTTTTTAAGGTAACGGATGTGTATGTTAATATTTAGATATTCACTTCACTTTTAAAAAAATTTGTTTGCAAATTAAGATATTGGTCTAGAGACTAATAATTTGTATTGAGATAGTAAAATTTTTTTGAAATAGTTAAAAATATTACTTTAATTATTATTTAATTGAAATAGCATTATTTTATTATTTAAATAATTAAAAAATATATATCCAAATTCATTTCTTAAAAAGATTTACCAATTATAAATTTATAGTGATTGAATTATAAAACAATTAAGGTAAATGGCATCTTTTCGAGATACAACAATCCTATACTCAAATTCTAACAAATATGATTTATAAAATTCAAAATATTAAAATTTTTACTTTTTTAATTTAGTAATTTTTAAAATTTTTATTTTTATAATTTCAATAATTTTTTGTAACTTTTTATTTTCTAAAAATGATTTTTAGGTATTTTCGGATGATAATACTATTGTATGAGTCTTAGCGGCATATAATTGATTGAATATCTCATTCGTTAAATTTTCAAATCTAAAAAATTGAATTGAGAATGTTTGATAATGTAGGGTACTAAAGTGAGAAAGAAAACTTTAAAAACTAAAATAATAATAAAAAAAAAGAAATTTTAAAGACTAAAGTGTGTGGATTAAGCGGAAGGATAAATTAAAGATTTCGGTGAGAATAAATCCAATCCTTTATATCATGCCAACATTCTTATGAAAATCCTTCCTAGGAAAAAAATTTGCAGTATCTCTCAAAGCTTATGAGATGGACAATGGGCACTTTCGAACAGTGAAAGAGCCGAGAGAGCTTGGTCAATTTTTTATTAGCTTAAAGGAGGCACTCATAGCAAGGCGAAACCAAAACCTCACCTGATGGCTAGCGCTTCTTCAGTAATAATTATATATATATCCATCCAACTTTCAGCGTTATCGAGGTTACTCACTCACTTTTTCATCTTGTCTGAAAAACTGCCTGACACACAAGTCCATTAGTGTTCTCCACGCCACAAGCAAACACCATATCTTTTAGCATTTATTCACTGCACACATCAGCTTTATAAAGCTTAATAATATAATGCAGTGACTGTTCCGACTATTCCCAAATGCAACGACTAGCTAACCTTGCTATCAACCCCTTTTGTCCTTGCCTTCCCTTTCATTTATATCTAAGCCTTTTGCATTTAAACATGCCAACCACTCCCCTTTGGTGAAGCTCCTATGAAGCTATGAATTAAAAGCACCATTTCTCATTTAGCTTTGTTTTTTGTGTCAACTCTTCTATGGGGAAGATTGGAGGAAACTCTTGGTTGACTGCAGTCAAGAAAGCCTTTAGGTCTCCTACTAAGGAAAACGATAAGAGGAGCTGTAGAAGGAGAGAAGATGGTGAACAAGAGGAAGAAGAGAAGGTTATTATTCTCTCTTCAACTTTTCCTTTTTCTCTTGAATGTTTTTGTTTGTGCATGTGATTAACTTTAATTCAATGTTCTTTTTCTTGGTTTGCGCAGAAAAGAGGGAAACGAAGATGGATTTTCAAGAAGCCTTCGTATCAGGAAACAGTGATACAACACAGTGAAGCAAGCACCATAGTCACAATAACCAATGCTAAAGTTGCCACTAATTCAGAAACCTCAGCACTGAATACCGTTCCCGAAGCTGAGCAAAGATCACATGCCATTGCAGTGGCTATTGCTACTACAGCAGCTGCTCAAGCAGCAGTAGCAACCGCACAAGCTGCTGTAGAAGTTGTTCGGCTCACCAGGCCTTCCGTTTTCTTGAGAGAACACTTCGCTGCTATTGTTATACAGACAGCTTTCAGAGGTTATCTGGTAATAACGTAGCTATGATCTTTGTTTCTTGAATAATTTATATTGGTTTCGTAAGGAAAAGGTTTTTGGACTAAGAAAAACAATTGTGGTTTTGAAGGCAAAGAGAGCTCTTCGGGCACTCAAGGGGCTGGTGAAGCTGCAAGCCTTAGTGAGAGGACACAATGTCCGAAAGCGAGCGAATATTACTCTCAGATGCATGGAGGCTATGGCTCGAGTGCAGGCCCGGGTTCGTGATCAACGTAAGAGGCTTTCTGTGCATGAAAGAAGCATGGACTCTATATTCAGTGATCACAGGACCAACACCTTATGGAGCTCGTATCTTGCAGACAAGAATTCCATTGTAAGAAATACGACTCAAAGATGACTTGTTTTAAGCTTCAACTCATCAACAGCTTACAGCTTGTACTTGTTTATTGAACTTGTAATTTGTGATGCAGTACTCTAGAGAAGAGAGCAAGTATGACGATGATTGGAGGACCCATTGGGACGAGCACCCGAAAACACTAAAGGAGATTCAAGCCATTTTGCAGAAGACAAAGCAAGCTACCATGAAGCGTGAAAAGGCTCTCGCTCAAGCATTCTCTAACCAGATTTGGACAGGTGATAGAAACACTGTTGAAAGTGAGGACGAGGTTGACGGAAAAACCAGATGGGTTGATCGGTGGACAACAAGGAAGCAATGGGAGAGTACAGGCAGAATGTCATCTGACCACATAGATCCCATAAAAACTGTTGAAATCGACACCTCTAGACCCTACTCTTACTCAGCCCCCCATTCCCAGAACCCCAACAGTCAATACCACTACCAACAACGAAGGCCTAGTTCATTTTCTGTTGCGTCCCCTCTCCACAAAACCATCGATGGTCTCCCCATTCGCTCAATCACACCATCTCCGTCAAAGGCCAAGCCTCTCCAAATTTACTCAGCTAGCCCTCGATACCTCAAAGAAGAGAGGTTCCCCCCATCACCGGCTCATACACCCAACACAGGATCTTACCATAGAGTGAGTGGTAATGCTGCAGCAATCCCAAACTACATGGCCGCTACAGCATCTGCTATGGCTCGGGTTCGGTCACAAAGTGCACCAAAGCAGAGACACTGCTCAACCCCGGAAAGAGAGAAAGTGGGATCTGCCAAAAAATGTTTGTTATTCCCAGCACCTGAACAAAGTGGTGTTGAAGAAAGCATTAAAGATGAAGTTTATTATGATTATAACTTGGGAAGTCCTAGCTATAAGAGCAGTCATGGAGGCCATTTTGGCATGGAACATAAATCCAACTTGTCATCTTGTTATGCAGATAGTCTTGGTCATGGAGAAGACATCTTTCCACCGTCGACAAATGATCTTAGGAAGTGGTTGAGGTAAACCTAGGGCTTGAGCAGCATCATGTAATTGAGTTAGGGATATAGTGTCTCGAGAAGTATGTTGTTATTAGGAGTTAATGATTAATGCTTCCATTATCATCATCATAAGTAAATTATTAGCATCCACCTCACTGGACCACTAAAGAAAACTAAACAATCGATGTCAGTCGTCTTACATAAAACATTATGGAACCTTCATTTTCAGCACAATAACATCACACTGGTCCAACCCTTGATATTGGCCCACTTGGCATTTTAAAACTCTTTAATGTTCATAATTACATTATTTTGTATTTATGAAAAGCCGAACTCTTTTTTCTTATTTCCCCCCTTCAATCATGGGATCAAGCGAATAAGATCATATATTTAGCTGTGGTCGAGACCATTCTTAATGATAAGCAAGTTAAATGAACTCTAAACGTATGTGTATGAACAACACCCCCGCCCCCTTAATACACAAATCAACGGATTTTCTTTAATTTGAATCCATATAAATTATTTTTTATTTTTATTTTTCAATTTATTTAATATTCGAATATATATTTCAACTAAATAACACTTCTTGGTCTGAAACCAATTAAACATGGAGTGAATGATTAACTCAATGGAAGCACTTAATAAAATGCTCGCATGCCGAACTGTCACATACTCATGCCTAGAAGCCTTTCCAAACTGCTAACCCACGATGGAGTAATGTCCTAAGCTCATCGATGAAAAGCCAACAGTTTTTTTCCTAACTGGACCTTCCACCCATAACACTGTAACTGATTTCATTCTTTTCATGGAATCCTTAAAACCTCACCCAGTGGGCCTGAAAGGATTGATTTAGAAGCACGCTCATGGTTCTCATCTGACTCAGTACCCATCTCCTCGTCCCCTCCCATTGAGATTGAGAGTTTCCTGAAAACATAAATAATGATTTACAATATATAGTAGCGGACAAGATCGAACAAAAATATCTCAAGTCATTTCTTGAACTAAATGTCAAAATTCAAATATCATAACACCACTATTAAACACGTTGTACGAAAAAATTAAAAATCATCAAAATTTTCTAAGTACTTAAAAACCTCACTGATGGTATATATAATTCATTATCCTTAAAATGGAATTGTGTTTCTTTTTCGATGCTTAGATACCTTTTGCTAGTTGGTATTCATAGTGATAGTTCCCCACAAAAAAACACCAATTACACGTCCCACTATCACGCATACAAAGGAAGTTTCCACAAACCACCATGCAATGTGAAAGTGGAGCGCAACAAAAACATGGGAATGACCCCACAAACCAAAACAATAACCAATTCCAACATTCTCCCACTTGGTTCGTATTGCCCATGGATACATAAAGTCAAAACATAATACACGAATCATAGCGATATTTTCTCTTATAATTTGAGTAGTATCTCTCATGTATCACAATATATTATGTCTCAACGCTTTAGCCTAGATTTTTTAATGAATAAACTCAATGTTTATTCTAAGTCTAAACTTTAGTGACATTTCTCGAAATAATCAAATTAATATGCACACAAAACATGAGAAACATCAAACTTAATAAAGTTTCTTTATAATTGTTCTTATAATAAAAAAATTATATTCCTAGTTCGTCCCTTTGATCCTTCCAACTACCTCGTTAGAACGTAACTAACACAACAACTCAATAAATTAGTCGTACAATACCTTTGGCAGTAATCCCCAACACTCTTACCAAATCTCTGCTTCTTTATAACTTAATACATTCTGAGAACAATCGGATACCTACTATGCATCCGAACTATAAGTTAAAACAACAATTGGGCAGATAGCACTACACCACTCAAGTTACTTTTGGTTTACTAGCAAAATTCAGAACCCGCCTAAAACTATGTATTACATTCATTATGTCGATAAAGGTTTAGCCTAGACAGATAACCTGACACCCCTGTTTATGTTTAGCTCGAATGAGCCTCTGATGTGAAGCGTACCTGTTCATCGGGTAATACAAAACATGTGAAATCTAAAATTGGTAAGTAAGAAAACGAGATGAAAGGGAAATTTATGAGAACGAATTGTATATGAAAAGTGTTATTGTATCATACTGTAAACTCGATATACTGTATGTGATGAAGTATATGCACTTACCTTGTTGGCAAATTGTGTTGGCTAATAGGGAAATTTGTGTTGCATATTAAATTATCGTATAATTATTATGTGAGGTAAGTAAACTTTTGAACTTGTATGAACTTATTAAGGCTTCGTTTTTTTTACTGAAAATGGCTTTCGAAAAATGATTTCTAGAAAATGACTTACTTTTTTGGAAAAACTAATATTTGCTGGTGTTTGGATGAATCTGTGTAAAATATTTTCTGTTGTTTGGAAAATTTCTTGAAAATATTTCATAAAATTTGCTTTCAATGAAACAAACATATATTTGAGGTTTATGATAAAGAGTTTAAATGAAGTAGTGAATTGACTGCAAAGTGATGTTAAGGTGAAATTATAGTAAATAATGAATCTTCATGATGTTAAGGATTAAATTGTAAACTTTGAGAAATTTATAATTGAAACAAGAGAAATGATATGCATGAAAATTTGTTATGTGAAATAAGATATTATAATGAACTATTTGATTAAAGTGCTTACATGATGAAAAATAAATTACATGGAAATAAGGACTAAATTGAAAATTGTACAAAAGTTTAAGTGTGAAACAATTTAATATGTGAATAAGGAAATTATGATAAAAGTTTAATGAATGTGTTATGAGATGATGAAATATGCATAAAGTATTGTAAAAGTGAAATATGAAATTTTTATGATAACAAGGACTAAATTGTTAAACTTAAGAAAATATATGGATCAAATAATAGAAGTGAAATACATAGAAATTTGATATGTGAAATAAGATATTGAGATAAATTATGTGATCAAAGTGTAACAAAAAAGAAAATTGATTTAATATGATTAATTAGTGAATATTAAACTTTTATGACAAAAAGTTTATAAGAAAATATTTGATAAGTGAAGAATGTAGTAGAGAATGTAACATCTCGATGTTTTAACCCAATGTTTTGATCGGGTATAGGGGTGTTATAATGAACAGAGCCTTATTAGTTTGAAAAATATCTTATGGAAAAAAATTGATAAGATATTTTACGGGAATAATGGGGTAATTTTACGTTAACCATCCTATTTTACATGAAACAAACATCGGAAAAGGCTAAAAATATTTTCCATAAAAGATTTTACGTCGAAACAAACGGAGCCTAAGTATTCTAAATACTTACATCTATATTGTTTTTACCTTGTAGATTTTGAGCGTATAGAACGCATTAACATCAACAAGAAGTTCACATTATCTGCTAAAAATTGTAGTCGACTCTTGATTTAGTTGGGTTGCACTAAGTGGCATTTATATAGTCTCTTGGTTATTTGTAAACAAACTTGTTAAACTTTGAAGGTGATTGTTTTAAGTTTTTGTGATGTATGATAATAAATATGAAGTTTAATTAAGTTATATTCGGCATTTTAAGTTCTGGGGGATCCTCCGTAGTGTGGGGTATCCGCGGAACAATCCGCCATACTTTTTTTTCCAAAATTGTGTCTGCAGAATAATTTGCTGTTTAGCCATCTGAAATACTAGGCATAGCTAAACGATTCATTAGAGTGATTTGCCATCTATTAGTTCGCGGCATGGTCCGCCATGCATGTTTAAAGCATGTAAATGTTATGTGATTTTTGTATGGTAACCTCCTATAGCTCAGGTTTAGAAACCGGACCGGGTAAAGGGTGTTATAGTACTGATACCTGAAGGAGAGGTGTTGATACCTCTGCCTGTATGCCAAAACTTGTGTTTAATTTCAAGCCACAGGTGACCCCGAACAAGATCGAAACGATATAGTTTAATAACGAAACCTTAGAAATGATTCGAAAAGTGTTTTAAGACCTTGATAATAATCTTTTAATAAACTAAAGTGGGAAGTGGTTTTATTTATAAGAGAGTGTTTTATTGTTTTAATCCCAAAATTGTGTTTTCTAAGTCAACTAATCAAAAATTTGTTTTATGCTTTTACCTCTTCTTAACATTTGAAAATTGATTTAATTAAAGGCGAAGTACATCACAAGGTTTTAGAAATCTGGAAACATGAATGTTTGGAATCCTTAAATTTGTTTTATAATGATTTTTTGTCAAAAGAAGTTTTGTGAGTACGAGCGTTTTGTCAATGTGATGTGTATGCATTGATAGTCAATGTAGGTGAAAGTGTTATAATCTACCACATGCAAGTCATACATTAGTTATTTTTGTCTCATTATAAAAACTAACATCGTTAGTGTTTTAGCGTAATTTGTATAGCATTTGATAATTTTAGGCATCAAATTGGACAAACAAAGTTTAAATATCAAAATAGGGAAAAAATGTCAAATTCAATTATCAAATTGAACAAAAAAAAAACTTAAGTATCAAATTAAGAAAAAAATGTCAAATTTTAAAATCAAATTAGACAAAAAAAAAACTTAGATACTTAGAAAATGTTTAAATCCAAATACAGATAAAGCCTACTGTATATGAGATTTTTTCTCTAATATGAAAAAAATAAATTTTATTTTTTTTAATTCAATGAAATACATATAAATCTAATTGATTGGTTGGTGTAATTGTAGTGAGCACGGTATTTTTGGAACTACAATGAATTTTATCGAAACCGATTTTATTGATATTTTTCTTTCAACATGAATTTAGTTGAGATTTCATTTGATTATGTTATAAAATATAACAATATGAATTTTAAATTCACAAATAATTGTACCAAATTTATATTGATTAATGAATAAACAATGAATCAATCAATTAATTTTATCATAATCCCAAACACAAACTTTAAAAAAAATTAATATATCATATTTTAAAAATAATGAAAATTCTATATTTATAGAAACATGAGATTTTGGTTAAAATAGTAAAATTAAGATTTTAGAGAATTTTTTATTTTAGGTTCAAGTCTTATTATATATACATTTTTTTCTTTTTTAAGCGGTTTTTTTAATAATTTTTTATGCAAAGTCTTTTTTACCTATAATTTCATTTCATTTTTAAATCGAAAAGAATCTTGTGCTTGTCACACCCCAAAATTAAGCCTAGAAGTTTCGATGATAAATTAGGAATTTTGGCTCGAAGTGGGTTCAAAAATTTTGAATTGTGGTAACTCAAAATTGTATTCGACTATAGTTTTTGAAAATTAAATCAAATTTTGAAACTGAAGTACCAAAGACCTTTACTTTTGAATAGAGGACTGTTTTGTAAAATGAGTTTAATTAAGAATAGTTTTAAAATCAGCTCATTTTCTCCCTTTTAAATCTACTTTTGATGTGAATGAAAAAAAGAGAAAGAAATCCCTTCATCCCTTTTGTTTGTATCATCCATTAGAGAAGAAAACCTCATAATTTTATCCTTCAATTTTTGATTTTTATTATTCCAATCTCTTGCTTTCTATTATCCTTCAAACATAAGAACCCTTTTGAATTCAAAGAAAGACACCAAGAACACCATTAAGTTCCCTTGTCATCCAACTAGTGGGTTTTTCAGATTTTCAACCAAACGTTCGATTTTCTCCCATCGAAGGTAACGATTTGTTTTTCCTATTTGTTTTTTATGTTATCTAGTCTTTTAAATAGAGCTTGTACCTATTGAATCGAATGTTTTGAATAAATATAAAAAATTGGATCGTTAATGGTGGATTTTGGGGTTTTGAATAAAAACAAGATTTCAAAGTGTTTTTCAATTAGTTTTGATGTGATTAGAAGTTTTCTAAACATTCCTTAAAGTTTCGTTAAAGAATTCCAATGTTTTATAATTTTTGTGAAAAATTGTCATAATATGTAGAAATTTCAGAACCATGAATCTGTATAGTTTTGAGTAGTTTGAAAGTTGGGAATTGTTCTTAGATGTATAATAGGTCGATTGGAATCAGTTTCATGTTATAGGAACGAGTATGTATTGAGATTTTTGTGTTTCAACTAAGCTTGTTGAAATTTCAGTTTCATGAGAATTTAGCTTAGGCTTGTGTTTTTAGTTGATTTTGGTGAGTCCTTGGTTGAATGATAATTGTGTGTATTGTGTGAATTATTATGGTGAAGCTTTGGAATCATTAGGACATTCTACGAGCAAAGTGAAATGTAATAGCCCATTTTTTAATGGTGTTGGAAATAGTAGTTTTGGGACCACAAATCTGACGTGTCGGTTCATAAATATTTATTAGTTTAAAATTTTACGAGGTCATTAGTATCATATTAAATTCTAATTAAGAAATTTTATCATTTAGATAGTTAATTAAGTAAAATGGCTGAATCGTAAAAGTTATAAAAGTAGAGTTTACTAATTTAAGAGGGCTAAATGAATAAACTAGCCAATAAAGATGTAATGGGTGGATCAACATGGTTATTTATTTAAAATGGATAAGTTTAATTAAAGTTAATTGTGATTAATTAATGTTTAATTAAGAAGTTTGAAATATTTACAAAATAACCTAGGTATATATATTAAATGAAAGAAAAGAAAAAGAATAATTTAGCTTATTTCTTCACCTTCTTCACGGCACAAGGAGATAAAAAAAATTTAAGGTTTCATGCTTTTATTTTAAAGCTTTAATTGGTAAGTGTTTTGATGCTCGTTTTTAGTAATTTTTATGTTTTTGAGCTCGTATTAGCTTAATTTAGCTAGCTCGATAATTAATTTGCAAAACTATTTATTAATGAACGAATGATCTATGTTATGTGAACATTCTAATATGTATGGTAATTCTCCGTAACCTTATTCTGGCGACGAAAATGGGATATGAGTGTTACATTAAATAGTTTAGTCGGCTCTTAGACTGAACATACTATATTAAAGCTTAGAAATTACATGCCATATAAACCTATGATAGTGTGAATTTCGACTGATCCGATCTAACCCTTATTTTTTTGTCGATTATTAAAGATGTCTGATAATGAATGAGGTGAGACTAATGAAATGAATAGTAACATCTCGACTACTGATTCGAGTGTGAGTCAGAGTATGTCGATTTCATGGATGGCTAAAAATGAAGTAAAAAATATGTTCTTTGGCTTAATTGGATACTGGTTGTCTGAATTCATGAGAAATAATTTGATGGTTCAACAATTTTTACCCTCTGTTGCAGATCTTGCAATACCTCCTACGGTACATCCTGCTGTACCTCCAGTAGGACCTCCACCTCTGGTAACACGTTCTGTTGTACCTCTACCCCTTCCGACAGTTGAATTGAGACATCGTATTCCTGTGGATAAAGTAAGAAAGTATGGGGGTAAAGAGTTTAGAGGCAGAACAGAAGATGATCCGTCTAGAGGTAAATACTGGCTAGAAAACACTTAAAGAATTTTTGATGAAATAGCTTGTCCACCAAAAGATTATCTGATATGTGTGATATCATTGTTGAAAGATGAGGCTTATAGTTAGTGGTCTACGTTGACGACAGTTGTACCCAGAGACAACATTAATTGGGAATTCTTCCAAATAGAGTTTAAAATGAAGTACATCAGTAAGAGGTATCTGGACCTTAAAAAGAAAGAATTTTTAGAACTGAGACAAGGAAACAAGTTAGTGGCTGATTATAAAGGAGAGTTTGTATATCTCAACAAGTATACTCAGGAAATTGTACCAACAGAGGATGAGATGTGCATCCGTTTTGAAGATAGGTTGAATGATGAGATTAAAATGATGATTGGTAGCACAGAGATACAATAGTTTGTAGTTCTGATCGAACATGGAAAATGGAAGAAATTTACAACCACAAGAGACAGAGAAAAAAGATAGCTCGGGAACTTAGCAAAAGAAATCCTTCCAGAAAATTTTCTGCACCTCCATCAAAGAAAATGAAATAAGAAGATAATTGTGTTATTGCATTATATGGGTATTCGAATAAAAGCATATCACGACAGCCTGAGTCAAAATTTCAAAATTGGCCTACTGATAGTGTGGCTAGTGTCTGAAATGCTCCAAAGCAGACATGTGAACACTGTAGGAGATTTCATCCAAGTGAGTGTAAACTTAAGGCGGGCACATGTTTCAGGTGCGGGGCAACTGATCATTTTGTGCAAAACTATCCGAAAGCACAGGAAGGAAAAGATGACCGATGTGTAAAAGCCTCGACCACGCCGTAAAAAGGTAGACACCCTGGCCAGGGACTGCGAGATCTGAAGTTCGAGCACTTGCACGGACATATGCTATTCGAGCCAGAGAAGAGGATACCACCCCTGATGTTGTTACTAGTATATTTTATCTTTTTGATGTTACTATATATGCTTTAATTGGTCCTATTTCGATTCATTCCTACATTTGCACTACATTGACAACTGATAAAAATTTACCTGTTGAGTCAACTGAGTTTTATGTTCAAGTTACTAACCCATTGGGTCACAGTGTGATAGTAAATCTAGTATGTCATAAGTGTCCACTGAAAATATAGGGCTGTAAGTTTTTCGCCGACCTGATGCTGTTACCTTTCTATGAGTTTGATGTAATACTGGGCATAGACTGGTTATCATTACATGATGCGATGGTTAATTGTAGACAAAAACCGATTGATTGAGATGCCCATCAGGTAAAATGATTATAGTTGTGTCTGGCAGATTGAGTAGTGCTACCAAAGTTATTTCAGCCATGTCTGCGCAGAAGATGATTCGTAAGGGCTGCAAGGCGTTTGGCTTACATACTGGATACTTGAGATTCTGGATCGAGGTTGGAATAGGTACCTGCTGTTAATAAATTTAAAGATCTGTTTCTTAAAAATTATTGGGTTTGCCACCAGAAAGGGAAGTGGAATTTGCCATCGATCTAATACTCGAGATTGCACCAATATCGATTCCACCGTATAGAATAGCTCTGACTGAGCTAGAAGAACTTAAAGCATATTTACAAGAATTACTAGATAGAGGTTTCATCCGACCGAGTGTATCTCCTTGAGGTGTACCAGTACTGTTTGTGAAAAAGAAGGAAGGTTCATTAAGATTGTGTATAGACTACAGACAGCTGAACAATATAACAATAAAGAATAAATATCTATTGCCTCGTATTGATGAACTATTCGATAAGTTGAAAGATGCAACTGCATTTTCAAAAGATAGATCTTAGATCTGGATATTATCAAATGCGGGTAAAAGATTGTGATGTGCCAAAGACTACATTTCAGACTCGATATGGACACTATGAATTATTGGTAATGCCTTTTAAGTTGACTAACACCCTAGTGGCTTTTATGGATCTGATGAACATGGTTTTTCAGCTTTAATTGGATAGATTTATGGTTGTGTTTATTGATGATATACTGATCTACTCCAAAATAGAGATAAAATATGCTCAACATCTGAGAATAGTACTACAGATTTTGCGTGAGAAGTAGTTGTATGCAAAATTTAGTAAATGTGAGTTCTTGTTGTTGGAAATTGGATTCTTTAGACATGTGGTTTCCGCGAAAGGTATACGTGTTGATCCTAGTAAGATCTCTGTCATAATTAATTGAAAAGCTCCTAAAACTATTTCTGAGGTACGTAGTTTTTTGGGACTCATAGGTTATTACCGACATTTTGTTAAGAACTTTTCTATAATAACTTCGCTGATGACCAAATTACTATAGAAGAATGTTCAGTTTGTTTAGTCAGATGAGTGTCAATATAGTTTTGATCAGTTAAAAAGAATGTTGATGGAAGCCCCAATTTTGACACAGCCTAAGTCTGGAAAAGAATTTGTTGCTTATAGTGATGCTCCATTGAGTGGATTGGGATGTATATTGATGCAAGCCAGAAAGGTAATAGCTTTTGCTTCTCGTTAGTTGAAACCTCATGAGAGGAATTAGCTGATGCATGATTTAGAGTTAGCCGCCATTGTTTTTTCTCTGAAGATTTGGCGCCATTATCACTACGGTGAAAAGTGTCACATATTCATCGATCATAAGAGTTTGAAGTACTTAATGATGCAGAAAGAACTAAATCTGAGACAATGATAGTGGTTAGAGCTATTGAAAGATTATGACCTTGTAATTAATTACCATCCTAGAAAGGCTAATGTAGTTACGGATGCTTTGAGTCTGAAATCATTATTTGCTCTAAGGGCAATGAATACATATTTTATTTCTGGGAGGCAATGTTTCTATTATAGCTGAGCTAAGAGCTAGGCTTTTATTTCTTTAGTGGATTCGGGAGTTGCAAAAAGATGACTCAGAGTTATTGGCCAAACAAGAGCTAATCCAGAGTGATTCGACTGCAAGATTCACTATAAGTAAAAATGGTATTATGTATTTTTGTAACCTGTTGTGTGTTCTAGATAATCTCAAGTTAAAGTGGGATATTTTATCAGAAACCCATAGCAGCACATACTCTATTCATCTGGATAGCACGAAGATGTTTAATGATTTGAAGAAAATGTATTGGTGGTCACGTATGAAACATGAGATTTCTAAATTTGTGACTAAATGTCTGGTTTGCCAACAGGTAAAAACCGAACATCAAGTACCATCAAGATTATTATAGTTTGTCACTATTCCCTAATAGAAATGGGAGCAAGTTACGATGGATTTTGTATTGGGGTTGCCAATAACACCGAGGAAAAAAGGCTTAATCTAGGTTATAGTTGACAGTCTAACAAAATCATCCAATTTCATTCTGGTACGTATTGATTTTTCACTTGAGAAGTTAGCGAAGTTGTATGAATCTGAGATTGTCAAACTATACAGAGTGTCATTATATATTATTTTTGAAAGAGATCCGAGATTCACCTTGAGATTTTGGGGTAAGCTTCACGAAACTCTAGGTACTAAACTTAATTTTAGCACTGCATATCATTTACAGACAGATGGGCATTCTGAACGAGTGATACAAATTCTGGAAAACATGTTATTATGTTGTATACTTGAATTTGAGGGTAGCTGGGAAAGATATTTACCTTTGGTAGAATTTGTATACACTAACAGCTATCAATCTAGCATTAAAATGGCACGGTTCGAGGCTCTGTATGGAAAGAAATGTAGAACGCCACTCTATTGGTCTAAATTGAGTGAATCCAAGTTGGTTGGTATTGATTTGATACGAGAGACGGAAGATAAAGTTTGAATAATTTGAGATTGTTTGAAAGCAGCGTCTAATCGTCATAAATCATATATTGATCTAAAAAGAAAGGATATAGAGTTTGCTGTTGGTGATCGAGTGTTTCTGAAAGTTTCACCATGGAAGAAGGAACTTCGATTTGGCCAAAAGGGAAAATTGAGTCCAAGATTTATTGGGCCATATGAGGTTACAGAGAGGATTGGCCCTATCGCTTACAGGTTGGCTATACCCCCAGAACTTGAAAAGATTCACAATGTTTTTCATGTTTTGATACTGAGACGGTACAGGTCAGATCCTTCACGTGTAATTACTCCCTGTGAGATTGAGATACAACCAGATTTATCGTATTTGGAAAAACCAACAAGGGTTTTAGCACATGAAGTAAAAGAACTTCGAAATAAAATAGTACCATTAGTAAAAATCTTATAGAATCATCACGGGATAGAAGAGGCTACTTGGGAGACTGAAGACTTGATGAGATCACAATATTCAAATCTGTTCACTAGTAAGAAATTTTGGGACGAAATTTCCTAAAGGGGGGAGAGTTGTAACAGCCCATTTTTCAGTGGTGTTGGAAACAATGGTTTTAGGACTACAAATCTGATATGTCGGTTTGTAAATTTTATTAGTTTAAAAATTTACGAGGTCATTAGTATCGTATTAAATTCTGTTACGAAATTTTATCGTTTAGATAGTTAATTAAGTAAAAAGAACTGAATCGTAAAAGCTATAAAAGTAGAGTTTACTAATTTAAGAGGGCTAAATGAATAAATTAGCCAATAAATATTTAATGAGTGGATTAACAAGGTTATTTATTTGAATGGATAGGTTTAATTAAAGTTAATTGTGATTAATTAATGTTTAATTAGAACTTTGAAATATTTGCAAAATAACATAAGTATATATATTAAATTAAAGAAAAGAAAAAGAATAATTTAGCTTATTTCTTCATTTTCTCCACTGCACAAGAAGAAAAAAAATTTAGGGTTTCATACTTTTATTTTAAAGCTTCAATTGGTAAGTGTTTTGATGCTAGTTTTTAGTAATTTTTATTTTTTTTGAGCTCGCATTAGCTTAATTTAGCTAGCCTAAGGATTAATTTACAAAACTATTAAATGTTTAAGTGTTAAAATTTCAAGGATTTAAAGTGAAATAATAACAAGTAAAGGCTGATGTAGTAATGATTATCAACCGACTATATTGGGTTTCTAGGAAAATTAGGTTAATTGCATGATTAAGGCTTGAGGACTAAATTGAATAAAAAAATAGAAAGTTTAGGGTAATTTTGTAAAATGTCAAAAGAGACTTAATTGCATAAATGACTTTAAAATTTCTGTTGATTTAGTTAATTTAATGAAATTATTATTTTAGATCACGAACATGTTGATAACCGAGGAAAAGACAAGGTAGTGGAGTAGTCCCTATACTTTGGCTATTACTACAAATCAACCCGGTAAGTTCGTATTTCTAATTTTTATAATTAGTGTTTCTTTCCATACATTCTCTATATTTGAGATATGGAATTTCTAAGCATACTTGATCAATTGAAAGTTGGTGATACAAATAGTTAAGATGATTTGGCCTTGGGCTGGGACGTGAAATGATTAAATGATTAAATATTATGTTTTGATGATATAGACCGGTTCAATGGTTGAGAATCCTGCATAAGTTACGGATTTTCGATAGCTTGTGTGAGTAGCATTGAGAACTAATGAAACGACTAAATGCTCTGTTCTGATGAATGAACTGTAGTGATGGCTGAGGTCCTCCATACGTTGCAGACCCTCGTCAGCTTGTGTGAGCAGTATTGCGAAACAGTCAATATTCTAGAAACTAGCTCGAATGAGTGATACTTTGCATTTCTAAAATGACGAGCTAATGACATCTAAGAAAGTTGATTTAATGAAACGTGTAGCTCTTACCTATGGTGGATTGTGAACAACAAGGAATTACCTTATTTGTTATTCATTTGTGTTGTTAAGTTAACTTATGGTAAGCTCTATCGTTATTTTTACGAACTTACTAAGCTTCAAGTAAGCTTACCTTTATTTGTCCTTTGTTTTTTAGATTTCATTTTGCGGTGGGAAGATCAGATCAAGCTCAAAGAAACACACTATCTCAATGACTCTTTTGGTTGATTTTGGATAACTTGGTTATATGGCATATAATAGGGATATTGAGTATATCTGTAATTGTATATGTGTAATGATTGTGTGTCTTGATTGCTATAGATTTGTGGTCTAAGTTAAGTACATTTTGAGTAGCATGAGTTGTATTGGGTTGTGGCATATGCAAAAGTGTGAATGAGTATGGAAATTAGTATGGTTTGTTCATGAATGAGTAGCTACTTTGGTTGGGAAAACAAGATTATGAATGTGCTTTGTGGCTTATATGTTCAAATTAAGAAATGAATTGTTTATGTGTTCGAGTCGTGGTGTCATTGATGGCACATTAGTTTGGCACATAGGCTATTTGCTTTATCATGTTTTGAACATATTTGATTGCATTTGAAGATTTCTATGCATATGCTTTGATAAGTCCAGGTATATAAATATTTAGGTCTGAAAAAGGGTAAAATTTTAGGTCAATTAAGGTTGCACACGACTTGGACACAGTCTATCACACGGGCAAATCACGTGGGCGTGTTAGGTGCAGGGTACACACGGGCTGAGACACGGGCGTGTGGCCCAAGTTAGTGAGTTACACAGTCTGGCACACAATTGGGTACATGGGCGTGGGGAATGGCTACACGGCCTTGTGACCCCCTATAGGTAAAATTTTTCAATTTTGTCTTTAATATTCTTATTTGTCGATTTGGTCCTTGTTTGTTCGTAAGCTTATTTAGGGCATCAAAGGCCTGATTTAAAGCCCATTCAAGTATGTTTTAGTCCGAAATGTGTCATATTTATTAGTAGGGAATTTAATTGATGAACGGATGATCTATATTATGTGAACATTTTGATATGTACGATAACTCTCCATAACCCTATTCTGACGATAGAAACGAGATTTGAGTGTTACACGAAAGGTAAGGAAAAAGCTAGTTTAACCTTTCAGCAACAAGGTGAAAGCACGAACAGTGAGTGTTTGAATCGCTGCTTGTGGACACGATTCATAGTGTTAATTGGGAGCTTAAGAGTAGCCTAAATCCCTACTCTAAGTTCAGAATGGAAATTTTATTATACCTTTTGTTTATTTTGTGTGACATGCAGTATGTGATTTGGATTGTGAAATATGATATGTGACACATGCTAGAGATAGTATTTGTGTAATATGTTGGGCATGATTTGCATGCCAAATGACAGTAATTATGATGAGCTAATAATGCAAATATGCAGTGAATGTGTGCAAAAAATCAGTGAGAAAATATGTGATTTAATTGTGGATATTTTGGCTTTGTAATCTTTGAGATCATTGGATATAGTTAGCATGCCATAGGATTGTGAGTACTCACCTATATGTTGTGTTTTGGGGGTGTTAAGGCCTAAGATAGATTTTGAGAGATAAGGTAATGTGAGCTTGAATTGATTCATTGAGATATTTTGGTGTGTTGGAGAGTGTTAGCTATGTATTATGCTTTTGGGATAAGTTCAACTCTACGAGTCATTTGGTGTGTTGGAGATTCATGTATCCATTGTATGGTAATAGAGCTCACTATTATGTTTCATAGCCTCAAGTGCCAAACTATCATTAAATATAATTTCATAAAATTGCGATATTATGATATGTGATGTATGCATGAACATGTTGAAAAATGAGTTAAATGTGATGATCAGTAATAGTTGAATATGTTAATATATTCTCTTAATATAATGCATATGTAGTTGTGCTTTGATTGTTTTTGGTTAACGTATGAATACGTGTTTATTTGATGGATATTCTAATAATTCATTGGGCTTGTTTAAGCTCACCCACTCCTTTTAAAACATTTGCAGACCGTTAGCGTTATGGTGTGAACGGTGCAGAAAGTTGCTAAGGGAGTGATCCAAGTTGAATAACATTTGAATAGGTGATTTATAACTATTATTGTTAACTGGGGGAATAAGGCAATATGGTAGATTTGTTGGTTGATTTTTTCCCATGATGTCTTAGATGATTGCTTAGTTTTATTACTCGTAGAAATTATGGACGTTTGAAACTAGTACTTTGATTTGTTTAGCTTAAATTAATGATGACTTTTTGAACTGCCAGTTCTGATATTTTTGATGATTGGATTATGAGATTATAAGTGCATGATGACTTAGTAAGTGTACGGTTGAGTTGAATGCCTTGTTTCGATGTTACTTTTGCTATCTGATGCAAAGGTATCGATAATCGGGCATTAGTATCGATACCTCCATGATATTACGATTGTGCAGAAAGTTAGTAACTCAATTTGGTATCTATACCATGTCTCGAGTATCGATACTCGGGGTAGAATTACTGATACTTTTTGATAGGGTATTGATAGTTTGCTGGTTTGAATTTTTGCAGAGAAACAAAATGTTGATTTGGTATTGATTTTCTAAGTGGTATTGATACCATCTATGAGAATTATCGATAGCATTGAATGAGTATCGATACCTACGCGATTTATTTTGAATTTTTGTTAAGTGGCCTTAAAGCATGTTTCTATTTTGTTATAAGCCCGTTTGATGTATGTCCAGCATGATTTAATGTCGCCTAGGATATTTATGACTTACAATATCTATAAATGTTCAAATTTGATGATGTTCGCATGCCAATGAGACGTTCTATAATATGTGATACTGTGATGGTAGTGTAGCGTCCTTTTACTTGCACTCGACAACTAGGTCAAGTATAAGGTGTTACAGCGCTTAAGCATGTTCAAACTTACATTCTCTCAATTATTGCAATAGCAATAATGTGAATTAAGCTAAAACTTAAACAAAGAAAGTAAATATAAATGGAAGATTATGAAAAAATCTTTCACAAACTTGTAGCATTTTTTTTTAAATGCCAAAAGGTTTTTTGACCTATTTCGAGCCCCACTTTGGTAATATGGCTCCCGCTTGCAAAAATTTTTTGCGTTTCCAAAAGTGGAAGCCATACACTATTGGGTGAAGGCTATAGGCCCCATGAGCCACTCATAAAGTAGCAAACTTAAGCATTTATTTATTGCCTTTCCTCTTTCTGGAACAGGACAAATGCCATATAGTTAACATATTTGGATCAACTTTAGGCCATATTATACCAGCATCATATAAGATCCGAAACTGGTAGTATTTTAATGAGTCTGCCTTTCCTGATAAGGCCTGATAAAACAGTGACAGACTTTTAGGCCCATTTTCCATTTACAGAATTAGATATAGAAATATGCCCATGACTATTCATAAATCATATAGTAGTGAGTTGAGAGGTTTGGAGAGTAATGATGGGGTTTTATGTTGCTTGATTAACAACCAAGTGGTCTATCATTAACATTGCCACAGAAGCTAACTTAAATTGTTCTCCAAGACATTGGGGCTTAGTTTTATGTTTTAAGACTAAATGATATTATAGGAGAGAATGTGCAAAAACAAACATGTCTTGGATAATATTATTGCATTGTCTGAGAGAGAGCATGGCTGGCCTCCATTTTTTCGACTTTCCAAAGAACAGCATCATATTTTTATTGGTCATTATGGGACCCCCCTCAACTACTTTATACAACAGCATTGTTTTACTTTTTATCAAAATAGCCCTTCTAGGAGCTTCCCTTTTGAGTGCAAAGGTTGTAACTTTTACTCACTGTCATGAATCCAACAGGAAACGACTAGATATCGGAACTTGTTTCAACACACATGTGCACCACTTCAAGCACCGAAAGGAAACAAAAAATCAGCAACATCTGTTGGTTCCAAACATAACATGAAATAAAAATAGCATTTAAGACAGTGAAATCGATGTCACCAAGAGAAGTTCCATGGAAGTTAAATAAGAACATGGTGTTGTTATTCCAGTATCATGTTATCTGCTCATTCATTCTTTTCCATGTTTCATCAGCCTCATTTTCTCCGCCTGCAATTTTCCTTCTACAGTTCTTTAACAGCCTCCCAAAACACACTCAACTTCTGTTACCATGGAATCAATCCGATTCTCCATCTCCAAACCCTCATTGCCAATGGGCTGGAGTGTCTTGCTACTCCAAAAAGAGCTTTCAGGTCAGAGCCTTGAATCTATCAGGCTTCGGGCTGTCTGGTGTATTGAGCAACTCTGTCCCTCATCTTTGCCTCCACCAGCGTATGCTCTCCCTTGACCTCAGTGGCAACAGTTTCAGTGGTAATATACCTCAAATTCTGGGGAACTGCAGCCAACTAAATACCATTCTTCTCAATGATAACGGCTTTGAAGGATCAATCCCTCACCAAATTTTCATGTCAAAGTGGCTTAGGAAGATTGACTTGGGTTATAACTCACTCTCTGGTGGAATCCCCCCTGAGGTAAGTCTTTGCATCAATCTGGAATATATTGGTCTCTACAACAACTTTCTAAGTGGTGTGGTTCCGGGTGAAATGTTTTCTCTACCAAATCTGAAGTTCCTTATTTAAACACAAATAACCTCACTGGTTCGGTACCTGATTTCCCACCTTCATGTACAATTCTTGATTTCTGGATTCACGAGAATGGATTTTCGGGTTCTTTGCCTCGTACCCTCGGAAACTGCTATAACCTTACAACATTTATAGCATCCTACAACAAATTCCAAGGGGTCATTCCACCAGAGACTTTTGAGGGGCTTTTGCAACTTGAAGTTCTCTATCTTGGTGAAAACAATGTGGAGGGCGAAATTCCGAACACTTTGTGGAGTTTGCAGAACTTGCAAGAACTTATTCTGTCAGGGAACAAGCTTAATGGAACTATTTCTGAGAGGATTGCTCAATGCAATCAGCTTGTGGCAATTGCACTTTCAGGAAATAATCTGGTTGGTCCCATTCCTCGGTCAATAGGAAATCTTACAGGTTTAGCTAATTTATTTATTTATAACAACAAACTTAATGGCTCATTACCTCCTGAGCTTGGAAACTGCACTTCACTTGTTGAACTCAGGCTTCAGCATAACTTCATTGGAGGAAGCATCCCTCCAGAAATTTGCAATCTCAAGAATCTTGAGGTTCTTTTTCTATTCAACAATCATATTGAAGGCCACATTCCACAAGAAATTGGCAGGATGAGAAACCTGGTACAGTTGGCTTTGTATAACAACAGTTTAACTGGTAGAATCCCATCTGAAATTGTTCACTTGAAGAAATTGAGATTCCTGTCCTTGGCTCAGAACGATTTAGTTGGGGAGGTTCAATTTGAGCTCAGCAAAAATTTCCCTGCTTTGGTTAGATTGGATTTATCAGGGAACCGACTTAATGGATCGATTCCTTCCAGAATATGTGCTGGCTATAATTTTTCAGTTTTGGCCCTCGCGAACAATCGTTTCAGTGGGAGCTTTCCTTCTGATATTGGGAAATGCTCATCTCTCAGAAGGGTGGTTCTTAGTAACAATAATCTCCAAGGGCATATACCAGCAGATTTGGAAGAGAACCCTGGAATTTTTTTCCTGGAAGTCCAAGGAAACTTGCTTGAAGGAAAGATTCCCCCAGTTTTTGGTCACTGGACCAATCTTTCAATGCTGGATTTCTCAAGGAATAGGCTCTTTGGCTCTATACCTCCAGAGCTTGGGAAGCTTGGAATCTGCAAATTTTAAGGCTTTCTTCTACTAGACTTACAGGAAGCATTCCCTCAGAGTTGGGTCATTGTGAAAAGATGATCAAACTGGATTTGAAATCCAATTATCTGTCAGGAAGTATTCCACCAGAAATAATATCATTGCCCAACCTGCAAAACCTTCTGCTCCAAGAAAACAAACTCAGTGGACATATTCCCGATTCTTTTTCATCTCTCCAAAGTCTAATAGAATTGCAGCTTGGAGGTAACATGCTTGAAGATCCCATTCCATGCAGTTTGAGTAAACCTTCACCATTTCAGTTCAGTTCTCAATTTAAGCAACAACAGGTACTCTGGTGAAATCCCTGCATGCCTTGGCAAACTAGACAAGCTACAGATTCTTGATCTCTCGAGCAACAGTTTCTCTGGTGAGATACCAGCAGATGTGAACAACATGATCTCCCTCTACTTTGTGAACATATCATTCAATCACCTAAGAGGAAAATTACCATCCGTTTGGATGAGGATCGTCGCTTCATATCCTGGATCTTTCGTTGGAAATCCAGAACTTTGCCTGCTGGGTGATGAAACTGGTAATTGTCAGGAAACTGAAAAAGGCAACAGCAGGGGAAGGGTGCTTGCTGGGATCGTTATTGCTGTGGTGGTCTCTGTGGCATTACTCTACACATTGGTGGTTAGACGCCTACAGAAGAAACATTCCATTGACCAAACTGTTCTCTACAAACGACAATCTAGAACTGAAGACCTACCTGAGAACTTAAAAATCGAAGATATTATTCGTGCTACAGAAGGATGGAGCGAAAAGTATATCATCGGGAGAGGCAAACATGGAACAGTTTACAGAACAGAAACTTCCAACTCTAGAAACCATTGGGCTGTCAAGAAAGTGAATTTGTCCAGCACAAACTTCAAACTTGAGATGAGAACTCTTGGCTTAATTAGGCATCGTAATATAATGAGAATGGCAGGTTATTGCATTAGGGACGGATATGGATTCATTGTCACTGAGTATATGCCTGGTGGAACACTTTTTGATGTGCTTCACCAGAGCCAACCCCGCCTGGTTTTAAACTGGGATACACGATATCGTGTTGCATTTGGTATAGCTCATGGTCTTTCCTACCTTCACCATGATTGTGTGCCTCAGATTATCCATAGAGACATCAAATCAGATAACATACTATTGGATTCTGAATTCGAACCAAGGATTGGAGACTTTGGAATGGCAAAGTTGGTCAGCGATGAGGATTCAAGCTCGACAAGGTCTGCAATTGTTGGAACATTGGGCTACATAGCACCAGGTTTGATCCATCGTTTTTCCCATTTATTTTAACCAGGAGACTGCTGCATACCCTTCCTACAAAAACCAATATCATGTATGACTTGTTTATGTCTCTTTTCAGAGAATGCATACTCCACGCGGTTGACAGAAAAATGTGATGTCTATAGCTATGGTGTAGTTCTGCTAGAGATGCTCTGCCGAAAATTGCCTGTAGACCCTAGCTTTGAGGATGGCCTAGATATTGTCTCGTGGACTAGAAGAAACCTAGAGGAAAATGAAGAATACATCTGCTTCCTTGATGAGGAGATCAGCCTTTGGACCGATGATGAACAACAAAGGGCCCTTGCATTGCTGGAACTGGCACTTCAATGCACTCAATCTATGGCTGATACAAGACCCTCCATGCGGGATGTAGTGGCATCTCTAATTAGTTTAAATGATAAGCATGAGAAATCTATAAACAACACATAAACGAAGGGATTTAGCTTTTACTGCAAATTATATACTTCTTTCCTTCATATTACCATTTGAGAAATCAAAGCACACAAAACAGTGTGGTGGTACGAGCAGACTGTAGCTGGTAACTCTGGCTGTAATCGAGAAGCTATTATCAATCAGAGCCAGACCAATCCAAAGTCCCAAACCCAAATATTAAATTGATTGCTCTGACTGAGTAAAGTTGTACAATTGATCGGTTTAATTAATAACAAAAAATTATCATTGATCGAATTAATCAAGTAGTTACCACAGTAATGACCAACTGCAGCTATACTTCGTGAGACTTATTGATCTTCGAGCGTTAAGTTTTTTCTATAAACCTTACTGATCAAGCACCTTAGCACGTAGGAACTATTCTCAAGAAGCTTTTTTTGGTTGATCTTCAACCATGAAATGTTCAGCCATCTGCTGCCAAGCAAACAAAAAAATACTCGCCTAAACATGCACATTTTCCTAGACAACATTTGTTTCAAGAAATTTTATAGCTTCAAGAGCAATTACAACTATAATCCCTCCCTACATCTCAGCCTCGGAGGTGTTTGGTTTTAGTCAAGTTTGTCAGTGTAGGTTAGAGTTTAGAAGGTAGACATCCCAGTTATAAAATCATTGCCCCCAGCAGACTGACATTTCAAATCATATCAAACAACACATCCCTAGTGTTTCAACCCCCCCCCCCCCCAAAAAAAAAAAAAACATAGGAAGTTCAACTAAAAACCAGGGCATTTGCTGCAATTACTTGCAAGCCTACAGGGGATGATTGCAAGCATTCAGGCTGAATGTTATGATTTCATCAATTCCGGCTTTTTATTATTTGTACTGTTCTCAATGAAGCATTTGTTTGCTAGGGTACGGTAAGGTTCTGTAACATGATAAAGCTAATGGAGTCAACAAGTAAATAATCGGCAAGATATGAAGCAGCAATTCACCAAGTACTGAAAAGTGAAGTAAACTACAATGAGTCTCTGAATTCACCTAGACTAAATTTCAAATGCAATCACCGTTTCATACATTATTGAGAAACAGATTAACTGATGTAAATCATGTCAACCGGCTGAGTGTACCATCAATCCATACAAAAGTACATAATATTTCAACCATCATTACTCTTTTATAACGAGGGGAAAAACAAAAAAACATTACCGAGGAACCAATTGCATATTTAGGAAAAATCTATTTTTTTTTTCTGTCACGAAGGACCTATTCTGTTGCTTCCACATGTTGTGAAGTTTCACCCTGTTTCAAACTCTCCAGAGCAGAGATTCGCCTATCTAGGGGCTCATGAAGCCTTTTCACCTTGAAACAAAGAGAAAAATGAAAAACATAAGCGCACAACTAAACCCTTGAAATGGCTGCTGCAGGTTAGAATCCATAAAGACATGCGCCTCTTGGGGAAAAATAAAAACAACAATAATAAATACTCATTTTGTAATTATTCTGTTCAGTGGAACATAGGTAACTGCCCATTCTACAACTTTTCTTTTGGTGGTTCATCATTTTCACAAGAAGAAATAGCAACTCATTGGAATAGATCTAATTGGGAGTCTCAAGCATTACAATCTTTTGGTATAAACATGCATCAGATTCAATTATCCCTTCTCCGTACCATCCTATTCCTTCGCAATATTTATCTTATATGCCTTTACTACCGAATAAATTACACCTATAGTTGGTATACTAGTACTTTTGTAAGGCACAACAAAGATCAACCATAGATCAAAAATGTCCAACAAGAAGCAGGGACACCACAAATGCACCCAGAAGAAAACAAAAAATGTGCTGAAAGTATATAAATAGGAATCAACAGGAAAATCCAACCCAAACAATAGGACTGTGGTAATTTCAAAAACTAATAGAAATATTAGAAGTAAAACAAATCCTGTTTACTCTAAAAGGTCTTCAAGGTAACATTTGAGACTTGCAATGTTAACTATGTATGCAGTACAGTTTTTACTAGGTTTTGTATCTGCCTTGTCAAAACCCCCAAAGCATCAAAATTGAGTCTTTCTAATCCAAGATAGCATACTTCTCTCCCCTTGGCCCTTACCAAATAACAACGACTCTTATATTAAGTTCTTAACCCGAGCCAGCTACAATTGGGCTAATTCAGACCGCAAAAGACAACCTTGAGAGATATCTTGTACCCTATCGCGTACTACCAGAACAGAGGAAAATCCACCATATTCTTTCATTTCCATAATAACCATCGACAATCTATATAATTATCAATCATCCAAGCAGCTACATATGCATTGCAATGCCTAATCCATATTTGAAATGCATAGTAAGCAAACATTAATCAGCAGCAGCACTGATCGCATAGAGCAAAAAAAGTCAAATAAAATATCTAAATTCAGTTTCCAACCATTCCTCTACTTATGGATTTCACTATACAAACTCGCAAATGAGCACAAAATATAAAACCCAGAATTAGTCCAAAAATTTCATAAAGAAATTGAAATCTGCCCTATGAGCTACGAAACAAAACAATGCGAAAAAGGAATAGGGGAGTACCTGTTGGGCAATGGATTCATGGGCGACTTTGTAATCCTTGTACAAGATATAGAGACCCAGAAAGGACGCTGTTGCTGCCCCCGTGAAGAATGAAGCCAATCTCACCCTCAATACGTACCCCATCGTTGTCTCGTCAATCTTTCTGCTCCCCTCTTTGTTCCTCCTTTTTTACGCTTTTTTCCTGCTTACAAAGTGGAAACTAATTTCAGGTAAGCAACATAATGGGAATCGACCTCAGGCAAGCCTCTAATGACGTAACGCTGTCGTTTCGAAAACTCCTTGTACTATGTGTAGGTTGTTACTCAGTAAATTTTATTCCTAATTAAATACTGATAATTAGAATTGGTAAGTTAAAATTTACTGTTAATAGTAAATTATGAATTTAATATTTATTCACTCACTAATTTGACCATTTTTAATTCCTATGCTTTCAAATTTGAAATTTTAATTTTGATTAAACAATAGCCATCAAATCCATCAATTAAAATAACGTAATTTAAAAAAGAAATTATAAACTAATACAACATTACACATATGATAATATAATTGTTATATAAGATTTTGACAATAACAAAATTTAACCGTTATTGCTTGGATCATAACTAAAATCTTAAATTTTAAAAAATAAAAAATAAAAATGACCAAATTAAAATATAGAATCTAAATCCGTAACTCAACTGATATCAAATTTTAACTTTTTTTTAACACTATGTTTGCTTGAAAATTTGCAGCCTTCAGTTTTTTACATAATTTTAATTATTTATTACATTTTATTAAAATTTTAATATATTTATTAAAATAATTATAATATCTGAAATTATTTATTTATTAATTAAAATTTATTTTTAAAGATGATTTTTTATTAAATGAAATAATAAATCCATAAAATTGAAACTTAAGTCGAGTTCTTCAATAACAAGATTTCACTTTATTCAATTATAGAAATCTAAATTAACAAGTTATTTCTATCAATGTCTTTTTTACTTAAAAGATAAAAAAATGTAAAATATAACAAAAATAACTATAAAAATACTTGAGAAAGAAGAGGTATTTTTTATTCTTCTACAATTATAGTTAAAAATAAAATATTTTGTATAAAATTCTTGAAAATATTTAAATTTATTAATTTAAAAAAATATATTATAAAGATGAATGTGTTAGGTCAAATTCTAAGTAAGATCCATCTACTATGTTTAACTTTAGAATTTAATATTTACACTTTAATTTAACATAATATGATTACTTTACTTTTATAATATCAATAACTAAACCAAGTAGTTGACACACTCAACGATTTCAATTAAAATATTGAGGCAGAATTTTTTTCTTAGAAATTTCATTTTAACTTATCACAATGAATTTTTTATATTAAAAAGAATTTTTTTTAAAAAAAATTCTATCTGAAGTAATTAAAAATATTAACTATTCCAACTAACTAACCTCACCAAATTATGTTAAATATGAGCATAGTAGAAATGTACCATTATTAATAATGAAAAGAAACAGAGGAGCTGACACAGTCATGGTAAAGAACCCGTTAGGACATTTCCTTTAGATACAGTAGTATAGATTGCATTCTTTGCGGTTTTGATACTGTTTTATACAGCGAGAAAGTTAGTGTTTGCAACATGTGAATTATGACTATTATATTTATAATTACGGTTCTTTTTTGGATATTAATGGGCAAGATACAACATAAGGTTTGGGATATCAAAATAAAGAATATAGTCATTTGAGTTTGACAATTATATACTCCTACTAGTATTAAAAGTACTTGCTTTCCTAGCAAGTACATTAAGACACTTATTTCCCTCGCGGAACACATGCTGCAATTGGTTATACGGAAATGTTCAAAACAATCGTACAATACGGAAATGTTCAAAACAATCGTACAATACTTAATTAAAGCATCAAGCAAAATACTTTTCTTGTTGGATACGGTACCTTAAATATAATATATTCGTTTGTACATTTATATATTTTTTTAAACAGATTGGTTAATAAGATTATTCGTGAATTAAATTAATATCATTTGTATAATGTTCTCATGTGATTTTTATATGTAAAGCAAAATAGAAACAAATATTAGTTTAATAGTTGTCAAATATTTAACTAATATTAAGCGATATTACGTGGTCGGATTATAGTACGGAAAGATAATTTATATTAATAGATGAACATAAGCATGTCCTTAGTCTAATTGGAAATTAGCAAATTGATTGAAAGATTAATATGTCGTCTATCAAATCTAATTAGGGAGATGCTTTGTCTTGGGCAGTAGAGTAGATGATTCTCAGAAGATAGAGACATAGATGTGACTGACTAGATTGACAGTATATCGGACTAGACCCAAGCATAATAGATTTTGAATTTATTTATAGATTTATTCACTTTAACGTTCATAATGTCACCTTCATAATGTTGAGAATATTGTTTACAAAATTTTGTTTGATGGAAGATTTTAATAAAATCAAGCTTACAAATATGAAATGAATGGATTAATATAAACTTTTGGTGAAAAAAATGCAAAAGTATTTGAGAGTATTGTTATGTTTTTTAAAAAATGAATTGTGCCAATGGTGAACAAATTAATCGTTCCCTCCAACCATCATTTCAAAAAAGGAAAATTGCTTACATGACCTTCGGGAAATCACTCAATAAAGACTCATCTCGACCACAATCCTATTTTCTTGTTTTCTCACATTTACCTCTAGCAATTTTGCTATTCTTACAATCTAGTCTATAAATCTTAAATTCTAAATTTTAAATTCCAGCTAATAAACACATCTAGTTAATGATATTAACCTTCTAATGAACCACTAATTCACTATTCTGCCCATTCCTCGAAACCTTCCGGTTTGACTTCTCGATGTGGCTCTATTTAAAAAATCTGGATCAAAATTGAACATCCAAAAATGAGAATGTTACATTCATTCTTCTTTGTCTAATAAAAACTTGGTAGAGATATTATGATGGTAGAGTTCCCTTAAGAAAAAAGATAGTTTGGGGATGAGGTTTAGTTTCTAGATCCAATTCCATTAAGAGTCTTGAAATTCTTTAATTGTGATAGGCCCTTTAATACGACATTTGGTAGAGCTCAAAGAGAAATTTCTATCATTGGAGAGTTTTGATCCGATTCTATCCACACCCTCTTGAGCAATTAAAGAAGGGGTAGCTTAATGGTGTTTTTGATAGATTGAGAAAATTTTAGAAAAATAGGTTATGAAAAACAATTTTTGTTACACAATGAAAATTTAAAATTTTTCATAAAACTTCACATTGATTGTGATATCTATAGTAATAAATTTCACCAAATTTAGCATTTGTGTTTCCAAGCTAGAGAGATTTTTCGAATCCTAGAGCGCTAGCGCCTAAATCCTTTTTACTTTCAACCGAATGATCTTCTCCATTAAACCCTCGAATGCTTAGAGAGTGGGCTCTATTCAAGAATCGAACATAAGATGAACGCTAAGAATTTCTAGTAGGGAAAATCAACTTTCTTTAAAAAATCCAAAACCAAAAAATTTAATATCACAAATTTGAATAATAATTGAAGGCAATCATAATCTCACAAAACTATAAATACTCATAAAAAAATGGAATTTATTTGAGTTCAAAGACATAACCCAAATAAAATTTTTACTAAAATTTGGTAGAGTATCCTCATATATTTTCCTTATGATTTTCAACAGCCCCTAATCCCTTTATATAGGAAAAAATCACAAGAATTCTACTAGAATAAGAAGAGGAAAAAAATAATATTTTAATAAAAAGTTAGACCATGGTAGTGTACATATATATGTAAGACCATAGTTGGACTATGACATTCTAATGATAAGACCATAACTGGGTTATGGCACTATGGGCGTAAGACCATGGCAAGACCGTGGCAGTGCACATGTAAGACCATAGTTGGACTATAGCATAATATGAAACATGTACCAGGGTTTCAATCGTCTTTATAGTGTTTATCAAATATGAAAAGGGATGGTTTTGACTATCGATTAAAGAAAATGGATGGTTTTGACCATCGATTAAAGAAAAGGGATGGTTTCGACCATCGTTTAGCATACTTGTGTGAGCTCCAGTAAGGGTTCTGATTGACTTCACTACGACAAATAGGGAAATGTATGATGTTCCAATGATCAAAGTATGAATATTTATGATTATGAAAGGTATGATTTAAGTGATGTTATGTTTATGTACCATATCTTACCATGTGATGATATTGCTAAGTTATGTGTTTAATCACTAGCTTGTGATTATGGTAAATGTTATGTTTATGTCTTTTGTGTTATGCAAATGAAATGGTAAGTGTTCAATATGAACCAAGACATGTGTGTATGAAACTTATTGAAATGGGCTACATAGAAAACATGATGTGTTATGAAAGATGATAAATCCAATTGGATCATGCTCAAGTATAATAGTTATCTATGTTAAGTTCACATGAATTATATTAAATTATGCTAACATGTGTTGTTGTTGGTGCTTAGGCTTATGCCAAGTTTATGATTAAATTATATCATTTTAATATTAATGAAATACATTGAAACGATAAGTGCTCAATTGGTAACGTGCTTATGTCCATGAAAAGGTGGAATAAATCAGAGTATGTAATTTCTTATGCAATGGTTGATTATGTAGTTGATTCCAAAACAGCTATGTTTAAATGCACTAGACTGTAGTCATGGTTGATGTTATGCTTATAACTTGTGTGTTATGCATATGAAACAGGTGAGGAAAGATAATGAAATGTTAAATTCATAGTTGAAATGAAATTTGATGAAAAGGGAGTAATGACTTTGAATGATGTACTATATGTGAGAAATTTACATATGCCATGGATGAATATAACTATATCATGGATAAATACACTAAGCGAGGAATTGGTAATGTTGTTTAGGCTTATGATAAGCTTTGGGAACGGAATGAAAAGAGAGTAAATTGAAAAGTGTATAATCTTATAGAAAGGTTGTTGATTATCTATTAAATCCCATAAAATCCTATCACGTTATGAATGATAAATATATGCGACATTAATGAACTTACTCATTTGTGAGTTGTTGATCATATCAATTTATGAATCTTAAGGTATTGGCATAGATTTATGTTTATTATAAAAAGTTTATTATTGAAATGGAGTATTATGCTTAAAGTTTATACAAACTTACTAAGCATACATTGCTTACGTAGGTATTTTCCTTTACTTTACAGATTATCGAAAGCTTGATCGGGTTAGAAGCTAGTCGAAAATCCATGACACTATCCATTAAATTTATCTGTAGATTTTGAGGTTTTAGTCGTGGTTATAATGGAATGTATAGGTGGACTATGTCCAATGTTTAATTGATGAGTTTGGCATGTATATTGTAACAGCCCATTTTTAGTTAAATCAAAATAGTGGTTTCGGGACCACAAATATAAGGTTAAAATAATTATTTTATTATTATTTTAATGCTTTCAGTATGATATAATGTTGGGGGTGAAAATTTCGTTAAGAAATTTTATCGTTTAATTGCTTAATTTGAGAAAAAGGACTAACTCACGTAAATTGCAAAAGTGTTGTTCTATTAGCTAAAAGTGTCTATTAGCTATGTTTTATTAAAGTTAAGTCCTTATGTTATAATTAGACCAATATTAGTATGAATGGACTTATATGGACACATTATTAGGTGTTTAAATGGTTTATTAGTAAGGTCAATTTAGTAATTTGGTTATTATCATAATAATAAATAAAACAAAACCAAATTAATGGTGGATATCATCTTCTCCACCGATTTTTGGTAGAGAATAAACACCATTTTAGGGCTACCATTTCGCTAGAGCATTTTTTTCTCATTAAAGTGCGATTTTTGTCCCATTTTTAATGATTTCTATGTTTTTGAGATCGTTGCAGCTAGTACAAACTAGCCCAAGGACTAATTTGCAAATCTGTTAAAGATTTTGAATGATTCCATTGTTGAATACATGTGTATTTTGAAGTTTCTTTGTAGATTATGAATGGTTGTTGATAGTTAAGCAAGTTTTATAAAGTGAATTTTAATGAAAATGCAAAATAGGAATTAAATTGAGAAATGTGTAAAGTTAGTGGTTAAAAGTGGGAATAAATGAAAATTATGGGCTGCTAAGGGCATTATGGTAATTTGGGTAGCATGGGTTAGTCTCTAATTTCATTAATTTGTAATTTTGTGAAATAAGGACTAAATTGTGAAAAATGTGAAATTTATGGGGCAAAAGTGTAAATGTGTTTTAAAGTATATTTTGGACTAAATTGAATGAATAAATGACTGAATAAGTTAATTTTGATTATAATTAGATCAAGAAAAGTGGAATACGGACTTGGATCGGGGAAAAGATAAAGTTATCGACTAATCGACTCGATTCGCTGTTTTAGCATTCGAGGTAAGTTCGTATGTATTATTAAGCATTGTAATAAATATGCTTTTAGTGCTTTTATATTACATAAATTGTGTATACGGGACTACAGTTATATTCAATGACAAATCGACTATTTGTGGCACTTAGTGTGCGATTCGACATAGCTTTGGCTATATATGGAACTTAGTGTGTGATTGGAGATAGCTTCGGCTATGTACGGCACTTAGTGTGCAAGATATCGAGTGTGGCACTTAGTGTGCAAGATATCCAGTATGGCACTTAGTGTGTGAGGCATTGTGTATTCAACGGCATTCCGTGTATGTATAAACTTGTTATGGATTGGTACAGGTATGTACATGTATATTATGAGCTTAAAATTGAAGAAGTTATAAAGTTTGTATATTTAAGCTTATGAATAAGTAGGTGAAAGGTTTGTTAGTAATCATAAATTACATAATATGTTTAGATTGATGAATGTTGTATTTGTGATTAGTTAAGTTATATCATACGAGCTTACTAAGCTTATTAGCTTACTTTGTGTATTTTTCCTGTGTTTTATAGTGATATCGAAGCTAGCTTAGATCCGGGGATCGTCAGAGACTTCATCGCACTATCGAACATTTATTTTGGTTCTTTTGAAGTTATGTATATATGGTATATGACATGTATAGGCTTCAGTCATTTTGAGTATGTTTGATGAACATGTATTTTTTGGCCATTTGAGTTGGCTTGTGATAATGAATTTGTTAATGTATTAAGTTGTGTAAATGACTTTGTTTTGAGTTAGGTAACTGATCTATATTGAGTGAATGAAGTTGAATTGATAATGCATGTTGGAATGGTTTAACCATATGAATTATATATGTGAATTATGTCTAGTAAAACAAGTTGAGTTGATAGGTACTTGAATAGGTAAATGACATTGAATTTAGTATTGAAATGGTTGAAATGGATATAGTATGATTGTGTATTGGTTGATGACTTTTGGCTGCATATTTGTGTCTTGAAATGGTACCAATTGGGCTTGTATAAGTATGTGCAAAATGGGTGGCTAAATGGCTTGGTAAAATGGCCTATTTTTGTCCACATGGGTAGAGACACGGGCGTGTTTCAGCCGTGTGTCACACACGGTCATGTTGCACGGTCGTGTGTCATCTGGTGTTGAAATTAAAATGAAGTCAGTATGCTCCACACGGTCTCATACATGGGCGTGTGACCGACTGTGTGGTACAAGTCAGTATACCCCCTAATTGGCTCACGACCTAGCACACGGGTGTTTGACTTGGCCGTGTTGTATAAGTCAGTATACCTTACAAGTTTGGCACAGCCTGGTACATGGGCGTGTGTGGCCACTTCGAAGGGCACACCGGCTACACACACGGGCGTGTGGTTGGCCTTGTGACCCAAGTTAGTATGTATGCCCTGTTTCCACACGGTCGGAGACACTGGCGTGTTTGGAGCCGTGTAAGGCACACGACCTGTTCACACGGGCTTGTGACCCTTGTATGGTTGAATTTTTTCTAAGTTTCCAAAAATTTTCGTATGTTATCGATTTATTACCGAACCACTTCTAAAGCATGTTTAAGGTCTCGTAGTCTCGTTTGAGGGATACTAAGATTGGTTGTGATTAAATTGTATTTGAATTGATGAATTATATGTGAAATGTGTATTTAAAAGTGTTGTAATTTCAGTAATGCTCCGTAACCCTATTCTGGCGTTGAATACGGGTGAGGGGTGTTACATATATGTCATTTTGGTTGATGATTATGGCATGAAATGTTGCCTTGGATTTGAGTTACTTAAGTTACTAATAATGTCTTGTTGGTTGTGGATAATATGATCAAATTGATGCATGGTTTTATGGCCAAAGTGGTAGGTGTTGGCATGTATATATATATGTAGTTTTATGAGTGATGACATTTTGGTGCTTAAATGTTAATATTGAAATGGTCAGGTAGATGTATGTTTTTTATGATCAATTTGGTATATTTTGTTGAGGTTTGACATATGGTCAATTGTGTTATGTCTTGGCATGATGATTTGTCGTTGTGTATATTGATTTATGCCAAAACGTGTATGTGTTTAGGTTGATTATAAGATTTATGTTTGAGGTGCCTTTTGGCATATTGGTTGTATGCAAAAATGTCATATTTATCTAGTTTTATTATACATGTTTTAGGTACATTTTTGAATGTTTGAAATAGGTGCAAATGGCTTATATGTATGAACATGTTTTGGGTGAGAGAAATCGCTTGAAAATGGCCTATTTCTTGTCTACACGGCCTGAGACACGGACGTGTGTCTTAGCCGTGTGAGTCACACGGTCATGTGTCCCATGTAGGTTTTTAAAGGTTGCATTTCAAGAATTGCACGGCCGTGTGACCGCTGTAGTATGAATTTTTCTATCTTTTTCCTTGAAATTCTAAATATTTTTGATTTAGTCCTGAATCATTTCTAAAGTGTTTCTAAGGTCTCAAGGGCTCAAAAAAGGGATGTTATGCATGTATTTGATTGGATTTTGCAATGATTGTGAAATGTTGGAAATGAATGAATTGAACTGCGTTTTTACGATAATGCTCTGTAGCCCTATTCTGGCGACAGATACGGGTTAGGGGTGTTACATAAGTGTTAAGGGAAGTTCCCTTTAACATGAACTGGTTAAAGAATAGCATTGCTCGACCTGTTTTTAAGAATCCCCATTTTGAACTGAATCTTGCATTACTAACATAGGTCTCTTTAAATTTTAGGTTTAGTAGTTATACAGACGGGGGTTCCATAATATTCCTTCGACAGTTTGAGCAATTATGTAGCATAGTTTTCTATGCAGATGTCTCAGCAGAAGTTATGAAATTGTTACTTATTCCATTTGCTCTAGAAGAACAAGCAAAGCATGGTTAGATGAGCTACCTCCAGACACTATTACCATTTAGAATGAATTCATACAATTATTTCTACGTCGAGTTGTACCAATGACTAAAGTAATTATCACATACGATGAGTTATTTGAATTCAAGCAATGTGCTATTGAAACATTGGGACAAGCATGGGAGATATTTAAATTAATTATTTGGATGATATTAATGGGCATTAACTTTGCGGTACAATTGCAACATTTCTATAATGAGTTGGATGGGCAAAACAAACGACAATTCAATATCATAGCAGATATGATTATGTATGAGATTGTGTGACATATTGTATATGCGTTGGGATGAGATTTTGTGGTTGATAGAGGAGTTCCGTGGAGTATTGGTCGCATGTTAAGTTCTCATATATTCATAGTCAGGGCACTGCATTATTTGTTATTTAACAATTCCATTGCATTATTAATTATTGGTGGTTTTACCACATCGGGCTTGAAACACCCCTAACCCGCATCCATCGCCGGACTAAGGTTAAGCGGTATTATCAAACATATCGAAACACTTCGCATTCATTTCACAAACATCATAGCATCAATCAAACATCAATATAAGTCCCTTTCTTAGGTCAATGAGACCTTAAACATGCATTAGGAAGAGGTCAGAACTAAACCGAACCTATTCAGAATTTTCAGAACTTAACAAATTCTTTCAAACTGTTAAAGTCACACACCCGTGCGACTAGGCCGTGTGTCACACACGGGCACTAGACACGCCCATGTGAACCAACCGTGCCAAAAATAGGTCCTATACTGACTTTTTCACACGGCCAGTAGGCACGCCCGTGTACTATGGTCTTGTGATACTTAGCTAGCTATTGACTTTAGCCCACGGCCATATGACACACCCGTGTGTCAAAGCTGTGTGATTTTTAAGAGGTTACTGCCAAACAAACACGACCACAAAGCACGCCCGTGGCCTTTGACAGTGTGGCACAATGCAGGCTTGGTTTAAGCCAACTTGCCACCCCATTATGGGTCAACCTACAAACAAGGAATCAAGCATACATGTACAACCCAATCAACCATTCTTTATGTTAAAATATACATCATCCATGTCATAATATTATCAATCATTTACATACTTATAAACCTTATCTTTTTATACTAAAACATAATGTAAAATTATATTAAAAACATCATCCATTCTCATACCATGAACTTCCCAAACTTGCCTTCTCCTTTATCTAATTAATACGTGCCATAATTACAAATTAACATCACATTTCATAAGCCATTATCAAATATGAGTTCAAACACAAATTAGTCAAATCTCATGGCTAACTATAAACATCACAAAACATACTTCACAACTACTAGCCTATATATGTCATACTTCAAATATTTACATTTTTAAAAGTACCAAAATGAGATTGACAGTGTGGTGACGATCCTCGACTATGTCCGAGGCTTCAGTAGCTACGATAACTGTAAAACAGACAGTAACCACACAGAGTAAGCTTTCAAAAGCTTAGTAAGCTCGTACTTAAAACATTCATAGTATATGAACATAAAATGATAACCTATGAGTATTTACACAATTTCATTCCATATAACTATATCAACTCAATGAGATTCATATACATAACATCATCTACCACTTAGGCATTATACATACCTGAAGCTTCCCGTACTTATTCACTTTTGTTCTTACCTCATGTTGAATGTTATAAGACTTTCCATAAGTTATTCGTATTTTATACACCAGCATACTTAGTGCTATAAGGTTAGCCGAAGCTAAATATATCCGCACACTTAATGCCATCTCAAATAGCCGAGACTAAGTCAGTATCGCACACTTAGTGCCTCAAATAGCCGAAGCTAGTTAAATCGCACACTTAGTGCCCAAGCTAGTTTAAATCGCACACTTAGTGCCAAAACTTTCGTTTCATCACCATATTATCCAACTCAATTATATACAACCTATGTATAATAAAGACATCAAAACATACTTAACATCATATTTTAAGTACGAACTTACCTCGTACTCGGAATTTGTCGACTCGAACTATCTACTCGATAACCTTCGACTTTCCTCGATCTAAGTCCGAATTCCTCCTTTCTTGATCTATAGGTTTTAAAAATTCAACCTTTTATTCACCAATTAATACAACTCCATCTATAAACACATATTTAGGGCATTTTACAATTTAGCCTTCATAATTTCACATTTTGACATTTTAGTCTCTAATTCACAAAATCACAAAATACACATAATTTGCATATACTTATGCTTGGCCGAATTATTCTAGTACTCATACTAGTCCACACATTTCATTTATTTCACATTTTAGTCCCTCAAAATAACATTTTCACAAATTAGCCCAATTTACCCAAATCCAACTAAAATCCAAAGACAAAACATGTAAACTCAACATCAAGCTTTCATATTTCACCATTTAACAACACAAAACTCATGAATTAATCCATGACACATTTTCAAATCATCAACAAAATCAGAAATTGAGGCATGGGCTTTATAGTACACTTATCAACGATCTCAAAAACGTAGAAATTATCAAAAATCAAAGAAAAAACGTACCCAAATTAAGCTTCCAATGTGCCGAAACCTAAAAGCCTTTATTGTTTCTTTTTCTTCTTCAATTTGGGTGGATGAACACATATATGACATGATTTTCTAATTTGTTTTCATATAAATTACTTTAATAAACATTTTCCCATTTTGCCCTTTTATAAACAATTATAAATTCACCTAACACATGCCCTTATAAGTCCATTCAAACTTCCAATGGTCAAATAACCACATAAGGACCTTCACTCTAGGAAGCCAACTCAAATAAGCACTTAAACATCTAGCACACAGCTTTTATATTTTATGCGATTAGGTCATTTTTACAAATTAAGCACACAAACAGTTAAATTTTCACACTAGACTTCCACCCATGTCAATTCACTTACTAAATACACAAAAATTAATATTAAAATATTTTTTTCTAACTTGAATTTGTGGTCCCGAAACCACTATTCTGACTAGGGTCAAAACCGAGCTATTACAGGGCTTTGCTCATATATGTTGGAGTTTGGCAGACAAGTTATAGAGAACTCGTGGTGTGTAATAGCCCATTTTTTAGTGGTGTTGGAAATAGTGATTTTAGGGCCACAAATCTGACAAGTAAGTTTGTAAATGTTATTATTTAATATTTACGAGTCAAATATGGTATTAAAATAAATTTTGAATTGGCAATTTATGTTATTTGAATGAATAATTAGGTTTAAATGGTATGACCCTAAAGTCAAGTTGTTTTAGAAAATAAGGTATAGGGACATCATTTCTATAAACGTAGCCGTAAATATTTAATAAAATATGTAACACCCTAAACCCAGCTTAGACATTATGGCCGAATCTGCAATGTCACATTGAAGTGTTTTTCAAAAAATATAATTATTGAAAATCAGTTCTATATAAAAAAATATCTTTTTGACGAAAATTTAGGATATCTTGTTTATTGTTAAAACTCAAGTCGTTTTAGCAAAATTTTAATCATATTAGATTGTTATTACACTTTAAACAATGTTTGTTGCGGATGCTTTCAAAATATGTTGCGTAAGCGTGGTGGTTTAGAAAAAAACATTTACTTTTTTAGAAAACCCGTGTCCTACTTCTAACATATTTAAATCAAAGTAATAAATCCCAAATTAAAATAAAAACTTAAAGAGGCCTTATTACAAAACAAATACCCAAATTAAATTACTTATAAATTAAAAGTTAAAAATGGAAGCAAATGCGATTGTGTGGCCACCTTCGAGTCCCTTGCAACACCGATCCGCCTAAGGATTACCTGTGCAGAAAAAAGAAGGTTAAGTTTATGAAAACTCAGTGTGTAATCCCTTAACAATAGTCAGTCATACAGTAGGCATTTACAGCCTGGGCCTAAGCCCATTTCAGTAAAAGTTTAATTTCAGTTAAAGCCTTAGCCCATTACAGTATCAGAATCAGTGTGGGCCTTAGCCCAATTCAGTAGTGGTCACAGTACAGATATGAAATCAAAAATCCTACCCCACCAGCCTTTACCCACCACTCTGTCCAGCCCTACACACCATGTGGGGATAAAATCAACCCACCCATTCCTACACACCAAAATTAGCACCAATGGCGACACTAAACAGAAATTGCAGTAGAGCTACCAGTACAGTACACTTCCTCTAATCATAATAACCCATCCCCATGCAACATATCATAATATCATGCATGTATGCAACATGTATAAAATGGCATGCTCAATATAATCATAAATCTCATATGGACATAATAGTCATTTTATCTTATAAGGCATAACAGGCATTTATAAATTTTGGGGTTGAGGTATGCTTACTGACCTAAAGTAGGTCCACAATCGTCTCGAGTGACCCGTGCAACCTTAACAGTCAAACAGTGAAAATGGGCCCAAGGCCCATAATGTAGGCCCATGTGGCCCACAAGCCCAAATCTGGCCTTGGCCGTGTGAACTACACAGTCTGGCCTAATATTTTCCATTCGTTCGTGTGGTTTACTTGTGTGGGGCCCATGAGCTCGTGGGGCCCACACAGCCTATTTCGGCCCAACATGGCCTAAAACGGCCTAAGCCCATGAAATTGCTCATGGTAGCCTTTACAATCAAATGCCCATGTTTACTCGTTCAGTTTACCGTACGAGCGAGCGGTATGCCCATGTATCATTAATAGTCACAATTGTCGGCTTTTGCCGATTTACGATTGGGCAGTGTTTACACATCTGTTCACAAAAACATGCGAATAGTCCACAAGTACTCCAACCTATATCCAATCACAAGTTTTGGTTAATTGCATCCCAATCGACCTATCCAATACCCCCACCAAAATACTTGTCCAAAAGCTTACCTCTCACTTGATTAGATTAGTCGATTATGGCTTGCTCACTGAATCCGTTTGTAAGAGACTAAGCAATAGGCCTTAGGGGTTATCTGAATTCCAACCAACACTTATCAACCATCAAACAAATGAACGGTTTGAACTAGACTAAAAGTCACTTACCAAAAATGCAGAGTCTAGATTAGAAGAAAAGAACAATTGACCACACCCACACAAAAGTCAAAAGTACAGAGAATGATAGAGGCAAAGTGGAACGATTGTACCTTTATCAGAAAATGACAACACAGGAAGATGTTAGATGAAGCTATTAGTGTGAACGAAAGAGAGAAAGAGAAAAGAATTACCACGTACCCACACTGGTCAAAATACAATAGTCCAGAACCGAAAGAGTAGAAGGGAAGTATTCAGCTTAGCCATTAGTTGCAAACAGGAAGGAGTTGTGAGAGAAAAGAAGACAAGGTATTCAGCTAAGGGACAACAATCGATTGGGAGAGAAAAGGAGAAGGGAATCGGCCTAAACCAAGAGCTAGCAACCAAAAGAATAGAATGTGAGAAATAGGTTATTGGGCTACACTAGCTAAGACGAAGAGAGGGAAAGAGCAAGAAGCAATTGGTCCAAAAAGAGCACAGTTGAGAAAGAGTGAAAGAAGAGAGAGTTCAGCCAAAAAGGGAAAGAATCAATAGTAAAAATGATAGCCCAAAATCAAAGTAGGCAAACTGCAAGTTACCCTAAAGGAACTCTAAGACAATCGACCACCAAGCAAAAGAAAACCCCAAAAGCATACAGAAACCGAAACTTGAGAGAGAGTAGCGAAGCTCAGTCGAAATCCTGTGTGCCTATAATCCAATTTTGGCACAACACCTTCTCTCCCTTCAACTCCCCACAATTTCCTCCCCAAAACTCTCCACAATCATTCAAACCGACCACTCCTCTATCTACCTCTCATATCTCCTCCTAAAATCACTCTAACCTTCCCACAACTCAGACTTTTAATGGAACACAAACTCTAGCCGTCTAGCTCAGCAAAATTTTATTCCCTTTGCGCCTGCAAGGATTCGAACCTCAGTTTGCTGGCATAAATAACACGCCACTTGATCCCTAGACCAGCAGGCTCTTTATGTCATAAAATCCTAATATTTATTTAAGAAGCCTATTGACTAGAAACATGGCTTATTAAAGTAAGAACAAAATTTTTGCATAATTGAAGGCTTGAACCGAAGACTTCTCAAACACTCCTAGAACACATAACCATTGAAGCAGATACACAGTTGTGTGACACAACATACATAAATAAATACTTATATTTTAGGGTGTTACAAAATATTTACAGAATGTTATTAAAGTTGTATTATTTTTTGGTTAAGAAATTTTATTGTTTGGATAGCTAATTAAAGAAAAAGGACTAAATTGTAAAAGGTGAAAAACTTGTTAATTAATACATTTAGGTGATTTAATAGCTTAAGTATCATAAGAGGGAGGACTTATGTGGAAAATAAATTGGATGGTAAAAGGAATAAAAGTAGTCAAATAAAACATATTTTAATGGCAAAATGGTAAGTAACATGAAAATTAAAACAAAATAATTAGAAAAAGATATCATCTTCTTCTTTATTTTGCTTCATGTTGGCCGAATATGCCTTAAGGGAGAAACCTAATGTTCCGTTGGTTTGAAACTTTGCATGGGTAAGTTTGTGTACTCATTTCTTGTAATTTTTATATTTTTGAGATCGTTGTAACTAGGTCCAACTAGCCCGTACCTTCGTTTTTGAATGTGTTAAAAATTTTAAAAGTTTCCATTGATGAAATTGAATTTCTTTTTTTTGATAAACATGTGTTTGAAGCTTTGATTGTGGTATTTGGTTGTTTTGTGAAGTGATTTTTGTTAGATATTGATTTAAGGATTAAATTGTTAAAGTGCCAAAATTTAAAGGTTTGATGGAGAATTTAATGTTTAATAGGGACTATATTAGGGCCTAGAATATTCAGTTATAATATGATCTTGAGGAAAATGGTCAATTTGATGATTTTCGGGTAAATGGACTAAATTGAAAAAGTTGTGAAAGTTAGGGGCAATTATGTAAATTTAAAAAATAAAATGATATAAAATGTAAAGTAAATTGGAATATGAAATGTAAGCTGATAATTGAGAATACCTTTTAGATTAAGAACGAGTGAAAAATCAAGGAGAAGAGAAAATTACCAAATAGCCCCTGAACTTAGTTATTGCTGCAATTCAGTCAGGTAAGTTTGTATGAACTATAATCATTTTAATGCTATATAAATTGAATGTTTGTTATGTCATTTTAATGCAATTGAATTATTTTATAAATGTACCAATGCTATGATGAATTGGCGGCTATTAAGTGCCGGTTGAACCTTAGGAATTTGTAGGATACAAATGAATTGTCATTAGGGATTTCATGTTTCGAATACTGGCCCTGAATGTCCTACCGATGGCTGAGGTCCTGCATTTGTTGCAGAGTCTCCACAAATTGTGTTAGCAGCATCGTGTAGTTTACATTTTGACCCACAGCTCGTGTGAGCAGGCTCATTTTATAGCTTCTGTGAGCATTGATGTAAATGAAAGGTTACAATTATATGTAAAGGCACACTTCGCATGAGCTTTCTCGAGTATCTGATCTAATTCTAGAAGGTTCAATGGGTAAAAAAATGGAATGAAATGGTAAGTTCACAATTGAGATGTAACATGATGTAAAGATTGACGAATTAAATGATGTACTTATATATAGAAAATCTACTTATGTTATGGACGAACTCATTTATATTATGGATAAGTGCACTAACTTGTGATTTGATGATGTTTAGGCTTATACTAAGCATTTGGAAACGGTAAGTAAGCTAACGGAATGAAACATGATCATATGGTAATAATGATGAATTAAATGTTATGTTTATATATATGTGGTTGATTTCATATGTATCATGATCAAGTATGCTAACTTGTAAGTTTGATGGTGTTATATAGGCTTTATGTAACATCCCAAATTAGGGTCCAGTCGAAATAGTGGTCTTGAGACCACAAATTCAAAAATAAAAATAAGTATTTTATGATTATTTGATGATCCATGATATGATTACATGTTTGTGTGAAGTTTCCATGAAGAAATTCTATTCTTAAGATGTCCAATTTGACTTTAGGGACTAAATTGAATAAGTTGCAAAACTTGTGTTCTAGAAGCTTTAGGCATGAAATTGTATTGGATTATTAATTAGAAGTCCTTAAATAGCAATTAGACTAAGTTCTAAAATTTTGGACAAAAATGGGCATGAATAAGAAAAATTGGAAAGAAAGGCCTTAAGGGCATTTTTGTCTTTTGGTAAATAAAAGAATAAAAAGGGAAAAAGAAAGAAAAAATTTTCCATCTTCTCCAAGTGCTAACCGAAATTCTCAAGAAGCCATAGCTAGGGTTTTTTTTTCATCTTTCAAGCTTGATTGTAAGTGCTCCCTAGCCTCGTTTTTAATGTTCTTTACATTTTTAAAGTTGTCATCAACCGATCTAGCTATTTCTACCATTATTTTGAGTTAGGGTTCATGTATGAAATTTGACCAATGTGTGCAATGGTTGTATTTTGATGTTTAATGGAGGAATATGAATGTTTGATGTGTGATAAAAATCTTTTGCTAAGTGATTTTTAGTGAAAACACCTAAAAAGGACTTTTTTGTAAAAAGGCGTAAAAATGAGTGGTAGAAATGTGAAATAAAGGAAAATATTGGCTGATATGAGATGAAATATGAATTGGCTAGGCTTGGATAACCAAGAAATTGGATGCATTTCATTTTACGAGCCTAAGGACTAAAGTGTAAATAAGTGAAAAGTTAGGGGTAAAAAGGTAATTTTACCTAAGCATGTGTTATGGGTCGAAATGAGTAATGTGTGTATTGAACAAATTGAATTTGGCATTATGGATCAAGAAAAACATGATTTGAGTTTTGATTGAGGGAAAAACAAAGTTTATGAGGATTAGGCTCGTTTCTATCGTTTTGTACCGAGGTAACTTCATTTGCAAATAATGCAACATGTACCATACTTTAAAATGTTTTAATATTGCATGTATAGTAGGTACATACATAATTAATGTGATGTAGTATCATGTGTTTATTGCCAAAATTTTATCATGAATTATGCTCTGCTTATTCCATGACTACGTGATTGGTGTTATGAGTATCGAAATCGACATTATGAGCAAGTTCGACAAGAATGTGTTATCGAAGAATCCCGTTTGAACCTTAGGAATAGTTTAAGATACAAGTGACATGTCACTAGGAATTATGTGATCTGAACTCATTGAGTTGTGGTCTAAGTTCATGATACATGTGACATCTAAAGTCATTGAAATGTGTTCATGTACCACCCCTTACCCGAGTTCGACGCCGATACTGGGTATGAGGCATTACCATTCACAAATCACATACACATGTGCTAAGTTAGATTATACGAGCCCGTTAAAATTTAAAACTTTTTCGAACTTGTTTAAACTCCTCAATATGGGCCTAAGAGGCATCAAACATCCATTGGCAGCCATTCAGAACCAAGTCGGGTCCGTAAATCGACTTTATAAAAATGACCCTTGAAACATGGAACACGCCTGTGTAGAAGGGAAATAGGGAACACACCTTTGTGGAAGGGCAACATGCCCGTGTGGCCACTATGACATGACCGTGCTGATGGCCAGTGTGGTTCATACAGCCTAAGCACAAGGGGACACGCCCGTGCCCCGAACCTATACAAATTAAATTTTAAATTCGACCTTATAGGGGTTTTCACACGGCCTGACAGACGCTTGTGTCTATGGCCCGTGTCCCTCACACGGCCATGACACCCCCGTGTTCTAGCCCATGTCTAAAAACCTTAACATTCTGTTTCTAACGTTAGCATCCAATAAGGGGCACATGGCCAAGGCACACGCCCGTTGCCAGAGGCCGTGTCCTCTACATGGCCAAGGCACACGCCCATGGCCGGAGGCCGTGTCCTCTACACGGCTGAGATACACGGCCGTGTCTCTGCCCATGTGTTTACTACCATGCATACTTACTTGCAAAATTTACGTGCAGGGGACATACGGCCAAGCAACACACTCATGGGGCTGACCGTATGTCACACACGGCCTAGACGTACGCCCGTGTGTCTACCCGTGTGGACAAAATAAGGCTATTTACCAAGCCTTTTTGCCACCCTTACTTGCACTAACAAAATAAGGCTATTTACCAAGCCTTTTTGCCACCCTTACTTGCACTAACCTACATAACATCTAACAGAACAAATCCACACAACAATATAAGGTCTAATCAGCCATATAAGGCTTTATCTCATTCATGAAAATATCATCATTTGCATATATCAATAATAAACATTAGCATTATCCATGGCTTTATACAAAATGAAAGGATTCATCCCAAGCCAACACATTTGGTCGAATTAACATTGACACAAAACTCAAAAGTCTAAGCCCTATACATGCCATATTCAAAATAATAAAACCAACTATACCAAGTGCTTTGGTTAATAGTGTGATCGATGCCTCCGACGTCCGATGATCTTCGAGCTAATTAGGCTGCACTATAAGAAAATGGAAAAGAGAGGGAGTAAGCATAAAGCTTAGTAAGTTGCATGCAAATAAATATAACAACAACTTTACCATTCATCATCATGCTCATAATACAAAAGTAGGCATAAGCACAACTTACTCATCACCATCCAATATAATTCACATAGCATATATTAAGCTCAAACCTCATACATTTCAAATAGGTACCTGTACCACTCACAACATGGTTATACTTTTCTCGTTTAACTCAAACTGTAACTCTCATCGTTGAACCATTTGGAATGCTATCGGATATTTACCAAGCCTCAAGCATAAGGTATAATACCAATGCCATGTCCCAGACATGGTCTTACACTAACTATCGAAATCGAGGTCGATGCCATGTCCCAGACTTGGTCTTACACTAGCTCTCACATATCTGTGCTGATGCCATGTCCCAGACATGGTCTTACACTGACACATCTCGTAGCTGATGCATGTCCCAAACATGTCTTACACTAGCTCTCGTCTCAATGTCGATGCCATGTCCCAGACATGGTCTTACACTGGCTCTCATAATGTGGCCGATGCATGTCCCAGACATGTCTTACACTGGCACACAAATAACCCGAATGTCATGGCATGAATATCTGATTTATTTCCTAAGGTTCAAACAAGAGTTCTACTATCTCAATATTCATCATACATAATCATTTCCACAAACAAGCAATTTATGCTATATCAATTCAAACACATATAATAACAATGTAGTTGTATTATTTACATACAACTTACCTCGGTACTCAAAATGTGGCAACTAGTTGATTTAATCTAGTTGCTTGGCCTTTCCCCGGTCTAGGTTCAGATTTTTTATTTCTTGATCTAAAATGACAACAATTATTCATTTAATCATCAATTAAATCTAAACGCTCAATAATTTATGATTTGGGCAAAATGACCATTTTGCCTCTAGACTTTCACAAAATGACCATTTTACCCCTAGGCCCGAAAATTGATTTTTATCGAGTTTCCTTATTAGTCAAGCCTAACTGACTATTTATCTCTATTATGACAACACAAAATTTTCTATATTTCATAACATTACTATCTATTTTACAAACTTTACAAAATGGTCCTATTAGGGTTTTCATGAGAAGCCTCTTCACAAAAGTTGTTCATTTCACAATCATGATTCATTTTATTCCATAAAATTTTAGAAAACAACATGAAAACTCTCATGGTAAAACCCTAGACTTCCAATAAAAAAATTTCCTAATGTTGAAAAGGTTCCGAAAGTTCTCGTTTAGTCCCAAACTATCTTCAATGTATGTTTTGGGCCTCGTGGGCTCATATAAGGGACAATTTCCATATGTATGAATGAAATTGATTTGAAAAAAAATTTTATGGCCCGATTTTGTATGTGTGCTTGTGTTAAAGTTTGGTAACGCCTCGAACCCTGCCCTGGCTTGGGATACGGATAAGGGGTGTTACATTTAGTGGTATCAGAGCTATATTTAGTCAATTCTTGAACTAACGTAACATGTGTATGAGTCTAGCTATACATGACATACATTTACTATGATAGTGTGAAGGCTCCTAATAATTTAAAAAATGTGTTTTCATATAGTCAATGGATCCCAAGAGAACAGTAGCGGATGATGTTGAAAGTAACGCGCCTGCTCCCACTGAAGGAGCAGTGCCATCTGATAGTAGACCCACGACTGTTAGTAAAGGAGGAGGAGGCAGAGAAGCCTTTCTCCACATGATGGATTCCTGGTACACGGAGTTCGTTCGAATGAACCCGAATGTACAACCTACTCCACCCCCTCCAAATCCCCAACTTGTACCTCAAGTGCCTCAAGGTGTAGATTTTATGAGGTTTCATAGAACCCCAATTAATAGAATTCGAAAGCAAGGAGTCGAGGAATTTAGGGCCAATGCCGATGATGATCTTGAAAGGGCAAAATTTTGGCTCGAGTACTCCATTCGAGTATTCGATGAGCTATCTTGCATACTTGATGAATGCTTGAAGTGCGCCATTTCATAGTTGAGAGATACGGTATACCATTGGTGGAAGATACTAGTTTCGATGGTACCGAAAGAAAGGATCCCATGGGAATTCTTTTAAGAAGAGTTTTAAAAGAAATACATCAGTGAGCAATTTATCGATTAGAAGTGTAAAGAATTTCTTGATTTGAAGCAAGGTCGCATGCAGTTACCAAGTACGAAAGAGAGTTTATTCAACTCAATAAATATGCTCGTGAGTGTGTATCCTTCGAGGCTAAAATGTGTAGAAGTTTCGAAGATAAACTTAATGAGGACATTAGAGTGTTAGTAGGTATTCTTGAGCTGAAAGAATTTATTGTGTTCGTTGATTGGGACTGTAAAGCTGAGGAACTGACCAAGGAAAGGAGAAAAGCTGAGGCTGAGGCTAGAGATATGAGGAAGAGGCCAACGAGCAAGTCACTTCCATCCTAATCTATGAAATCTAGAGATATGTATTCTCGTTCTCATGTTTTGGCTGGACATTCATACAGAAATCGTAAGAAGCAAAATTCTGGTTTTAGATCTCAAGCTACATCTGTGGCTAGTGTGGGTAACGATAGAGCTCCCAAACTCGAGTGCCAACAATGTGGTAGAGGTCATTTTGATAAGTGTAGGGTGAGCGATGGATCTTGCTTCCGATGTGGTTCTCAAGACCACTATATCAATTACTGTCTTGAGATGGCCGAGAAAAAAAGTTTCAGAGTACAAGGCCAGGTAGTACGACTATAAAGGAAAGACCTTCGAGAAATGCCGGTAATGGGGCTAGTAGTAAGAGTGTAACAAGAGATACGATAGTGAGATCCAAAGCTAGAGCTCTAGCGAGAGCCTATGCCGTATGAACGCGTGAAGACGCATCTTCTCCCAATGTGATTACGAGTACTTTTTCTGTCTATGACACTTCAATTATTGCCTTGATTGATCCTGGTTCTACTCATTCATATGTGTGCATGAAATTGGTATCTAGCATGAATACGCCTTTTGAGTCTACGGAGTTTATGATTAAAGTGTCAAACCCATTGTTTTGGTTGATAAGCTATGTAAGAAATGTCCTTTGATGACTAGAGATCATTGTTTTCCAGCTGACTTGATGTTATTGTCGTTTGATGAATTTGATGTTATATTAGACATGGATTGGTTGACATTTCATGATGCCATAGTGAATTGTAGACAAAAAGTTATTGAATTGAAATATGAAAATGGTGAAATTTTCCGAGTTGTATCAGATGAGTCAGATAAGTTGCCAATTGTGATTTTTTCTATGTCTACTTGGAAATGTATGAGAAAGGGATGTGAAGTTTATTTATCTTATGTGTTGTTCGAAAGAGTCTGAATCAAAGATTGAATCAATGCCTGTTGTATGTGAGTATCCAGATATGTTTCCAGAAGAGCTACCTGGATTACCTCCCGTTAGGGAAGTTGAGTTTGGTATTGAGTTAGTCCCTGGTACAGCACCTATCTCGATTTCTCCATATAGAATGACCCCGACGGAGTTGAAAGAATTGATGTCACAGTTGCAAGAATTGACCGATAAAGGTTTTGTAAGACCGAGCTTTTCGCAGTGGGGTGCTTCAGTATTATTTGTGAAAAAGAAAGATAGATTTATAAGGTTATGTATAGATTACCGATAGCTCAATAAGGTAACAATTAAGAATAAGTATCCTTTGCCAAGGATTGATGAGTTGTTTGATCAATTGAACGGAGCGACATGGTTTTCAAAGATAGATTTGAGGTCCAGTTATTACCAATTGAGAGTAAAAGACTCGGATGTGCCGAAAACTACTTTTTGACGAGGTATGGTCATTATGAATTTCTTGTCATGCCTTTTGGTTTAACAAATGCTCCTACTGCATTTATGGGCTTGATGAACTGTATTTTCCAACCATATTTGGATAAGTTTGTTGTTGTTTCCATTGATGACATATTGATTTATTCTCGTGATGAAGCCGAGCATGCTGAATATTTGAGAACTGTTTTGTAAACCTTGAGAGAAAAATAGTTGTATGCTAAGTTTAGTAAGAGTGAGTTTTGGCTTCGAGAAGTTGGATTCTTGGACCATATTGTTTCGAGTGATGGTATTAGAGTTAACCCGAGTAAAATCTCTGCTAATGTCGAATTGAAACCACTGAGGAATGTAACTGAGGTTAGAAGCTTTCTAGGCTTGGCTGGTTATTACAAATGGTTTGTTAAAGGATTCTCCATGATTGCTACTCTGATGAAGAAGTTGTTACAGAAAGATGTCAAGTTCGAATGGACAGAAAAGTGCCAACAGAGTTTTGAAAAGTTAAAGGCATTGTTGATTGAGGCTCCGATTTTGGTACAACCCGAGTCAAGTAAAAAATTTGTGATTTATAGTGATGTTTCTTTAATTGGTTTGGGATGTGTACTTATGCAAGAGGGTAAAGTCGTAGCTTACGCTTTGAGGTGGTTGAAGCCTCACAAGAAGAACTATCCAACACATGACTTAGATTTGGCCGCCATAGTGTTTGCTTTGAAGAGTTGGCGACATTATTTATTTGGTGAGAAATGTCATGTCTATACCAATCATAAAAGTCTTAAGTACTTGATGAATCAAAGGGATTTGAACTTGCGGCAACGAAGATGGTTGGGATTGTTAAAAGATTACGAGCTTGTGATCGATTACCATCTGGGTAAGGTGAACGTGGTCGCCGACGCATTGAGTAGGAAGTCGTTGTTTGCCTTGAGGGCTATGAATACATGGCTGACTCAGTCCGATGATGGTTCGATTCTAGCCGAGTTGAGAGCTAGACCGACTTTTCTTCAACAGATTTATGATGCTTAAAAAGTTGATAAAGAGGTACAAGCTAAGAGAATTCAGTGTGAGTCCAATAGTGAATCAAAATTTCTGAGTGACTCTGATGGTTGTTAGAGATTTCGTGGTAGGATTTGTGTTCCAAAGGACACTGAGTTGATTCGGAATATTCTACATGAGGCACACAACGGTTGTTTGTCAGTTCATCCGGGCAGTACAAAAATGTATAATGACTTAAAGAAAACGTATTGGTGGAATGGTATGAAAAGAGATATCTCAGAGTTCGTATTAAAATGCTTAGTTTGTCAACAAGTAAAGGCTGAACACCAAGTACCTTCAGGTTTACTTCAGCCCATCATGGTTCCCGAGTGGAAATGGGACTTGATTACTATAGATTTTGTGACGGGGTTGCCTTTTAACTCCGAGAAAGAAAGATGCCATATGGGTTATTGTCGATAGATTGACTAAATCGGCTCATTTTATCCCTGTACGAACTAATTTCTCACTTGATAAGTTAGCTGAATTGTACATTGGTGAAATTGTTAGACTTCATGGAGTACCTATATTGATTGTATCTGATAGAGATCCGAGATTCACATTACGATTTTGGAAAAAGTTACAAGAAGCTTTAGGTACAAAGCTAAATTTTAGCATTGCTATTCATTCATAGACGGATGGTCAACCTAAACGAGTGATTCAGATCTTGGAAGACATGCTCCGATGCTGTGTATTAGAATTCCAAGGTAGTTGGGAAAAGTACCTGCCGCTAGTGGAGTTTGCTTATAACAATAGTTATCAGTTGAGTTTGAAAATGGCGCCTTATGAAGCACTGTACAAACGTAAGTGCCGAACACCTTTATATTGGACAGAGCTAAGAGAAAATTAGATTCATAGAGTTGATCTAGTCAAAGAAATCGAAGAGAAGGTGAAAGTTATTCATGATTGTCTGAAAGCTGCTTCAGAAAGACAGAAATCCTATGTGGATTTAAAACGAAAAGAAAATGAGTATCAAGTTGGTGATAAAGTATTTTTGAAAGTGTCTCTATGGAAATAGGTTTTGAGATTTGGCAAGAAGGGCAAGTTGAGTCCTCATTTGATAGGGCCGTATGAGATCACCGAGAGAATAGGGCTGGTTGCCTATCGGTTGGCTTTGCCATCCGAGTTGGAAAGGATTCACGATGTGTTTCATGTGTCTATGTTACACTGATATAGATCAGATCCTTCACATGTAATTTCACCGACAGAGGTTGAGATTCGACCAGATATGACTTATGGTGAGGAACCGGTTAAGATTTTGGCTCGAGAAGTCAAACAGTTGAGAAACAAAAGTATTGCCTTGGTGAAAGTGCTATGGTAAAGACATGGGGTTGAAAAGACTACATGGGAGCTCGAGGAGGCCATGAGAAAGCAATATCCAAACCTTTTTACCGGTAAGATTTTCGGGGATGAAAATCCCTAAAGGGGGGAAAGTTGTAACATCCCAAATTAGGGTCTAGTCAGAACAGTAGTTTCAAGACCACAAATTCGAGAACAAAAATAAGTATTTTATGATTATTTTATGATCCATGATATTATTACATGTTTGTGTAAAGTTTTCATGTAATAGCCCAAAATTGGGTCTGGTTGAAACAGAGGTTTCGGGACCACAAAATCTAAGATATAAATAATTATTTTATGATTATTTTGAGGTCTATGATATGATTGCATGATTGTGTGAAAATTTCGTGAAGAAATTCTATGCATAAAGTGTTTAATTCGAAGTTAGGGACTAAATTGAATAAGTTGCAAAACTTGCATTCTAGAAGTTTCTAGTATGAAATTGATTTGAAATATTAATTAGGAGGTCTTAAATAGAATTTGACCAATTTCTAAGTTATGGAAAAAAATTGGACATGGATGGAATTTTTGGAAAGTTTAGTAGTAAGGGTATTTTGGTCATTTAGGGGTAAAATGAATTAAAGTATAAAATTAAAAGCCAATTTTGCTCATCTTCAACCCCATGGCCGAATATAGCAAGGAGAAACCATGGCTAGGGTTTTTCAAGTTTCCAAGCTCGATTGTAAGTCCGTTCTAGCCTCGTTTTTAATGATTTTTACGTTTTTGGAGTCCCGGTAACTTGATTTAGCTTATGCTAGCAATAATTCAACCTAGGGTTCATATTTGGAAAAATACCCATAGTTAAAATTTGTGTATTCTGGTGTCTTATGATACAATATGAGGTTTTAAATTATGTTATACAACTTGTGCTACTCGTTTTTTAGTGAAAACGAGCAAAAGGGCTTAATCGGTAAAAATACCTAATAGTTATAAGTATATGTTAGAGTGAGAATTTGATGTTGCCATAGAAGGGAAAAGTGATCAGCATGTCATAAAACATAAGAATAAGGGATGAAGTTTAATTTCCGAGCCTAGGGGCAAAAGTGTAAATATGCAAAAGTTTAGGGGCAAAATTGTAATTTTTCCAAAGTTTGAGTTAAGGACTGTTTTGAATAGTACATTAATTAAATAAGTAAAATATGATGTTTTAGATCCCAGAAAACGAGATTTGAACCTAGAATGAGAGAAAAATCGAAAATTGGGAAAGTTGGTAAAATGGCCGTTTTAATATCAAGGTAAGTTCATATGTATAATAAGCATTAATTTATGCATGTTTCAATGTAAAATTGATATATTTACTATGATCTCCGAGGTGTTGAAAGTATGTAAGTTGGTATGATAATAATACAACAATAATGCTGTAATTTATATTTGAAAGTTAAATTTAGTGAATTAATTGAATTATGTTAAATTAAATGATTATGGTGCCAAGTTTATGAATTGATTTAAAAATATGTCTATGGTACATGAAGTGCATTGAATTATCATACATAAATGTGATTTCTATGATTATGGATATTATGGGAAATTGTAAGTTATTGCATTGAATTATCATACAATGTGTAATTTAATGTTATTGCATTGATATTAAATGAGATGTAAGTTTATATGTAAGTAATACATCACTATTACTTGTATTATGATATTTTATAAAAATATTGGAAATATGTTTGTGGATAATTACTTGATTGGTGAAATTGTTGGAAAAGAGAGAGAAATCCCGGTTGAACCTTCGAAAAGATTGGATGATACAGATGGTATGTAGCTAGGTCACATGTATAGTGCTGAGTGCACATCATGTGTACAAGAGAGCTACGGGATATATGTAGCTAGGTCGCATGCGTGGTTCCAAGTGAAGGACACCATGTAGACAAGAGAGCTACGAGATAAACTGGCTAGGTCACATGGGTGGTACTAAGTGTTCACCATGTGTACAAGAGAGCCGAACTATATGATGGGTGGAGCTATGTGCTGAAACCACCAAGTATCGAGGATTGATCCGAAGTGTTCAACGGGAGACTCTCTATGTATTGCTTTGTGATGAATATGTGCAGGAACTTGGTTATGTGAATGATGTGTTCATTAAGTGACCAGGATGTGGTAAGGTTATAAACAAGTAAGTTATACATGAGGATGATTTTATGGTGACCTTGTGATCATGGGCCTATACTTGTGATGTATGAAATGTGGTGAAAATGATTTGTGATATGTATGTTAATGTGACAGCCCTAAAGTGACCCTAGTCGGAAAGCGGTTTCGGGACCGCTAAACCGAGTCACCAAATTATTTGAATGTGATATTTATGGTCTAAAATATGTGAATATGAATGTGCGAAAATTTTAAGCTTCGATTTAGTTAATTGCATGTGAATGTAGTACACAGGACTTGTGTGACACTTTTGAAATGTGATAGGCTAATCTATAAGGATCTAATAGTTCATGTAATCAAAAGGGAGGACTTGCATGTCAATTTTCCCCCCTAATTAGTAGTGGCCGGCCATGAGCATGAGGGTGGACAAAATTTTATGGCTAAAACATGTCATAAACATGTTGGGTTAATGCTTCATGTAAGGAATAATAAAATAAAGAGCATGGGCAATAAAGTATTAGTGTTAGTAGGATGAGAATAAAAAAAAGAAAGAAAGAATGTGTGTGATTGTTTCCCCCCCATTGCCGTGAGTTGAAGGAAAGAAAACAATAAAAAAAAGTGTTCATCCTTGAACATCTTTGGCCGAAAACTTTAAGGAGAAAGGAAGAAGAAAGGTTGAAGAGGTTCGGCCATGCATGTAACTAGGCTAAGGTATGTTTGATGTTGCTCCATGAGATTCATGTATATTTTAGTAGTTAGCTTGAGTTCTAACTAGCCCATGGTTCAAATCTTTACTATGTCATGGAGATGATATTCGGCTAAGGTGGATTTGTGTTGATGTCATTTGCATGCTAAAAGTGAAGCTTTGTAATAATGCATGTGATGGTGGATTGATGATTCTTGAATCTTCTTTTTAGCATTTTTGAGTGAGACATTAAGTTCTTTGTTTAACCATGACCAAAATTGAAATGGTATGGTGTTGTGATGCATTCGGTCATGGTAGGAAGTAGAAGAGAAATATGGTTGTTGTTCACGTTATTTGGATGAGAAATGGTAGTAAGGTGAAGTGCAAATGTTAGTGTTTGATTTACTAGTGTATATATGTGTATTGGCCAAGCTTTGAACTTGAAACAAAATGGGGTTTAGTCAATACAAGTGACCATACTTGTAGAATGTATTAAGTGTTGCAATCGGCCTCAACATAGACATGCATGTTCGGCCACATGAATGAGTACATAAGTTGATGTGTATGTTCGGCCATAGGTAAGCATATTGATGGCTTTATCTTGACTTAGAAAATCGGCTAAGGGGAATATTAGCTAATATGTTGAATTCGATTCGTGATTTCGTACATATGTGACTCTAATGTCTAATGTATATATGGGCTAAGTACCTTGAACTTCTCTTTTGATGTTCGAATGAATTGTATTAAATTGCTTAATGTGATTAAAAATGCGTATGACCATTTTGTATTTGAGCTAAAGGTGGCCATATGACCCATCAAATTCATTGTCATGTTCGGCCATAAGCTAGCATAATGAGACTTTAATAAGTTAAATTTGTTTGAATTAGCTCAAGAGCTTAGAGGACCAAAGTTGGATAAGGGAAAGGAAAAAGTGATCGAATAGCCGCCGAAATTGTTCGACAACATCCGAGGTAAGTTTTCGAGTAATGGAGCTTAGATTATGATTCGATTAGATTATGTCTTAAGTAAATCAAATCATGCTCTTTGTATGTGGCTATTGAGCCGAAATTTGTAAGTGTGATAAGTGTTTTGTGTTTGAGCTTTGGTAATGAAAATGAAATATGGATGTGTCATGATTTATTGATATATGTGCATGGTTATTCGAATGATATCCGGGCTAAGTCCCGAAGGCTTTTGTGCTAGGTGACTATAATCGGACTAAGATCTGAAGGCATTCGTGCGAGTTGCTATATCCGGGCTAAGACCCGAAGGCATTTGTGCTAGCGATTGTATCCGGGCTAAGTCCCGAAGGCATTTATGCTAGTGACCACATCCGGGCTAAGACCCGAAGGCCTTACGCAAGTAGTTATATCCGGCTAAATCCCGAAGATTACTTGAGTTTGGGAATGAGCTATCTGCTGTAATAATTTCAATTAATACGCTCGTAAAATCTCAACAACGAGGTATGTGTTGTACATGCATTGGGTTAATTGATTCCTCTTAAATAACATTCGCTCAGTCGATTAAGGAGCTTCCCGTTTTTTGTTAAGTTGATTCCTTATGTATGAATATAAGGGCTGGAAATGTGAAGTAGGACTGATTTTTGAGAATATATGTGTATATGAAATTATCCGTTTAGTTATATGAATGCTATACTTCAGTTGAGCCTAATTCGATTGCTCAAAACTTACTAAGCATTAAATGCTTACCCCGTTTCTTTGAATCTCTGTTTTATAGATTTTGGTTCGTCAGCTATCGGACTCGGGAGTGTCGAAGTCGAAGTCGCCCACACTATCAAAGCCCTTTTTGGTACACTTTTGGTTGAACTTTGAAATGGCATGTATAGGACTACCCTTTTTGTTGTTGGTCATGGACCCTTTGGTTTTGTATAAATTTGGATAGCCATGCGAAAATGGCTTATATACACTTTGAGCTTAATATTATAATCGTCTTGTATGATGTTCATTAAGAGGTATGGAAATGTTTGGGAACGATTGGCCATTGGAATGGTTAATCATGATCATATTTTGTGCTATATATGCTAAAGGGCTAGTTGAATCATGGAAACTATGTAATAGGTAAAGTTTACCCTAAAGGCTGATGCTGGCAGAGCAGTGATGTCGATGTGAAAAATCACTAAAAATAGTAGGAATGGAATTAAATAGTGAATAAATTATGTAATCGAACCTTGATGAATCTATTTTCATAGGAAAGTAACGAAACGATCATATGAACAGTATATTATGAGATATTTAAGTTTTCGTGAGACAGGGCCAGAACGGTTTCTGGATTCCCTGTTCTGATTTTGGAAATTCATTATAAATTAACCAGAGATAATTAGAAGTCATGCCATATATGTATAGATTCCTTTTCGAGTCTAATTTATATAGAAACAGACGGCATCAGTATTGAAACCCTGTACAGGGAGATATCCAAGTCGTAATGCGCAAAGGTCAGTGTAGTCGAACCCTGAAACAGGGGAGACTTTAACTAATAAACTGTACTAATTGGCTCAACCAAAAATTCTAGAAAAAAATTTTTAGATGATCATATGAGTCTAGTTTTAGGAAAAATTTACGAAACTGGTTTTCAAGTTTTGAAACTCAAGATATGATTTTTAAGGCGACAGTGACACAGTAACCAGCTTGTCTGGAAAATTTTCAAATGGACTGTGAAAATAAGTGGATTAAGCCCATTAACCCCTCGTGTCCGACTCCGAAAACGGTCTCGGGTACGGGGTGTTACAGTTAAAATGAGGTTAATACAAAGAAAGTGTGAAAGAGTGAATTAGCAATAAAACTGTTTTGGACAGTAGCAGTGACGTGATTTTGAAAAATCACCAAAAATAGTATAAATTTAATTAGAGATTGAATGAGATATCAAATTAAAGCTTAATGAGTCTATTTTCATATAAAAGAACTATAGAAAGCAAAGGAGTTCTATATTTTGTGATATTTATGTTTTCGTGAGACTGATTCAGAATGATTACGTGATCCCCTGTTCTGACTTTGGAAAATCACAAAAATTTGGAGAAAAATAATTAGAGGCTCAAAATTATATTTTTAAAATCCATAATAAGTCTATTTTCAAGATAAATCAACAAGAAAATTATCCGAGTTCTGTATCGTGAGAGAATTATTTTTTAGTGAAGAGAGGTCAGAACTGTCAGAAAGTGAAACAGGGGAAATTTTAATGAATAAAATGTACTAATTGGCTAAACCAAAAATTATGAAAATTTTATGGTGGAACGATATGTGAGTCTAGTTTCAGGGGAAATTTACAGATCTTAATTTGGAGTTCTGTAGCTCGAATTAAAAATAATTAAGTGACTATGACTCGTGTGGACAGTTTGATGTGAACATTTATTAGTAAATTGTGAAATCGTACTTACAAGAATGCTATATACATTAAGTATGTGGAATGGAGAGGAGGAGGAGGAAAATAAATATAGGTGGAATACATGAAACTATGGTATATGAAATATTGATATAATGAAATAAATGATATGTGTTTATAAGAAAACAAAAAGAGAATGTTATGTATCATGACATGTATATATATATGACTAGTCTCAATGTAATGCTTGTTGGGTATGGAATTGAATTGAAATGTTTCAGGCAAACATGTTATTCTGCGCATCTGAATCGTGGTATTTTATAAAGATATGATCTAGCTTTAAATATGAATGCTTGATGATTAAGTTGAAGATATTTGGTAAGATGATAATCTTGGTATAAATGTATAAGTGGTACTATAATAAACAAGGTAAGATGAGTATGAGAGACACATGTATGATGACATACAAATGCTATGTTTGTGGTTTAATTGAGGATGTTTAATCATTAAATGAATACCATGTTATATGCTTTTGATTTTGTATAAGTGTGTAAGAGATCAAGGTTGACCAAAGCTTGGAAAATAGCCTAGGTATATTCCACACAGGCAGAGACACGACCATGTGTCTCAGCCGTGTATGGAACACGACTTTGGGTCACGGGCGTGTGGAGCCTTAAAGCATGAAAATTCCAAGATTTTCGTAAGTTCTCGGTTTAGTCCCAAACCCTTTCTAAAGTATGTTTTGGGTTCCGTAGACTCAAATAAGGGACTATGTGTAAGAGAATGAACGCTTTGAAATATGAATAAAATTTTATGGCTTGTATTTTAGTTTTGTATGTTTTTCTGGTAACGCCTCATACCTTAGTCCGGCCTCGGATACAGGTAAGGGGTGTTACATTTCATGAAGAAATTCTATGCCTAAGATGTCCATTTGACTTTAAGGACTAAATTGAATAAGTTGCAAAACTTGTGTTCTAGAAGCTTTAGGAATGAAATTGCATTGGATTATTAATTAAAGGTTCTTAAATAAAAATTAGACTAAGTTATAAAATTTTGGACAAAAATGGGCATAAATAGGAAAAATTGGAAAGAAATGCCTTAAGGGCATTTTTGTCTTTTGGTAAATAAAAGAATAAAAAGAGAAAAGGAAAGCAAAATTTGTCCATCTTCTCCAAGTACTAACCGAAATTATCAAGGAGCCATAGCTGGGGTTTTGTTCATCTTTCAAGCTTGATTGTAAGTGCTCCCTAGCCCCGATTTTAATGTTCTTTACATTTTTGAAGTTGTCATCAACCGATCTAGCTATTTCTACCATTATTTTGAGCTAGGGTTCCTGTATGAAATTTGACCGATGCGTGACATGGTTGTATTTTTGATCACGTGATTTCATGATAGGTTTTAAATATTTATAATTAATCGTTCTTGAAACTAACTATTATCGAGATGTAGGCAAGTGTACCTATCGAACAGTAGTAAAGTTTTAACAAGACCGGATTGTCGAACCCAAATGAACTAAAAGTACTAGTAATGACTGTCTTTTTATTATCTAGCCTAGGAATAAAGAGGTTTTTTTTAACTAACTAATTATCTAAACTAAGAACTCATAGAGAACTCACAGAGAATAGAATTAGGGAATTGCTTTTGGGAAAATCAATTGAATTAAGACAATACCTAAGGAAAAATCCACCTAGACTGCACTTGTTATTCTGGCTCCGAATCGGACAATTTATTCATTTAATTTGTTCCGTAGAGATCCCTAAGTTATTTTATTATCCCTATTCAAGACTAATAACATCTAATCCCTAGATTGAATAATTGAGACCTTTCTCTAGTTAACATCCTAGGGTTACATTAACTCGATCTATGGATCCCCTTATTAGGTTTCACCCTAATCTGACAAAATCTTGTCACCCTATGTCTAGGCGTGCAAACAACTCCGCTTAATTATGACAAATGTACTTTTAGACAGGGTCTATTCGTCCTCTGAATAAGAGCTTATCTTGAATCAGTATCCTGGGATATCAAAACAAGAATTGAGAACACATAATTAAGAACAAGTCAAATATTTATCATACAATTCAGAAAATAATAACAAGATTCATCTTAGGTTTCATTCCCCTTATGTATTTAAGGGTTTTAGTTCATAACTAAATAAGAAAACATCTCAGAATAATAAAGAATATAAAACATAAAGAAAACCCAAAACTCCTGAAGGGGAAATTGAGGAGAGATCTTCAGTCTTGATGATGAATCCGGCTTCTGAGATGGATTAATCGGCTTCCTTAGAGTAATTCCTTACTTCTTATTCTTTGTGTCCTCTTTCTTCCTCCTCTGGGGTGTATTTATAGGCTTTAGGATGCATAAGAGCCTTCAAAAGTGGCCTTTTTCGAATTGGGCTCAACTTGGGCTCGGTAGGGACACGCCCATGTGACACGCCCATGTGCGATTATTTCAGGCCATGTTCGAGCCTGTTAGAATGGCACGGGTGTGTGTTCTACCCGTGTGAGTCGTGCTTCGATTCTGCCAAATTGACACGACCTTGTGGGCTGCCCGTGTGAGGAAGTCCAGGCCGTGTTGATTTCATACTTTGGCCCATTTTCTCTGTTTTTGGCCCGTTTCTTGTTCCTTTCGCTCTCCTATGCTCTCCTAAGTATAAAACATGAAATTAAATCATTAAGAGCATCAAATTCACCAATTCTAATGGGAAATCATCCATAAAATGTGTTTAACATGGGGTAAAAATATGTATAAATTACTGTTTATCAAATACCCCCACACTTAAGCATTTGCTTGTCCTCAAGCAAAATTCTCAACTCATAATCAAAATAAATTCTTCTCAATTTATAATTTCTATTGATAATATCTTAAAATAATGAGAATTCAACTAAAAGAACATAAAAGTTTCAAACATTCCAAGTTGAGTATTTTAATCATGCAAACATAGGTGTCTCCCCTCATCTAAGTAATTACCATTGATTCAAAATATCATAGAGTTTCACATTCTCACTACAGATTTACTCAAATCACTCGAGGTGTTTAAGGACAATAAATGAAGCACTCAATAGTCAATAATGAAAAGTCATTACCATAGGCTTGCATGAAAATCAAATCTCCACCACTATAAATTAAGATGAAACATCAATCAAAAGGTCTTTAGAAGGTTGTAACGAGGCTTTGTTAGGGGGTGTGGTCACAAGTTGAAAGAAAGGGTTAGAATCGAGATTGAATTGAAAAATTTCTCAACTAGAAAAAGGGTTAATCATCACTTGCGTACAGCAGGGCTTCTTCTCAGAATATGGAATTACTAAGGTGTATACGTTTTTTTTCAAGTGGCACGGCCAGTTCACACACCCGTGTGGATCGTGTCCAGCCCGTGTTTATCGAGAAGTGAGATATCGTCACACAGCCTTAGGGAATGCTTGTGTGTCTAGGCTGTGTGGCTATATGATCATGTTACACAACCGTGTGTTATGTAGTTGGCAGATTTGACCACGGCCAGGTTGCACACCCGTGGCCACTTATCTCATCCCGTATTGGAAAAGATAACTTTTACCCTGTTTTTACACGACCCTAAGCACGCTCATGTGCTTGGCCGTGTCTTTGTGGAAAAACTTGTATTCAAGATCTCTATTAGTAAGTTAGGTGTTAAATACTAAAATTTAAAGAAATTAATATTGTTAGTGCTCGGGTTGCCTCCGAGAAGCACTTATTTATAGTCTAAGCTCGACTTACCTCTCCATTGAATGGTCATGGTGGTTTGAGGAGTTTATACTCCTCATTCCTGCTATCAATCTCATCAAAATAAGGTTCTAAATGGGTGTTGTTTACCTTAAAAGTGCCAAACTTGGGGTGACTTACCTCAACTGTACCAAATGGAAAAATACTAAGTACCGTAAGAGGGATTTCTTCATCCGGTCTGGCAGTGACGATATAAGGATCTGTGGCATCTAAGAAGACTTTATCGCCAACCTGAAGTTGTTTTGGAAAGGTATCGAGCTTGTTTTGCTATAGTTTTGGTTTATCATGTGTTCTCGGTTTATGTGTTCGCCATTCATCTAGTTCCTCGATTTGTAGCCGTTGATCTTTATGAATAGGCCCTCTGCTACTGCTTGAGAATGACTCATGTGCTTCCTTCAGACTCATTTCCTGCAAAGTAGGTTGTACCATATTTTCAGTGTTAGTAGAATGGGTTAAACGATCACCTTCAATTTCCGATGTGTTGCCAGAGCTGCGAGCTTAAAGGGTGATTGTTTCGTCTCCCACACGGAGTGTGAGTTCACCTGTTCCAACATCAATGATCGTTTTAGTAGTTGCTAAAAAAGGCCTTCCTAGAATTAAAGGAGTGTTGCTATCCTCTTCTATGTCTAGAACAATGAAGTCCAAGAGAAATATAAACTATCGATTTTAACTAGCATATCTTTAATAATACCCCTAGGGAATCTTATAGTTTTATCTACTAATTGAATTCTCATCCTAGTCTATTTCGGTTTCCCGAGACCTAATTGCTTAAAGATTTTGTAGGGCATGATGTTAATACTAACCTTTAAATCAGCTAATGCATTATTAACATCTAAACTACCAATCAAGCAAGGAATTGTAAAACTCCCTGGATCTTTTAATTTGTTCGATAGCTTATTTTACAGAATAGTTGAGCATACTGCGTTTAGCTCCACATGCGATGCCTCGTCCAACTTCCGCTTATTTGCTAAAAGCTCTTTTAAAATTTTTATTGCGTTTGGCATTTGTGATAGAGCTTCAATAAACGGTAAGTTAATGTGTAATTTTTTAAGAGTTTAAGGAATTTACCAAATTGTTCATCTGAGTGGTCTTTCCTTGTCGCGTTGGGGTACGGCACACAAGGTTTATATTCAACATTCACAGATTTGTTTTTATTATGACCTACCTCACCTTGACCCTTGCTTACCACAGTTTCTTGCCTGGGTTCTGGTTCAGGCTCAACGACTCTTTCTTCATCTTGAATATTAATTGCGTGGAGCTGTTCCCTTGGGTTGGGTTCAGTATTACTTGGCAAGCTACCTTGTGGTCATTCAGAGATCAGTTTAGAAAGCTGGCCTATTTGAGTTTCGAGCCCTTGGATTGATGCTTGTTGATTTTTAAGTGCCGTTTCGATGTTCTGAAAACGGGTTTTTGATACCGAGATAAACCTTGTGAGCATCTCTTCAAGGTTTGGTTTCTTTTCCTGTTGATAGGGTGGCTGTTGGTAGCTCGGAGGTGGTCGCTAATTTCCTTGGCCTCCCTATGAGAAATTTGGGTGGTTCCTCCAACCTGCATTATAAGTGTTACTATATGGATTGTTTTGAGGTCGAGGATTATTACCCATGTAATTTAATTGCTCGTTATCCATGTTGTAGCCATAAGGTTGGTATTTCGAATCGTTTGTTCCACCTCCACTTGCTTCGCACTGCATTACTGGGTGAACCTGTGAAGAACTAAGAAAACCATCAATTTTCTTATTCAAGAGTTCTACCTGATTAGAGAGCATGGTTACTGAATCGATGTTATAAACACCAACTATTTTCGTTGGCTTTGTCCTCATGACTTGCCACTGATAGTTATTTAACGACATCCCCTCTATGAACTCATAAGCATCTTTAGGTGTTTTATTATTGATGGTTCCAACAGCAGCTGCGTCAACCATTTGCCGAGTTGAAGGATTCAGGCCATTATGGAATGTTTGAACCTAAAGCCAAAGCAGTAACCCAGGTGAAGGCACATTCTCAAAAGATCCTTGTATCTCTCCCATGTATCGTAGAGTGTTTCTAAATCCATCTGCACAAAAGAAGAGATATCATTACGTAATTTAGCCGTTTTAGCCGGCGAAAAATATTTTAGTAAAAAATTTTCGATCATTTTACCCAAGTAGTAATTGACCCTCGTGGTAACGAGTTCAACCACTGTTTAGCTTTGTTCCTCAATGAAAAAGGGAAAAACCGATGACGAATGGCATCGTCAGAAACGCCATTAATTTTAAATGTATCGCATAGTTCCAAAAAGTTTGCTAAGTGAGTGTTGGGATCTTCATCCTGCAAACTATCAAACTGAACAAACTGTTGTATCATTTGAATTGTGTTAGGTTTTAGTTCAAAAGTATTTGCAACTACAGTAGGTCTAACTATGCTTAATTCAGTTTCTGTTAAAGAAGGTTTAGTATAATCATACATAGCGCGTGGAGCAGGATTTTGATTAGACGCAATTGTAGGAGGTAGCTGATTGTCTTGGTTTTCAGCCATCTCTTCGGTTGGGGGTTGAGTATCGTCTTCTTGCTTGTTCTCTGTGTATCTTAGGCTTCTCCTTATTTCTCTTTGGTTTTTGCGAACTGTGTGATCGATTTCTTCATCAAAAAGTAGTGGTCCTGACGGGTTTCTTCTAGTCATAGACTATAAAAAACTTGTGTAACACCCCGAACCCGAAACTGACACCGGAGTCGAACACGAGGTGGTAACTGACTTTAACCCCTTATAAAATTTATTTTCCAGACACTGCCCAATCTGTGTACTAGTCGTTTTAAAAATTATATCTTGAGTTTTGTAACTCAAAAATCAGTTTCGTAATTTTTCCCAGAAACTAGACTCATGTGCCCCTCTATTTATTTTTTTCTAGAATTTTTGGTTGGGCCAATTAGTACAGTTTATTAGTCAAAGTCTCCCAAGTTGCAGGGGTCGACTACACTGACCTTTGCCCATTACGACTTGGATATCTCCCTGCACGGGGCTTCAATACTGATGCTGTTTGTTTCTATGAAAACTAGACTCAGAGAGGAATCTGTACATATATGGTACGACCCCTAATTATCTCTGGTTAATTTATAATGAATTTCCAAAGTCGGAGCAGGGAATCCAGAAACCGTTCTGGCCCTGTCCCACAAAAATCTGATTATCTCTTAATATACTGCCCATATGATCTTTTCGTTACTTCCTCATGAAAACAGACTCATCGAGCTTTGATTACATAATTTATTCATCAATTAATTCCACTCCTACTATTTTTAGTGATTTTTCAATCTCATGACACTGCTGCTGCCAGCATCTGTTACGAAAGTAACTAGGTCCATTTCATGCCTACCCTTGATCCAACTCAATCGAACATTCGTGCCATTTTCGCATGGCTTAAAGTTTACATGCCAAAGTTCAAACACAACATAATAGCTTATACATGCCAAAATGTTCTTCTAAGCCAACTAAGAAGAAAGTACCAAAACTTGCTATCCGGTGTGATGACTTCGATGACGGCCTGACCCCGCAAAAATAGATGAGTCCAAGCAACCTATAATGGGTGACAAGGAAACACCGAGTGAGTTTATAACTCAGTAAGTCATAAGCAATGCACTACCATTCATCAATAACATTATCACAAGAGGAAACAAAATGGAACGAGACAATTTACTCCATCCATACCGAACCATACCATAGTTCCTCCAACCTATCGATTCATTTTCATATCAATTCATGCATTCACATTCCATATACTCATCAATAGGACATTGAAGCATTTTCGTAAATCAATTTATTTTCGTTACAATCAAACGGCTAAACGGCCTTTCACCCATCCTACGATAAATTTTATGTACGTGACTTCAAGTATATTTGTCACATAGGTTCAAACTTACCGAGCTCAACACCAAGTATAAGCATAGCACCTATTAGCCACGTACTCAAGACACTTACCCGATCCGCTGTCCGCGATCGACTCAATAGTGTCGCACACATAGTGTCCATAATGATTCACGAATGTATATTGAGTTCGCACACTCAGTGCTATATGATCAACTCGCACACTTAGTGCTACGTAATCAAATCGCACACTTAGTGCTACATAGTCAAACTCGCACACTTAGTGCCGCATGGTCAATTCGCACACTTAGTGCATCATATTCATTTCGCACACTTAGTGCAACATAGTCAAATCGCACACTTAGTGCTGTACAATTTAATCCCGCGCACTTAGCGCCAATCTCATGGTCATAAATGGTTATACCCACACGTTTAGTGCCGAGATCAACAACTCAGTACATCTTACCTCTTTTCTTCTCATTCAACAATTTCATCATCACATATGTACATGCATATATATATATGTATATTTATTCATTCCATTCAGCATCAATACATAAACATTATGACCATTTGAAATAATACCAACTACATGCTTAATGACTTACCTTGTGTTGGGTAAGACGGTTCCAACTCGGCTACTCAGTGATCTTTTCTTTGCCTTTGCTTGATTCTCCTCCTTTAGCTTCTTGAGCTAAATCGATAAATTAACTAGTTTAACCATCTTGCTAAACATTCATACTTCAATTACACATGCATGTGTATGTTTGTATATTCGGCAATGACAATGGTAATTTAGCAAACCTTAATTTAACTTATAATTGTTCATAACACATTTAAAGCATCCACTCCATTCCATCATTTTAAAGCACATGCATTACTCAATATTATCCAAATTCACATTCGGCATTTTCACAAACACACATCCCGATTTCATTCACTCATCTCTAATGTTAATTAAGAAATGCCGAATGTCACCAACTAAATGGCATACACACACACCCACATGCATAAAAGTCATCCACACCTCCTATAGCTCATTCGGCCTTCACCTTTGCTAGTTTTCCCCATTTTTTGTCGGTTATATATACATAGTCCTAAGGTAATATCACGAATGGGCTTACATATATATGTATATATATATATATAGCCGAATATGCAAAGCTTAAACTCAACATCACATAAGCTCCTAAGTGATGGCCGAATATGTATATCTATATATATTCATCAACTATACTATTACCTTTAATTTATCTAATCACACAATTTCATCTCATGAACACTTGACCCATTTCTCACAAAAATGAAACAACAACTAAAATGAACATCCCATTTTTACCCCATATCGCCGATTACTTCATTAGTTACCAAGCTAACAATTCAACAATTTCAACCTCATTACAACCTCTACCTATCCAATATAACATGAACACAATCCTCCACCCCTAAATTAGATTCGGCAATCACTTAACCCATTTTAACCTCAACCTTCAAGTTAAAAGCAATTAACCACTCACCATATCCTACATTACCATCCATTTTAATGACATTACACATCTACTAAGAGTTTCAAGCTTCTTGGCCGAATTTCAACCTCAAAATCCTAAGTCTAATCTATAGGATGAGTAGAATTTAAACTAACCATCTCAAACATGCATAGATTTTCAAGAATCATTCAATACATACCTCATTCTAGCCATCTTCCAAGCCAAAATCCAATAACCAAATCTCCCTTCCTTCTCCTCACTCACGGCAATAGCCAAAGAAAAAAAAAGATGAACACTCCCTCTTGCCTCCTTATTTTATTCATCTCTTCCTTTTTAATTCCTTTCTTTAATTTATTTTAATTTACTTACCAATATTAAATAATAAACAACATAAACTTGGAGGAATGGAGTCATGCTTGGCCGGCCACTTATCAAGAATTGGGCACTTTGACATGCAAGTCCCCTTTTTCTTCCACATGCACTAATAGGTCCTCATACATTGACCTATCACATTTTAAAATTTTCTCATATAAGTCCTATTGACTAAATTCACATGCAATCGACTAAATCGAAGCTTGAAATTTTCACACATTCATGATTACATATTCTAGACAATAAACATCACATTCAAACCTTTTGGTGACTCGGTTTAGCGGTCCCGAAACCACTTCCCGACTAGGGTCAATTTTGGGCTGTCACAACTTGCCAGAAGAAAGAAAAATAAAATTAGTAAATTAGAATAAAATTAAAAATAAAATTAGACTGCAGAAAAATAAATGGCTAAAGTAATAAAAGTTGAGTGTTCCTAATATTTTAGTTCCCTTGCAACGGCGCCAAAAACTTGATCGCGTGATTTCATGATAGGTTTTAAATATTTATAATTAATCGTTCTTGAAACTAACTATTATCGCGATGTAGGCAAGTGTACCTATTGAACTGTAGTAAATATTTAGCAAGACCAGATTGTCGAACCCAAAGGAACTAAAAGTACTAGTAATGACTGTCTTTTTATTAACTAGCCTAGGAATAAAGATGTTTTGTTTTAACTAACTAATTATCTAAACTAAGAACTCACAGAGAATAGAATTGTAGAATTGTTTTTGGGAAAATCGATTGAATTAAGACAATACCTAAGGAAAAATCCACCTAGACCGCACTTGTTATTCTGGCTCCGAATCGGATGATTTATTCATTTAACTTGTTTCGTAGAGATCCCTAAGTTATGTTATTATCCCTATTCAAGACTAATAACGTCTAATCCCTAGATTGAATAATTGAGACCTTTTTCTAATTAACACCCTAGGGTTGCATTAACTCGATCTATGGATCCCCTTATTAGGTTTCACCCTAATCCGGTAAAATCTTGTCACCCTATGTCTAGGCGCGCAAACAACTCCGCTTAATTATGACAAATGTACTCTTAGACAGGGTCTATTCGTCCTCTGAATAAGAGCTTATCTTGAATCAGTATCCTGGGATATCAAAACAAGAATTAAGAACACATAATTAAGAACAAGTCGAATATTTATCATACAATTCAGAAAATAATAACAAGATTCGTCTTAGGTTTCATTCCCTTTATGTATTTAAGGGTTTTAGTTCACAACTAAATAAGAAAACATCTCAGAATAATAAAGAATACAAAACATAAAGAAAACCCAAAACTCTTGAAGGGGAAATTGAGGAGAGATCTTCAGCCTTGATGATGAATCCAGCTTCTGGGATGGATCAATTGGCTTTCTTAGAGTAATTCCTTACTCCCTATTCTATGTGTCATCTTTCTTCCTTCTCTAGGGTGTATTTATAGGCTTTAGGATGCCTAAGAGCCTTCAAAAGTGGCCTTTTCTGAATTGGACTCAACTTGGGCTCGGCAGGGACACACCCGTGTGACACGCCTGTGTGTGATTATTTCAGGCTGTGTTTGAGCCTGTTAGAATGGCACGGGTGTGTGTTCTACCGGTGTGAGTTGTGCTTCGATTCTGCCAAATTGACACGACCTTGTGGGCTACCCGTGTGAGGAAGTCCAGGCCGTGTTGAATTCGTTCTTTGGCCCATTTTCTCCATTTTTGGCCCATTTCTCGTTCCTTTTTGCTCTCCTATGCTCTCCTAGGTATAAAACATGAAATTAAAGCTTTAGGAGCATCAAATTCACCAATTCTAATGGGAAATCATCCATAAAATGTGTTTAACATGGGGTAAAAATATGTATAAATTACAGTTTATCAATTTTTATGTTTAATAGAGAATATAAATGTTTGATGTGTGATAAACATCATTTGCTAAGTAATTTTTAGTGAAAACACCTAAAAGGACTTGTTTGTAAAAGGTGTAAAAATGAGTAGTAGAATGTGAAATATTGGAAAATATGGGATGATATGAGATGGAATATGAATTGGCTAGGCTTGGATAACCAAGAAATTGTATGCATTTCATTTTACGAGCCTAAGGAATAAAGTGTAAATAAGTGAAAAGTTAGGGGTAAAAAGGTAATTTTACCTAAGTATATGTTATGGGTCAAATAAATAATGTGCGTATTGAACAAGTTGAATTTGGCATTATAGATCAAGAAAAACGTGATTCGAGTTTTTATCGAGGGAAAAACAAAGTTTACGAGGACTAGGCTCGTTTCTATCATTTTGTACCGAGGTAAGTTCATTTGCAAATAATGCAACATGTACCATACTTTAAAATGTTTTAATATTGTATGTATAGTAAGTACATACATAATTAATGTGATGTAGTATCATGTGTTTATCGCCTAAATTTTATCATGAATTATGCTTTGATTATTCCATAAATATGTGATTGGTGCTATGAGTATTGAAATTGACATTATGAGCAAGTTCGACAGAAATGTGTTATCGAAGAATCCCATTTGAATCCTTAGGAATAGTTTAGGATACAAGTGATATGTCACTAGGAATTATGTAATCTGAACTCATTGAGTTGTGGTCTGAGTTCATAATACATGTGACATCTGAACTTATTGAGATGTGTTTGAGTTCATGATATATGTGACATCCAAACTCATTGAGTTGAGGTCTGGGTTCATGATATATATGACACATGTTTTGGTGTCTGGGTACTAGTCTCGTACATTCTATTGACGGCGAGGTAGTCTGACATGTGTTGCGGGTACCTGACGGCCTGTGTGAGCAGTCTTGTGAGTAGCTCGTAAGCGAGCAACATGTGATCTGACATATAAAGTAGCATTGGCTAGATATAAGGCACTTAGGTGCAAGCTTTCGATGTATCCGATAATATTTTGAGTGTTCAACGGGTAATTCAAAAGAAGTACAATGAGTAATCTTGATGATTACATCAAGACAAGAAAGTAAGTTATTATGTGCAAGTGGGAAAAGGAATGTACATCGAACTCATGTGAATGACATGAAATACAATGAGCTCGTGTTAAAAACATGTGTATATGTATATAAGAAGAATAAGTTTATGAGATTTGATGAAAAGCAAGATCATGTTCATAATGTTATATGCATGATTACTACTTGTTTAAGTTACATTTTATTTCATGTGAACTTACTAAGCTTTATGCTTACCCCCTTTCCTTTCCCTCTCTTCTAGTTCCGCTAAGCTAGCTCAGGAATTGAAGGATGCCAGAGACACGATCACACTATCAATTGAACATTGGGTATAGTTAGTCTCATTATTTTGGATATGGTATGTATAGGGACTTGGTCTTTTTGTTATGTGTCATATTGATTAGCCAAATGTGTTGGCTCATGATGTTATTATGATTATTTTGTATATGGCCATGAAAGGTGGCTCATATTTATTAATTGTGTTGTAACCCTAATTATTGATGCATGCATGCAAATATGCTTATGCTTTATTGTGGTTATAGTTGCTTATGGTTAATGACAGTGATGAATGCCATGTATGTTGATGTATGGGAAGTGATAAATGTATACGTGATACAAATGGTACAATTGTATAACTTGAAAATAGATTAGCAAAGATGATAGAAAAATATGAAATTGGTGTGAAATGCCACATGAAAGCATGATAGTTTGAATAGGTGATATTGACATTTCTAAGTCATAATTTAACCTCGAATGTGAATGCTTGAGTGATAAAATGTGCCATACTGCATGCTATGGAATGGAATAGAGTATGTGAGTGTTTAAGGGTGGCAAAGGGCTTGGAAAATAGCCTAAAAATTGTCCACATGGTTAGACACATGGGCATGTGTCTAGGCCTTGTGTGACACAATGTCTACCCCCATGGGCATGTGATCCAACCGTGTGTCCCTTGCACCCTAATTATGCAAGATAGAATGCCTAGTAGTAAACACATGGGCAAAGGCATGGCCATGTGTCTCAGCCGTGTGAAGGACATGGTCTTAGGACATGGGCGTGTGCCCAGGTCGTGTGAAGTCTGCACTTAATTTTTGGAATTTAATTTGCCACACGACCTAAGAACATGAGCATGTGACTTGGTTGTGTGACCATATTTTGTTGATGACATCATAGTCAGAGAGTTACATGAGTTGAGGACATGGGCGTGTCCCGAGCCACACGGGCATGTGTGACTACACGGCCTACCTACATGGGCGTGTGACTCTCCAAAATAAGAATATTTCCTAAGTGTTGAAAAGGTTCTGAAAGTTCTCGGTTTAGTCTCGAACCATCTTTAATGTATGTTTTGGGCCTCGTAGGCCAATATAAGGGACAATTTGCATATGTTTGAATGAAATCGATTTGAACAAAAATTTTATGGCTCGATTTTGTATGTGCGCTTGTGTTAAAGTTTGGTAACGCCTCGAACCCTGTCCCAGCTTAGAATACGGGTAATGGGTGTTACATTTAGTGGTATCAGAGCTATGATTTAGTCGGTTCTCGGGCTAACGTAACATGTGTACGAGTCTAGCTATACATGTCATACATATATTATGATAGTGTGACGGCTCCTAACAATTTAAAAATGTGTTTTCATATAGTCAATGGATTCCAATAGAGCAGTAGAGGATGATGTTGGAAGTAACGTGTCTGCTCCCACTGAAGGAGCAGTGCCGTCTGATAGTAGACCCACGACTGTTAGTAGAGGAGAAAAAGGCAGAGAAGCCGTTCTCCACATGATGGATTCCTGGCATACGGAGTTCGTTCAAATGAACCCTAATGTACAACCTACTCCACCCCCTCCAAATCCCTAACTTGTACCTTAAGTGCCTCAAGGTATAGATTTTATGAGGTTTCATAGAACCCTAGTTAATAGAATTCAAAAGTAAGGAGCTGAGGAATTTAGGGTCAATGTCGATGATGATCTTGAAAGGGCAAAAGTTTGGCTCGAGTACTCCATTCGAGTATTCGATGAGCTATCTTGCACACTTGATGAATGCTTGAAGTATGCCATTTCATAGTTGAGAGATATGGCATACCATTGGTGGAAGATACTAGTTTCGATGGTATCGAAAGAAAGGATCCCATGGGAATTCTTTTAAGAAGAGTTCCGAAAGAAATACATCAGTGAGTGATTTATCGATTAGAAGTGTAAGGAATTTCTTAATTTGAAGCAAGGCCACATGCCAGTTACCAAGTACGAAAGAGAGTTTATTCAACTCAATAAATATGCTCGTGACTGTGTATCCTTCGAGGCTAAAATGTGTAGAAGTTTCGAAGACTGACTTAATGAGGACATTAGAGTGTTAGCAGGTATTCTTGAGCTGGAAGAATTTATTGTGCTCGTTGATTGGGCCTGTAAAGCTGAGGAACTAACCAAGGAAAGGAGAAAAGCTGAGGATGAGGCTAGAGATATAAGGAAGAGGCCAACGAGCAAGTCACTTCCATCCCAATAAAAGAAATCCAGAGATATGTATTCTCATTCTCATTTTTCAGCTAGACATTCATATAGAAATCGTAGGAAGCAAAATTTTAGTTTTAGATCTCAAGTAGTGTGGGTAACGATAGAGCTCTCAAACCTGAGTGCCAACAATGTGGTAGAGGTCATTTTGGTAAGGGTAGGGTGAGCGATGGATCTTTCTTCCGATATGGTTCTCAAGACCACTATATTATGGACTATCCTGAGATGGTCGAGAAAGAAAAGTTTCAGAGTACAAGGCCAGGTAGTACGGCTATAAAGGGAAGACCTTTGAGAAATGCCAGTAATGGGGCTAGTAGTAAGAATGTAACAAGATATACGACAGTGAGATCTGAAGCTAAAGCTCTGACGAGAGCTTATGCCATACGCGTGCATGAAGATGCATCTTCTCCCGACGTGATTATGGGTACTTTTTTTGTCTATGACACTTTAGTTATTGCCTTGATTGGTCCTGGTTCTACTCATTCATATGTATGCATGAAATTGGTATCTAGCGTGAATATGTCTGTTGAGTCTACGAAATTTATGATTAAAGTGTGAAACCCGTTAGACAAGCATGTTTTAGTTGATAAAGTATGTAAGAAATGTCCTTTGATGATTAGAGATCATTGTTTTCCAGCTAACTTGATGTTATTGTCGTTCGATGAATTTGATGTTATATTGGGCATGGATTGGATGATATTTCATGATGCCATAGTGAATTGTAGACAAAAAGTTATTGAATTGAAATGTGAAAATGGTGAAATTCTCTTGGTTGAGTCAGATGAGTCAGATAAGTTGCCAATTGTGATTTCTTCTATGTCTGCTAGGAAATGTATGAGAAAGGGATGTGAAGTTTATTTAGCTTATGTGTTGAATTTGAAAGAGTCTGAATCAAAGATTGAATCAGTGCCTGTTGTATGTGAGTATCTGGATGTGTTCCCAGAAGAGCTACCTAGATTACCTCCTGTTAGGGAAGTTGAGTTTGGTATTGAGTTAGTCCTTGTTACAGTACCTATCTCGATTGCTCCATATAGAATGACCCCAATGGAGTTGAAAGAATTGAAGTCACAGTTGCAAGAATTGACCGATAAAGGTTTTGTAAGATTGAGCTTTTCGCCGTGGGATGCTCCGGTATTATTCGTAAAAAAGAAAGATAGATCTATGAGGATATGTATAGATTACCGACAGCTCAATAAGGTAACAATTAAGAATAAGTATCCTTTGCCAAGGATTGATGACTTGTTCGATCAGTTGAAAGGAGCAACATGGTTTTCAAAGATAGATTTGAGGTCCAGTTATTAGCAATTGAGAGTAAAAGACTCAAATGTGCCGAAAACTACTTTTTGGAAGTGGTATGGTCATTATGAAGTTCTTGTCATGCCTTTTGGTCATTATGATTATTTTGTATATGGCCATGAGAGGTGGCTCATATTGATTAATTGGGTTGTAACCCTAATTATTGATGCATGCATGCAAATATGCTTATGCTTTATTATGGTTATAGTTGCTTATGGTTAATGAGTGTGATGAATGCCATGCATGTTGGTATATGGGAAATGATAAATGTATATGTAATACAAATGGTACAATTGTACAATTTGAAAATAGATTAGCAATGATGATATAAAAATATGAAATTGGTGTGGAATGCCACATGAAAGCATGATAGTTTGAATAGGTGATAGGTTGACATTTCTAAGTCATAATTTAACCTCGAATGTGCCATACTGCATGCTATGGAATGGAATCGATTATGTGAGTGTTTAAGGGTGGTAATTGGCTTGGAAAATAGCCTAGAAATTGTCCACAAGGTTAGACACACGGGCATGTGTCTAGGCTGTGTGTGACACGCGGTCTGCCCTATGGGCATGTGATCTGACCGTGTGTCCCCTGTACCCTAATTATGCAAGATAGAATGCCTAGTAGTAAACACACAAGTAGAGATGTGGCCATGTGTCTCAGATGTGTGAAGGACACGATCTTAAGACATGGGCGTGTGCCCAGGCTGTGTGAAGTCTGCACTTAATTTTTGGAATTTAATTCGCCACACGACCTAAGCACATGGGCGTGTGACTTGGCCGTGTGACCTTATTTTGTTGATGATGTCATGGTTAGAGAGTTACACGGGCTAAGGACATGGGCGTGTCCCGGGCCACACGGGCGTGTGTGACTACACGGCTTACCCACACGAGCGTGTGACTCTCCAAAATAAGAAAATTTCCTAAGTGCTGAAAAGGTTCCAAAAGTTCTCGGTTTAGTCCCAAACCATCTTCAATGTATGTTTTGGGCCTCGTAGGCCCATATAAGGGACAATTTGCATACGTATGAATGAAATTGATTTGAACAAAAATTTTATGGCCCGATTTTGTATGTGTGCTTGTGTTGAAGTTCAGTATCTCCTCGAACCCTGTCCCGGCTTGGGATACGGGTAAAGGGTGTTACACTTTATTAATCTTATAGAATTGATAAAGGTTTATATTTATTTTATAAAGTTCATTATTGAAATGGTATATTATGTTTAAAGTTTATACAAGCTTACTAAGCATTCATTGCTTACATAGTTATTTCCTTTTTCTTTACAGATTATCAGAAGCTTAATCGATTGGAAGTTTGTCATAAATCTATCACACTATCTAGTGGACAATTTGATAGTTTTTGAGTAATTTGACTAAGGTTTATAATGGCATGTATAGAGTTCTTTGTGATGGTATTATGATGTGTATGTTAATAATGTTTTTGGCATGTAGAAGTTTTGGAAAGCTAGGTTGGTTTGGTACATTTTGATACCTTACCAAGTTATGTGATATTGGTTACTTTGATGTGCTTGTTTTTAAGGTTATCTTGGCATGTTGATAACAACTTGAAAAATTTTACTTGAGATGTGGTTAAGTTCATTTATGAGCTAAGTTATCATGTATGAAAATGGCAATATTAATAGTTGTTTTATTATGCTTGTGTCTTTGAAGTTTATGTTATATGATGGACTTGTAATACTTGTTAAGTAAAGTCATCTTAATCACTTTTAGTTATTGAAAGGTATGGTCTTTTGGTAGGCTTGTAATGGTTGAGAATGGATAAATTGAGATATGTTTTGGTAAGGAATTTAAGCTAGATTATGATGCTTGAAATAAGGTACTGTTGACTTATGTTGGCATGTTATGTTTTGCTATGTTTGTGATGCCTTTGAATGGCATATTGGTTAGGCAAATTAGGATGCTTGAAATGGTATGTTTATGAAAGTTTGAGTGGTGTTTGAATGCCTTAATTGTGTGTAAAAATGATTTATATAGTTATGCATGAAATGGTTTAGGAAATGTCTTGATTTTAGGTAAATTTGGGTTCACATAGCCTGAGGCACAGGCGTATGACCCAGTCATGTTGGACACACAGCTGTGTGTCATCTGATGATTTCTTTAGGGAACAAGTCAGTGAGTTACACAGCTTGACACACGGTTGTGTGACCCTACTGAGAGAGTTACATGGGTGAGGACACAAGTTGGGACACGACCGCTGTCCCTAGTTCAAAGGTTACATGGCCAGAGACAGGGGCGCGTGTCTTAGGTGTGTGAGTCACACGGTTGTGTGACCCCTGTTTTTCAAATTTTGTATCTTTTTCCTAAACTTTCTGATTTGTTTCAAATTGGTCCCGAATTACTTCTAAGCTATATTTAGGGCCTCGAGGACTCGATTTAGGGACAGTATGCATGTATATGAACATTTTATGACATGATTAAATTATTGAATGATATTAAGTTTAAATGTTTTTTTATTATAAAGTAATGCTCTGTAACCCTAATCTGACGACGGAGATAGGTTAGAGGTGTTACATGGTGTGTAGTGAATGTTATGGGTAGGATCTCACATGTGCATTTGTCATGATCATATGTGTTTGAAATTAATTTTTGAGAATGTTTGATTGTTCCATTGGTACCTCTATGAAATTGCTTGTTTGAAATCTTAATACCTGCTTGTTTAGCCTCACACCGAGCTTGTTAAGCTCACCCCATTACCTTAACTTCTCTGGTAATAATCGAACTTGGGATTGGAATTGGCATGTGGACGTACAACAGACTTCAGACTTCACTTCATCATTTTATTTTATTTTAATTATAATTTTAGGTCATTTTATTATTATTATTTTTTGGTTTTGGATTGTAAAGTTTTTTTAAACTGTGGTTTGGGATTGTTTGAAATTTTGGGGTTTTTCATGCATGCATGACACTCATATTTGGTATAGATACACGATATTTATATATGTTGAAGTGGACTATGCATGATATATGGCTAAATTAATAATTTGACTAGTAATGGTACATAATCGTTACTAAGAAGATAATAAAATGTTGGGCAACGCCATCAATAAAATGTTGGGCAACGCCATCAATAAGGTTTTTATAAAATCTCACCTAATTCACTAATTTGACCCAAGCATGGTTGGACTAAGTAAATGGATATTTTACAAAGTTAGCAATGGAAACCTTGGTTTTACAAAAGAGTGTACTTGTAGGTTTTAAACTATCGTTAGAGTAGGTTCGAACTAGGCCGGTTGAGGAGGTTATAGGAACATATTTTGAATTAGGAGTAAACAGAAAGGACCGACACACCCAAAAACACAAAGAATTTTAAAAATGAGGGCCATGTTGTGACACAAAACCTCGATGTCGCGACACAAAACTTCGAACCTCTAAGATTTTCAAAGTTAGAATCATGTTGTGACACTTCTTCTCATTGTCGCGACACGACACTTCGAACCTAAAACCTTTCAAGTTCCAAATTTTGTCGCGACACTGTACCTTGGTGTTGCGATGCGACATTTCGAACCAAAAAATAATTTGAAAACTTGGATGCGTGTCACATTACCATGTTCCAGTGTCATGACACTAAAATTTGAACCTAAAATCTAAGGTATTCAAATTTCTGTTTCATGACACCAATACCCCGTGTCACGACACTGGCGTTAGGTTTACAATAATCTGACCTATTTTCTACATAACCAAGTTGATCCCTATATATAATATAACCTATTTTAACCCTAATCCCCACCTAAAACACATCCTAAACAGCCTCTTGAGCCTTCCTAATAGCAGCAACCTCTCCCTCACTCACCTCTGCTTTTGCTTTTTGTCATTTTTCGTGAATTCTCTTCTCTTCTATCACACCATTATTGCCCATTATGGTTTCTCCTCCATTGGCAACCATCTCTCCACAAACAACTTCAGTGAAACGTTCTTAATTTTTAATTTTTATTTCATTGCATCGATTTAGTTGTTTAGTTTTTATTTAAATATATATACTTCATGCAAATGGCTCTTCAAAAAGTTCGTCGCACAACAGAATCGAGAGAAGAGAGGGAATTCGATTCCACCCGATTTTAGAGCTAAGAAGTTCAAAATAATTTCTTGGAAGTCCAAGGCAAGACTTTTATTTAAGAACGCAGGTTCAACCCATCATTTGATTTGAATGACGATATATGGGATTTGGTTCGGGTGAACCATTGGATCGATTTTTGTTTCACACCAAAAGAGCCGATGATCGACTTTGTGGTGAATAAATTTTATACATCCCTTAAAGCAAGGGAAAATAAAAAGGTCCCAAATTTCAAATATTGGCATGTTACAGTTCAAGGAAAAGAGGTCCTTGTTACACCCTGTGATGTATGTAACTTTTACAATGCTCCATATTATGCCTCGGATGCCCTTTATAATTTAGATATTTATTATTTTTGAGACATTGATATGGACTCCATTGTCGAGTACTTAACTGATGGGAGAGGCGTTTGGAAATGCCAACTGAGCACCAATATCACGTTATTGTTTAATAGAGCTATTATGTTCTCGGTAGTGAAAATATGGATGCAATTTATTTTTACCCACTTATCATTGGCCCTAAATGTCTCTAACTTGAACAGTTTTTGAGTTGTTCTTCTCTATTGCATTTTGCAACGGTGATAGGTTTGCATAGGAAAATGGATTTACCAATCCATGCTTATGTTTATTAGTGGCAAAAAGGTCAAGATATTTTTCATGCACCTAGTGACTGCCTTATGCAAAAAGGCGAAGGTTCCAATGTTTTCAATGGAGTAGTTCATAATGCTAACAAGGAGCCTAATCAATAATTCCATCTACACTTAATACATCAAGCTTCAACGGAAGAAAATTACCGAATGGTACAAATATTGAAAGAACAAAATGGATGTCCCAGAATCTTTGAAGCGGAAAAGCAAGAAGAAGAGTCAATTGAGCCAAAGGCCCAGTGATCTGTCGACATGGAATGGGTAATCCGATGGATGCAAGAGATGACACCGATGGGCATTGACTATGTTCACTGGTACGGTATGCCCATACTTAAATCACCACCAATGCAATTCTATGGGCAACAAGAGCACAAGGAGGGGAAGGAAGAAGAGGAAGAAGAAGGGGATGTCGAGGAAGAAGGAGAAGAGTCGAACCATGGCTACGACTTCAACAATGCGTTCTTACCGGAAAAACCGCCCGTTGGAGGAATCCAGTTCCATAACCCAAGCCAGAGTAACCCGACCCAATCTACCAGGAGGCAGGCCACCGAGGAGGTTATAGACCATGGAAATGACCTGATCATTGTATAAGATTGACTGACATTTGATTTTGATTAAGTTATTTTGTAAACTGTTTATTTAGTTTAGTTTATTTTTATCTGGATTGTATAGTTTGAATTTGGATGGTTTTTATTTTTAATTTATTTATTTAGTTTTTATTAAATAAATAAAAATATGTGTTTATTTTGTGTAGGAACCTGACCACCTCTACCTTGTCCTCATGAACAAGGTAGAAAGAAATCATGTAACAACCCTTACTTGTATTCGACGCTAGAACAGGGTCCGAGGCATTACCAGACTTAAACGTAAGCAAACATACAAAATTGAGACATAAATATTCGTTCAAATTTAAAACTTTTCACATATATTCAAATCGTCCCTATAACGAGCTTATGAGGCCCAAAACATGCTTTGGAAGTGGTTCGAGAGTAAATCGAGAATTTTAGAAAATTTCACAACACTTAGAAAATTTTTCATCAAACAGGGGTCACACGCCCGTGTGACTTGGGACATGCCCATGTGGGCAGGCCGTGTGGTCACACACGCTCGTGTCCAGACCCTTTGTAACTCCCTGTTTGTCATCCATGAACAAAATGAAGTCACACGGCTAAGGCACAAGCCCGTGTGCTTAGGTTGTGTGCTCGATTTAATTTTTCAAATTTTTCATAAAAAAGGTGTAGACTTCACATGCCTAAGGCACACGCCCGTGCCTAAGGTCGTGTCGTCCACACGGCTGAGACACACACCCTTGTCTCTGCCCGTGTGCTCAATACTGAGCATTCTGTTTCGCAACAATTAAGGTGCAGGGGACACACGGCTGGATCACACGCCCATGGGGCAAGTCGTGTGTCACACACAGCTTAGACACACGTCCGTGTGTCTACTCGTGTGGACAAAAATAAGGCTATTTACCAAGCCTTTTTACCACCCTTCCATGCATAACCTACACAACAACATATAATACCAATCCAAGCATATACATTCAACTCAATCAGCTAGAAACAAGGCATCCACACATCATTCACATACAACCATCACATGCTATTCAACTCAAACCATACAAATTTCCACATCCATGAAAGGCATCATCATATGCATATACTTAAATCAATATTAGCCAATTTCAATGGCCATTTACAAAATGAATTATCAACCAACATAAGCCAACACATTTCGCCAAATCAATTATGACACATAATAAAAGGCCAAGTACCTATACATGCCATAAGTCAAAACATTAAAATCATTGGTACCCAAAATGTTAAGTTGATAGTGTGAATGGATCTCCGACAGTCTTTGATCCCTGAGCTGACTTGGTGACACTATAAAATAAGGGAAAATAAAGGGATTAAGCTTTAGAGCTTAGTAAGTTCCTATGCAAATAATAAGCATCATGAACACACATTTATCATGCAATTAACATGAAGTGAATTAAAATATATGTCATTAAAAATCTCATAGTACAAATTAGCATGGATATTATTATAACCTTAGTATCATAATTTTCACAATCATAACCTTACCGACGGATTCATCACATATCGAGATCATTAAGCATAAGTCTTACGTACATACCTATATCATCTTACAACATACCATGGTCTTTCGCAACATTAATATTTCCATTACGATTCCCGTTGAACCACTTGGAATACTAAAGGATACTCGGGAAATCTCACACTCATAGTACCATACCAATGCCATATCCCAGATATGGTCTTACACGTAATCTCAACTAACCTTAATGTCATGACATTTGTATCCTATCTATTCCTAAGGGTCAATCAGGATTTCTCTCTTGCCGAACCTTATCGATTACATCCAAGGAGGTAACCATAATTCATGTAATATTAAAGTAATTAAAGCATAAATAATAATGCATTATTTACATAAGAACTTACCTCAGTACAAATTAGTAGAAAAGGATTTAATCGTCAAACACCTTATTATTCCCTCGATCAAGGTCCGAACTTCGTTTTTCTTGATCTATAATAGAAAATTTAGCTTATTTAATATTCACATTACTCAAATCAATCCAAACATCACATTATGGCAAATTTACCTTTTTGCCTTTAAAGTTTCACATTTTCTACAAATTAGTCCCTAAACTCGTAAAATAAAATGTATTCAATTTATTGATAACCCAAGCTTAGCCAAACCAATTTCATGCTTATAGCAGCCTACATTTTTCATCAAATCACATTTCTACTGCCCATTTTAACAACTTTTACAAATAAGTCCTTTTTATACATTTTCACTAAAAATCACTTAGTAAAAGTTGTTTATCACACCTTAAACATACAATATCTTCCCTCAAATATCAAAATACATGCATGTCATACATGGGTAAATTTTTAAACATGAACCCTACTTAAAAATAATGGTAGAAATAAATAAACCGGGTTACGAGGACTTTAAAAATGTAAGGAGCATTAAAAACGGGGCTAGGATGTACTTACAATCAAGCTTGAAAGTTGAAGAAAACCCTAGCTATGGTGTCTTGTAAAATTCGGCCAAGGAGAGAAGATGGACACCAATTTTGGCTTTATTTTCCCTTTTTATTCTTTTATTAACCAAATGACCAAAATGGCCTTCACTTAAAACTTTGAAATTTCACCTAATCATGTCCATTTTTGTCCATAAACTTAACTAATCCTAATTATCATATAAGGACCTCTAATTTAAAATATCATAGCAATTGGACACCTTTTCCATGTAGAACTCAACTTTGGCACTTATTACAATTTAGTCAATTTGACTAAATTGAGTGCTCAAACATCAAAATTTTTAAACGAAATTTTCACGACGTCATTCTGTAAAACTATAGACCATGAAAATGTAATAAGAACAAATTTTTCTATGTCAGATTTGTGGTCCCGAAACCACTATTTCGACTAGGCCCAGAATCGGGTTGTTACAACTTCTCCCCTTTAAGGATTTTTGTCCCCAAAAATTTTACCAGAAAATAGGTTCGGGTACTATTTTCTCATAGCCTCCTTAGGTTCCCACGTAGCCTTTTCGACCCCATGTCGTTGCCATAAAACTTTCACTAGGGCTATATTCTTATTTCTCAACTATTTAACTTCCTGAGCTAAAATCTTGATCGGTTCTTCACCATACGTCATATACGGTCGAATCTCAATATCTGCTGGAGAAATCACAAGTGAGGGATCAGAACGATATCGTCGTAACATTGACACATGAAACACATTTTGAATCCTTTCCAACTCTATCGGTAAAGCTAACCGATATACTACTGGCCCTATTCTTTCAATAACTTCATACGGCCCAATAAAACGTGGACTCAACTTGCCTTTACGGCCAAGTTTGAGAACTGTCTTTCATGAAGATACTTTCAAAAAAAATTTTTCACTGACTTGATATTCTATCTCTTTTCTTTTCAAATTTTCGTACGACTTTTGTCGATCTAAAGTTGCTTTCAAGCAATCACGGATTACCTTTACTTTTTCTTCGGTTTCTCTGACCTAATCAACCTCGTGAATCTATTTCTCACTAAGCTCAGTCCAATAATAGGGTGTTCGACACTTGCGACCATACAATGCCTCATAAGGTGCCATTTTAATACTCGACTGAAAGCTATTGTTATAAGCAAATTCGCTCAATGGTAGATATTTTTCCCAACTACCCTTGAATTCCAGAACACAACATCGGAGCATATCTTCAAGTACTTGAATCGTTCTGTTGGACTGACCGTCAGTTTGTAGATGAAAAAAGGTACTAAAGTTCAGCTTCATACCTAAAACCTCTTGTAACTTCTTCCAAAACCATAAAGTGAGCCTCGGATATTTATCTGAAATAATAGACATAGGCACCAATTGCAATCTCACAATCTCCGAAATGTACAATTCGGCTAGCTTATCAAGTGAGTAGTTAATACATACTAGAATAAAATGAGCCGATCTCGTCAATCTATCAACCACAACCCATACGACATCTTTTTTTTTTGGAGTCAAAGGCAAACTAGTTACAAAATCCATCTAATCCTATCCCATTTCTACTCGATACCATCAATGGCTGAAGTAAACCCGAAGGCACTTGGTGTTCTGCTTTCACTTGTTGACAAATCAAACATTTCAAAACAAACTCTGAAATATCCCATTTCATACCGGACCACCAATACAATTTCTTCAAATCATTATACATTTTTGTACTACCCAGATGCACAAATAAACAACCATTATGTGCTTGGTGAAGAATTTTCTGAATAAGTTCATTATTTTTCGGTACAAAAACTCTACCTCGGAACATCAAAAAATCATCAAGGCTGATATGAAAATCTGAATCACTTCCCGATTCACAATGAACTCTTTTCGCTTGCAATTCACTGTCACATTTCTGAGCTTCACAAATTTGTTGGAGAAACAACGGTCTAGCTCTCAACTCGGCTAGAATTGAACCATTATCAGACAAGGTCAACCGTGTATTCATCGTTCTCAAAGAAAACAAATACTTTCTACTGAACGCATCTGCGACTATATCGGCCTTTACTAGGGTGATAGTCAATCACTCGATCATAATCCTTCAGTATCTCGAGCCATCTCCGTTGCTGCAAGTTTAAATCCTTTTGAGTCATTAAGTATTTTAAACTCTTATGATCGAAAAATACATGACATTTCTCATCGTACAAATGGTGTCTCCAAATTTTCAGAGCAAATATAATAGTAGCTAATTCCAAATCATGCATCGGATAATTTTTCTGGTACGATTTCAACTGTCTCGAGGCATAGTTCTTGCATCAACACACATCCTAATCCATTTAGTGATGCGTCACTATAAATCAAAAACTCTTTTCCTGGTTCAGGTTGCACTAAAACTTGTGCCTTAGTCAAAGTGCCTTCAACTTCTCAAAACATTGCTAACAATTTTCAGACCATTCAAACTTAACATCTTTTTGCAACAACTTGGTCATAGGAGTAGCAATAATCGAGAATCCTTTAAAAAACCATTGGTAATAACTGGCTAAGCCCAAAAAGCTTTTGACTTTAGATACATTCCTTGGTATCTTCCAATCAATAATTGTCAAAATTTTACTCAGATCAACCCGAATACCATCACCCAAAATGATATCTCGAAAATATGACCTCTCGAAGCCAAAACTCTCTTTTACTGAATTTAGCGAGCAATTTCTTATCTATCAAATTCTGTAAAATAGTTATTAAGTGTTCGGCATGCTCAGACTCATCTCGAGAATAAATCAAAATATCATCAATAAACACAGCCACAAACTTGTCCAAAGACAGTCGGAAAATTTTATTCATCAAATCTATAAAAGCAGTAGGTGCATTAGTTAATCCAAAAGGAATAACAAGGAATTCATAGTGTCCGTACCTTGTTCTGAAAGCGGCTTTCGACACATCCAACTCTTTAACTCTCAACTAATAGTAGCCAGATCTTAAATCATTCTTCGAGAATACCGTTGCTCCTTTCAACTGATCAAATAGGTCATTTGTCCTCGGCAAAGGATACTTGTTCTTTATAGTCACCTTGTTGAGCTGCCGATAATGGATACAAAGTCTCATAGATCCGTCTTTCTTCTTTACAAATAACACTAGAGCACCCTAGGGAGAATAACTTGGTCTCACAAAACCCTTATCTGTCAGCTCTTGCAATTGAGCTTTCAATTCTTTCAATTTAGTCGGAGCCATTCTATACGAAGCAATAGATATCGGTGAAGTACCAGGGACTAAATCAATACCAAACTCAACTTCTCTAACTGGAGGTAACCCAGTAAACTCTTCCGGGAACACATCCGGATATTCACAAACAATTGGCAGTGATTCAATTTTCAATTCAGATTCTTTTGTATTCAACACATAAGCAAGATAAGCTTCACAGCCTTTTCTTACGTATCTGTGGGTGGTCATCGAAGAGATTACAATAGGTAGTTCACTCGACTCATATGAATCAATCTGAAGAATTCACCATTTTCACATTTTAGTTCAATAATCTTTCTTTTATAGTTTACTATGGCATCATATAGTGTCAGCTAATCCATACCCAAAATAACTTCGAATTCATCAAATGGCAACAACATTAAATCAGCTGGAAAACAGTGACCTCGAATCATCAAGGGACAATCCTTGCAAACTCTATCAACTAACACATGTTTGCCTAAAGGGATTGACACTCTAATCACAAACTCGGTAAACTCAACAGGGAAGCTCTTACTAGCTACCAATTTCAGACAAACATAAGAATGAGTCGATCCAGGATCGATCAATAGAACTACAGTAGTATTATAGAGAGAAAAAGTACCAGTGATAACATCGGGAGATGTTGCTTCTTCGCAAGCACAGATGGTATAGGCTCTAGCAGGTGCTCGAGCTTCAGATCTCACAGCGGTGTCTTTCGTCACACCTTTACTACTAGCTCCATTTCTAGTATTCCTCGGTGGTCTACCCCTATTAGTAGTATTACTCGGCCTCGCACTCTAAATTTTTTCTTTCTCAACCATTTCGGGGCAATCTCAGATAAAATGCTCTTGAGAGCCACACCTGAAGCAAGCTGGATCATTCATCCTACACTCGCCAGGATGTCCCCACCCACAATGCTGGTATTCAGGTCTGTTTGACTTTACATTACCCACACTTTCTATAGAAGTGGCTTAAGATTTAAAACTCGAATGTTGCTTCTCACGATCTCTGCGTGAATACCCCGCTGAAACATTCGAACAAAAATACATTTATTTAAATTTCTTGGACTGAGATGGAAATGACTTACTCATCAGTTTTTTCCTCGGATCTCTAGCTTCAAGATCAGCTTTCTTCTTCTCTTTGTTCAACTCTTCGGCCTTACAAGCCCATTCAACCAATACCACAAATTCTTTCAGCTCTAAGATCCCAACTAACACATGAATATCCTTATTCAATCCATCCTCAAATCTCTTGCACATAATAGTTTTGTTGGAAACACACTCTTGAGTGTATTTACTAAGTCTGATGAATTCTCGCTTATACTCAGTCACTGTCATACGACCTTATTTCAGCTCAAGAAATTCCTTACATTTTTGGTCGATGAACCGTTGACTAATATACTTCTTTCAGAACTCTTTTTGAAAGAATTCTCATGTAACCCTTTCTCTTGGTACCACCGAAAACAATGTATTTTGCCAATGATACGCAGAATCTCTCAGAAGTGAGATAACACACTTTGAACACTCATCAGGTGTGCAGGACAGCTCATCAAATACCCTGATGGATTTTTTGAGCCAAAACTCGGCTCTTTCGGGATCATCATCGACATTAGCAGAAGTCTTCAGCCCCATGCTTTCGAACATTATCAACCGGAGGCTTGTTCATTCTTACAAATTCCATACCTTGTGGAGCTACAGGAATTGGTTGAGGAATAGGTGGAGATGGAAGATGTAACAACCCTTACCCATGTCCTATGCCGGGACAGGGTACGAGGCATTACCAGACTTAAACACAAACAATCATTCAAACTGGGCCATAAAATATCATTCATATTTTAAAACATTCAATCACATGCACATAGTCCCTTATTTGGGTTTACGAAGCCCAAAACATACTTTAAAAAGGGTTTGGGACTAAACTGAGAACTTTGGAAAGCTCTGGGAAAAACTTAGAAATTTTTCTCATGAAACAGGGTCACACGTCCGTGTGGACACAGGGGCACACCTGTGTGCCATCAACACACCCGTGTCTTCAGGCCGTGTAACTCTCTGTTTATGACATCAACAGATAAATTGAACAAAATGGCCAGGCCACACGCCCGTGTCGCCAGGCCGGGTCCCTCACACGGTTGAGTCACACGGCCGTGTCTCATCCCATGTAGTTAACTTTTAGGCTATTTTCCAAGCCTTTTTGTCACCATTACATACATGGATCTAATGGCATTCAATATCCTCAATTATGATACAAACATATCATTTACCTATCAACATGCATGTGTTACACATTCTTACATTAAACCAAGACTAGTCATACCATAGTTATCTTTGTGCCAATTTATTTCAACTTATTATCAAACTTCCATGTTCAAAGCATTATTAGTTTATCTCTATATTACACATTTAATTCATGGGCATATAACACGCATTCAACACACATGACATATTGCCATGCATGACAAACAAACATAATCATATCTTCACATCATAAGTAATAAATCATAACTTGACTAGCTATACTTACAAACCATAATCAATATGAGCCACATCTCATGGCCATATACAATAGCTCAAAATAGGCCAATACTTTAGCCAAATCATAATAACACATATCATGGAACTAGGTCCTTATACATGCCACTTACTTGATATTTCAAACATATGTATCAATACTCCAAAGGTATTGGCTTGATAGTGTAATGCTGCTTCCGACGATCTCCAACTCTGAGTCGACTTGACAACACTAAAAGAAATGGAAAGGAGGGAGTAACCTTTACGCTTAGTAAGCTCGCATGAAAAATAATAAGCAATGTATTAACATGATATTTTTCAATTCCTCTCTATTTATTTAAGGTCCAATTAAGTTGTTTTCTCGAGTCACGGTTACTAAATCATTTATATCCGGAGCTACGAGACTCCAAATTGAGAATTGCTAATTTTTACAGAAACTAGACTCACATATCTTTTTACCATAAAATTTTCAGAATTTTTGGTCTAGCCAATAAGTACAGTTTATTATTCAAATCTCTTATGTTTCGCTATTTGACAACTTCAACCTTTCTTCACTAAAATTTATTTATCTTATAGTACGGGACTCGGATGATTCCATCTATTTCCCTTGAAAATAGACTGATTAAGGATTTTAAGCATGTAATTTATAACTCATGATTATTTTCATAAAATTTTTAATGATTTTCCAAAGTTAAGACAGGGGAGTCTAAGATCACTCTGACCCTGTTTCACAAACATTCAAATATCTCATAATAGGAGATTCCTTTACTTACATCGTTTCCTTTATAAGAAACTACACTCGATAAGCTTTAATTTTATATTTTATTCGACCTTTAATTCGACTTCCACAATATTTGGTGGATTTTCAAAGTAGGACTACTGTTGCCAACAATGATTGAACCATCCAACATTTCATGTGCTACTAGTCATATATCATTATTCTTACAAATTTTATGTACCATTCTTTCATCACTTTTCAATATATTAATTCATGCCACTTGTGTAATAATAATATAGAATTTTCAATTCAAACATAGCATTGCAATATTATTGACACAAGAACTTACCTCGGTACCAAAATAGCAAAAAGGAACCTAACCGTCGATTTTCCATTTTTCACCCGATCTAGGTCCAATCCTCCTTTTTCTTGATCCTTAATATCACATTTAGTCTACTTATTAGTCACATTATTTAATGTGATCCAAAAATCATATTTTAGCAAAATTACGTTTTTGCCCCTAAACTTTGTTGAAATTACACCTTTGCCCCTAGGCTCAAAAAATGATTTTTATTCAATTTTCTCACTCTATAGGCCTAGCTAAACCATTTTCATAACTATAGCAAACTACTATTCTCATCAAAACACCATTTTATACCATTTTTACAACTTTTACAAAATGGTCCTTTCAGACGTTTTCATTGAAAATCACTTAGTAAAAGTCATTTATTTAACACCCAACACTCATTTTCTACCATTAGACATCAAAATGCATGCATGTCACACATGGATCAATTTTTAAACATGAACCCTAGCTCAAACTAATGGTAGAAATAGATAGATCTTGTTATGGGGATTACAAAAATGTAAAAATCATTAAAAACGGGGCTAGAACGGCCATACAATCGAGCTTGGAAGCTTGAGAAACCCTAGCCATGGTTTATCCATGCAAGTTTCGGCCAAGAGGTTGAAGATGGACAAAATTTGGCTTTTAATTTTGTTTTTAATTCATTTTAATAACTAAATGACCAAAATGCCCTTAATGAAAAACTTTGAAAACATGCCTAACCATATCCATTTTTTTTCCACCAACTTAACCAATGGTCTAATTACCATATAAGGATCTCCAATTTAAAATTTATAACAATTGGACACCTCTAGCATGTAGAACTCAACTTTTGCACTTTTTACGATTTAGTCCTTTTGACTAAATTGAGTGCCCAAACGTCAAAATTTTCGAATGAAATTTTCATGAAATTATTCTGTGAAATTGTAGAACATAAAAATATAATAAAAATAAAATTTTCCTAATCGAATTTGTGGTCCCAAAACCACTGTTCAGACTAGGCCCAAAATCGGGATGTTACAGAAGAGGTTGGGCATTCAGATTTGTTCGAACAAATTTCATATACCACTCATACATCATGTGGAGAAAATCTTCCCTGCCTCCTTATCTCTAATTAATTGTAGGAGGTCTACTATCAGACGGCGCTGCCCCTTGAGCGGGAGCCGACGCATTACTTTTGACTTTATTAGCCTCAGCTCGATTGGGATCCATTACTATATGAAAACACAATTTAAAGTTGTCAGGAGTCTTCACACTATCACAGTTCATTTATGGCATGTATAGCTAGACTTTTACACATGCTACATTAGTCCAAGAATTGACTATGATACCACTAAACATAACAGCCTTTACCTGTATTCGACGCTGAAATAGGGTACGAGGCATTACCGAACTTAAACGTAAGCAAACATACAAAATCAAAACATAAAATTCTGTTCAAATTTAAAACTTTTCACATACATTCAAATTGTCCCTATAACGAGCGTACAAGGCCCAAAACATACTTTGGAAGTGGTTCGGGACTAAATTGAGAACTTTAGAAAATTTTACAACACTTAGAAAATTTTTCATCAAACAGGGGTCACATGCCCGTGTGACTTGGGACACACCTATGTCAGTAGGCCGTGTGGTCACACAGGCCTGTGTCCAGACCCCGTGTAACTCTTTGTTTGTCATCCATGAACAAAATGAAGTCACACGGTCGAGGCACACGCCCCTATGCTTAGGCCATGTGGTCAATTTAATTTTTCAAAATTTTCATAAAATAGGTGCAGACTTTACACGCCTAGGGCACACACCAATGCCTGAGGCCGTGTCATCCACAAGGCTGAGACACACACCCGTGTCTCTGCCCATGTGCTCAATACTAAGCATTCTAATTTGCAACAATTAAGGTGCAGGGACAAACGGCTGGATCACATGTCCATGGGGCAATCCGCGTGTCACACACAGTTTAGACAAATGCCCGTGTGTCTACCCATGTGGACAAAAATAGGTTATTTACCTAGCCTTTTTGCCACCCTTCCATGCACAACCTACACAACAACATATAATACCAATCCAAGCATATACATTCAACTCAATCAGCTAGAAACAAGGCATCCACACATCATTCACATACAACCATCACATGCTACTCAAATCAAACCATGTAAATTTCCACATCCATGAAAGGCATCATCATATGCATATACTTAAACCAATATTAGCCAATTTCAATGGCCATTTAAAAAATGAATTATCAACCAACATAAGCCAACACATTTGGCCAAATCAATTATGACACATAACAGAAGACCAAGTCCCTATACATGCCATAACTCAAAACATTAAAATCATTGGTACCCAAAATGTTAAGTTGATAGTGTGAATGGATCTCCGACAGTCTTCGATCCACGAGCTGGCTTGGTGACACTATAAAACAAGGGAAAAGAAAGGAAGTAAGCTTTAGAGCTTAGTAAGTTCCTATGCAAATATTAAGCATCATGAACACACATTTATCATGCAATTAACATGAAGTGAATTAACATATATGCCATTATAAATCTCATAGTCCAACTTGGCATGGATATTATTATAACCTTAGTATCATAATTTGCACAATCATAATCTTACTGAGGGATTCATCATATATCCAGCTCATTAGGCATACGTCTTACGTACATACTTGTATCATCTTGCAACATACCCTGGTCTTTTGCAACATTAATATTTTCGTTACGATTCCCATTGAACCACTTAGAATACTAAAGGGTAGTTGGGAAATCTCACACTCATAATACCATACCAATGCCATATCCCAGATATGGTCTTACACGTAATCGTAACTAACCTTAATGTCACGAAATTTGTATTCTATCTATTCCTAAGGTTCAACCGGGATTTCTCTCTTGTCGAACTTTGTCGATTACATCCAAGGAGTCAATCCTGAGTCGGGCAAGGAATTTTTAGTTTTTAGTGACGCCTCTCTAAACGGTTTAGGGTGTGTGCTAATGCAAGAAGGCAAGTTTATAGCTTATGTCTCAAGATAGCTAAAACTTCATGAGAAGAATTTTCGACCCATGATTTAGAGCTAGCACATGTTGTGTTCGCATTGAAGATTTGGCGACATCATTTATATGGTGAGAGATATAGCATTTACCGATCATAAGAGTTTAAAGTATCTAATGAATCAGAAAGAGTTGAATTTGAGGCAACGATGATGGTTAGAGTTAATAAAAGATTATGAGTTGATTATCGACTATCATCCGAGAAAGGCGAATATAGTAGCCGACGCTTTGAGAGCTTTGAACGCTCAGTTGACGGTATCTAATAATAGTTCGATCCTAGCAGAGTTGAGAGCCAGACCGACTTTTCTTCATGAAATTCGTGAAGCTCAAAAAGATGACGAGAAACTACAAGTTAAGAGGACTCAGTGTGAATCAGAGATTGAGTCAGATTTTCGTATTAGTACTGATAGGTGTATAATGTTCAAAGATAGAATTTCTATACCCAAAGATAGTGAGCTCATTCAGAAGATTTTGGGAGAGGCACACAGTGGTTGTTAGTCAGTTCACTTGGGTAGCGTGAAGATGTACAACGATCTGAAGAAAATGTATTGGTGGTCGGGTATGAAAAGAGACATTTCAGAGTTCGTTTCCAAGTGTCTAGTGTCTCAACAAGTAAACGCTGAACATCAAGTGCCTTCAGGTTTACTTCAGCCTATTATGATTCTCAAGTGGAAATGGGATCGTATCACCATGGATTTCGTGACCAGTTTACCTCTAACCCCGAGAAAGAAAGATACAGTATGGGTTATTGTCGATAGACTCACTAAGTCAGCACACTTCATACCAATGCGTGTCGACTATTCCCTTGAAAAGTTGGCCAACTTGTATGTTTTTGAGATTGTGAGGCTTCATGGTGTGCCGTTATTGATTGTATCTGATCGAGACCCGAGGTTCACTGTGAGGTTTTGGAAGAAGTTACAAGAAGCTTTAGGAACTAAGTTGAGTTTCAACAAGGCATTTCATTCGCAAACTGACGAACAGTTGGAAAGAGTAATACAGATCGTAGAGGACATGTTGATGTGTTGTATTCTCGAATTTCAAGGAAGTTGGGAAAAATACTTACCATTGGTTGAATTTGCCTACAACAACAACTACCAGTCGAGTCTAAAAATGACGCCTTATGAGGCTTTGTATGGGCGAAAGTGCTGAACGGGCTTATTCTGGACTGAGTTGAGAGAGAGTTAGATTCACGGAGTTGATTTGATCAAAGAGGTTGAGCAAAAAGTTAAGGTGATTCATGACTGTTTGAAAGTCGCCTCGGATAGACAAAAATCCTACGCGGATTTGAAACGAAGGGAAATTAAGTTTGAAGTCGGGGATAAGGTATTTTTGAAAATTTCCCCGTGGAGAAAAGTCCTCAGATTTGGTAGAAAAGGCAAGTTGAGTCCTCATTTTATAGGACCTTATGAGGTTACCGAGAGAGTAGGGCCTGTTTCCTACCATTTGGAATTACCGCCAGAGTTAGATCGTGTTTCACGCGTCTATATTACGCCAGTACCAATCAGACCCTTCGCATATAATTGCGCCAACTGAAATTGAGATTCTTCCAAACATGACTTATAATGAGGAGCCGGTCACGATTTTAGCTCGAGAAGTCAAACAGTTAAGAAGTAAGAATATACCACTAGTGAAGGTTTTGTGGCATAGACATGAAGTCGAGGAAGCCATATGGGAACCCAAAGAGACTCTGAGAGAATAGTATCCGAACTTATTCACCGGTAAGATTTTCGGGGACGAAAATCCTTAAGGGGAAGAGAAATGTAACAACCCGATTTAGGGCCTAGTCAAAACAGTGGTCTTGGGACCACAAATTTGAAGATAGAAAAATTATTTTTATTATTTTTATGAGGTTATGGTACGATTATATTAGTGCATGAAAAATTTGGTGAGTTAATTTTAATGTTTTCAGGCCCAATTGCGATAAATGACTAAATCCCAAAAAAGGCAAAAGTTGCATTTTAGTACCCCAAATGTGTTAAATAGCTAGAGAATCAAAATTTGGAGTATTTAAAGGGTAATTAGACCCTTTTTAGAGTGATTGACCTACCATGGGAGACAAATTGGTCAAAAAGTCCAAGTTTGGTTGGGTTTGGTGGCTAATATGACTAAAATAGAAATAAAATAAGAAAAAGATGATATCACCTTCTCATCTTGTTCTCTACCACCAAAAATATCAGCCAAAATAGAGGTTTGAAAGCTTAAAAATCTGCAGCAACTTAAGACACTCATAAGTAAGTGATTTTAATGAGTTTTCTTCAAGATTTTTATATTTTTAAGACCCTTGAAGCATGAGGCTTCAAATCAGGGTGATATCTTACAAAATAGCCAAGTGTTTAGGATTTTTTCGTGGATTTATTTGTGATATATGCTGAGTTTTTATGGAAGAATATGAGTCCTAGTTGTGTTATAAACAACTTTTGTGAAAGGTGTTAGCATGAAAACACTTAAAGGGGCTGTTTTGCATAAGTTGCAAATTAAATAATAAGTGTGTGAAATAGTGAGAATTTTGGATTTCTCTAGTAGTAAAAAGAGTTTATCTAGGCTTGAAATACGAAGAAATTCGATAAAAATTGATTTTTGGGCATAGGGGTAAAATGGTCATTTTGCTAAGGCCTAGGGGCAAAATGGTCATTTTACCAAAGTTATGAATTTATGAATGCTTAATTGTGTTTAGTGACTAAAAGGATGTATATTGTTAATATAGATCAAGATTTGCCAAGACTGAGCCTAGATCGAGGCAAAGCCAAGCAATCCGATTAAGCCATTTAGTCAAGCACTTTTTGTAGTCCAAGGTAAGTTGTATGTAAATAGTACAACTACATTGTTAATACTTGTATTCATATTGTCATTGAATTGATATTGTATGAATTGTTAAGTTATAAACCGAGAATGCCATGTAATATTTGAGAAAGTAGAAATATCCCGTTGAACCTTAAGATATGAATCGGTTATTCGTGCTGACATTGGGTGATTCGTGTGCCAGTATAAGACCATGTCTGGGACATGGCATCAGCATCCAGAAGAGGGCTAGTGTAAGACATGTCTGGGACATGCTTCATCCATATTATGAGTGCCAGAGTAAGACATGTCTGGGACATGCATCGGCCTCGACAAAGATATCTAGTGTAAGACGTGTTAGGGACATGCATCGGCTAAGAGTTGTGCTAGTGTAAGACATGTCTGGGACATGCATCAACACGCATATATGAGAGCCAGTATAAGACCATGTCTGGGACATGGCATCGGCAATTTATCCCATGTCGAAGGTTCATAGAATATCCAGTAGTATCCTAAAACGGTTCAATGGTGAAAGTCGTAGTTCAATTTTGATAAAAGAAAGGATGATCATGTTACGAGTGTTACAGGTACCTATATGATAAGCATGAGAAACGAGTTTAATTTTAAGATTGATACTTGAGTAAGTTAAGTTATGTTTACCTTTGAGCTATAAGCATGATGGAAAATGATGAGAATGTTGTTGTATACTTATTATATGCAACTTACTAAGCTTTATGCTTACTCCCTTTTTTTTCCCTTTTCTTTCAGTACTACCAATTTACTCAAGGATCCCTTGAAGTCAGAGATATCAATCACACTATCGTCCGTTATACCTAGTATAGTTGGATTCATATTTTTTATTTTGGCATGTATAACGCTAGGCTAGTACGTTGTATTATTGAGAAATTGTTCATGTATTTTGGTTTAAGATAAAAGCCCTTCATTTTGTATTAGGCCTGGAATAATGGCTATTATTCATTTTGATGAGTGGATATAATGTTCTTTCTTTGAATGAATTGGTGACTTTTGGGGTGAAAATTGTATATTGACATGATCTTGTGTAAGTTGTACAAAATGGGTGACAAAATGGCTTGGGAAATAGCCTAGTTTATCTACACGGGTAAGACACACGAGCGTGTGTCTAGGCCGTGTGTGACACACAACTCACACCCATGGGTGTGTGTTATGGCCGTGCGTCCCCTGCACTTAAAACTTTCAAGTCATTTTAGTACACGGGCATGTGCCCAGGCCGTGTCATAAAGTCAGTATGCATGCTTGCAGCTCACGGACAAGAGACACGACCGTGTGTCTCGACCGTGTGAAGGACATGGTTATAGGGCACGGGTGTGTGCTTGGGCCGTGTAGATTTGGCAGAATGCCCAGGTTTTTAGACACGGGTTCGGGACATGGGCGTGTCCCTAGCACACGGTCGTGCATTCTATACCCACACGGGCGTGTAGAGCCTTGATGCACGAAATTTTCTAAGCTTTTCATAAGGTCCCGGTTGGGTTCCAAATCACTCCGGATCTATGTTTTAGGCCTCATAAGCCCATATACGAGATAGATTGGTTGTGAAAAGAAAAGTTTTAAATTGATTGAAATTTGACGGCCCGATTTTTTGTGATTGATTGAATTTAAGTCAGGGAACACCTCGAACCATGTCCCGGCATCTGGCATGGGCGAGGGGTGTTACATTTGGTGGTATCAGGGCATGGTTTAGTCGATTCTAGGACTGAACTAGCCAGAGTGCAAGTCTAGCTGTACATGCCGTGTATATGCATATTGATAGTGTGATGATTCTTGATGGTTATAATTTTTTTTATTATAGTAATGGATCCTAAGAGAACCACGACAGATGACGTGGAAAGTAATGCGCCAGCTCTCACAAAAGGGACGTCACCAATAGAGAGTGAGCCCATAAGTATGGGCCAAGGCGGAGAGGCTAGGGAAGCCTACTCCGAATGATGGATGCTTGGTATACATAATTCGTTCGTGCGACCCGAACACTCCACCTCCCCCACCTCCTCCGATTCCTCAGTACAACTCGGTGGCTCCACAAGGTGCGGACGTGTTCAGGAGAGAAAATCCTCCTATAGACAAGATCCAAAAGCAAGGGGCCGAGGAATTTCGGGCTAGTGTAGATGATGACCTAGAGAGAGTGAAGTTTTAGCTAAAGAATACCGTGAGGGTATTTGATAAGCTATCATGCACACCCGATGACTGCGTGAAGTGTGCCGTGTCACTTCTACGAGACTCGGCTTATCAGTGGTGGAACACTCTCGTGTTTGTAGTACCAAGAGAAAGAGTAACTTGGGAATTTTTCCAAGGGGAGTTCCGAAAGAAGTACATTAGCCAGAGGTTTATGGACCAAAAAAAGAAGGAATTTCTAGAGTTGAAGCAAGGTAATAAGACTGTGATGGAATATGAGCGGGAGTTTGTGAAACTCAGCAAGTATGCGCGAGAATGCGTATCCACTGAAGCTACCATGTGTAAGAGGTTTGAGGATGGCCTCAACGAAGACATTCGTGTGTTTGTGGGCATCCTAGAGCTAAGAGAATTTGTAGTGCTCGTTGAGAGAGCATGTAAAGCAGAAAAGCTGGTGAAAGAGAAAAGGAAGGCGGCCATTGAGTCCTGAGATTTAAAGAGAAGATAGATGGAGAAGACGCATCAGTCCTCCTCTAAGAGGTCAAAAGAGTTTACTACCCAATCGAATACTTCGGTTGGATACTCGAAGAGAAACAAAAATCGTTAGAATATAACATCTAAAGCCCAAACTACCTCAATGGCAAGTGTTGGTAGTGCTCGGCCAAGCAGGCTGGAGTGTTCGCAATGTGGAAGACGTCACTTGGGCGAATGCCGAGTAAGCGAGAGGGGCTGTTTCAAGTGTGGGTCACTTGACCACTTTATCCGCGAGTGCCCTTAGGTGGACGAGAGAGAGAAAATAAGAGGTGAAAACAAGCAGTAGTCCCTTGAGGGGTAGGCCTCAAAGGAACCCGGGGAGTAGGAATAATAGTAGAGGTGCACCAAGAGAGATCGCGATAAGGTCTAAAGGCAAAACGCCAACGAGGACCTATGCTATACGAGCCCGTGAAGAGGCAGAGTCTCCAGGTGTAATCATGAGTACCTTTTCTATTCACGATATAACTGTTGTCGCTTTAATTGACCCGGGATCTACCCACTCTTACATATGTATGGAATTAATACAACGCATAAACATGTTAGTAGAGTCCACTAAGTTTGTAATAAAAGTGTCTAACCCGTTAGGCAAGCATGTATTAGTGGACCAAGTATGTAGAAATTGTCCTTTGGTGATTAGAGGCCATTGTTTTCCTGCCAACTTGATGTTGTTACCGTTTAATGAATTTGATGTAATTCTTGGGATGGATTGGTTAACCTTCCATGGCGTTGTAGTAGACTGTGAGAGAAAATTAATTCAACTAAGATGTGAGGATGGAAATGTTCTTCGAGTTGGGCCAGATAAGTCAGATAATTTTTTGTGGTAATATAGTATTTGGCAGCTGAAAGATATTTAAGAAAAGGGTATGAAGCTTATCTAGCTTTTGTACTGAATACCCAAGTGTCCGAGTAGAAGATTGAGTCTATACCAGTGGATTGTGAGTTTATAGACGTCTTTCCAGAGGAATTTCCAGGGTTACCCCTAAAGAGAAAGGTTAAAGGAGTTGAAGGAGTTGAAAGTACAGTTGCAAGAGTTAACAGATAAAGGTTTTTCTAGACCGAGTTATTCACCATGGGGTGCTCCAGTGCTTTTGTGAAAAAGAAAGGCGGATTGATGAGGTTATGTATCGACTACAGACAGCTTAACAAGGTGACAGTGAAGAACAAGCATCCCTTGCCGAGGATCAATGATCTCTTCGATCAATTGAGAGAGGCCACTGTGTTCTCTAAGATACACTTAATATCGGGCTACTACCAGTTAAGATTCAAGGAACATGATCTACCGAAGACTACTTTTCGGACAAGATATGGGCATTATGAGTTTCTTGTTATGCCTTTTGGATTAACAAATGCCCCGGCAGTATTTATGGACTTGATGAACCGCATCTTCCGGCCGTACTTGGATAAGTTCGTTGTCATTTTTATCGACGACATATTGATTTATTCGCGTAATGAGAGTGAGCATGTGGAACATTTGAAAACTGTGTTACAGACTTTGAGGGATAAACAGCTCTATGCTAAGTTTAGTAAGAGCGAGTTTTGGCTTAAGGAAGTTGGATTCCTAGGACACATTGTGTCAGGAGACGGGATCAGAGTTGATCCGAATAAGATCTCAGCTATTGTAGAATGGAAACCGCCAAGGAATGTGACAGAAGTCTGCAATTTCCTTGGGCTAGCAGCATACTATAGACAATTTTTAAATGGATTCTCCATGATAGCTACACCGATAACAAGGCTACTACAGAAAGATGTCAAGTTCTAATAGACAGAAGAGTGCCAACAGAGCTTCAAGAGATTAAGGGCTTTGTTGATCGAAGCCCCAATTTTAGTGCAACCAGAGCCGGGCAAGGAATTTGTAGTTTTTAGTGACCCCTCCCTAAACAATTTAGGGTGTGTGCTAATACAAGAAGGCAAGGTTATAGCCTATGCCTTAAGGCAGCTAAAAATTCATGAGAAGAATTATCTGACCCATGATTTAGAGCTACCAGCTGTGGTGTTCGCACTGAATATTTGGCGACATCATTTATATGGTGAGAGATGCCGAGTATTTACTGATCCCAAGAGTTTAAAGTATCTAATGACTCAGAAAGAGTTGAATTTGAGGCAACGACGATGGTTAGAGCTAATAAAAGATTATGAGTTGATTATCGACTATCATCCGGGAAAGGCAAATGTAGTCGCCGACGCTTTGAGCAGAAAGTCGTTGTTTACTTTGAGAGATTTGAACGCTTAGTTGACCGTATCTAATGATGGTTCGATCCTAGTAGAGTTGAGAGCCAGACCGACTTTTCTTCATGAAATTTGTGAAGCTCAGAAAGATGATGAGAAACTACAAGTTAAGAGAACTCTGTGACAGCCCAAAGTTGACCCTAGTCGGGAAGTGGTTTCGGGACCGCTAAACCGAGTCACCGAAATGTTTGAATGTGATACTTATTGTGTAGAATATGTAATTATGAATGTGTGAAAATTTCAAGCTTCAATTTGGTTGATTTCATGTGAATTTAGTCAATAGGACTTATGTGAGAAAATTCTAAAATGTGATAGGTCAATGTGTGAGGACCTATTAGTGCATGTGGACAAAGGGGGGGACTTGCATGTCAAATTTCCCCCCCCTAATGAGTAGTGGCCGGCCATGACAAAGAAGGATGGGCAAAACATGTCATGAAACATGTTTTGTTAGTGGAAGAATAAAATAAGGAGTATGGGTAATAAAGAAATGGAAAACAAAGAAAAAAAATGTGTGTGTAGTGTTTGTCCCCCATTGCCGTGAGCTAAAGAAGAGAAAGGGGGGAATTTTGTTCATCTTTTTTCTCATCTTCATGCTTGCCAAAAACTAGAAAGAAAAACAAAGAAAAATTTTCTCATCCTTTGGTTCATCCTTGGCCAAAAATTTTAAGGAGGAAAGAAGAAGAAAGGTGAAGAGATTCGGCCATGCATGTAGCTAGGCTAAGGTATGTTTGATGATGTTCCATGAGAGGCATGCATGTTTTAGTTGTTAGCTTGAGTTCTACCTAACCCATGGTCTAAATCTTGCTATGTGATGGAAATGGCACTTGACCATGGATGAATCATTCTTGGTTGATGTTTGATGTTGTGGTGATGAGGCATGAGGATGAGTTAAGATTCGGCCAAGGTGGAGGTTGTGTTAATGCCATTGCATGCAAAATATGAAGCTTGTTAATGATGCATGTGATGATGGCTTGATGATTCTTGAACCTCCTTTTTAGCATTTTTTTTGTGTGAGCACATATGTGCATTGGTTGCTAAATGGAGAAGAATCGGCTAGCAAGATGTGTGCTAAGGCCGAATGTAACTTTGCATGTTAATGAGCAATGCATGTGTTAAATTGATGAAAAGGGGGAGGATGCTTTACTAGTGTGTATATGTGTGTATTAAGTGTTGAAATCGACCCCAAAAATGGACATGCATATTCGACCAAGGGCAAAGAAATTAGCTAATATGTTGTTGATGCATGATTTTTGCATGAATGAGACTAAT